>NC_143403.1:62492629-62795659 GCF_052110815.1 Crocodylus siamensis
CAACGCTTGACATACTCAATAGTTCTGATAATCTTTCAGGTAGGGGGTATATAACGGGCATAAGTACACAAGCAGCACTTTTTTTTGCTACTGTAGGTCTGCTTTTCCACTATATTGCTTCACTTCTGGGATTTGAGCAAATCTCTTCCAAATTCTCTAGGCAAGTCAAAGCCTATAGTAATAAAAGAACTTTGGACCTGATCCAGGGCCCAGAGAAGACAGCGAGTCTTTCCATTGCTTTCAGTGGACTTTAGATCAGACCTTTTATGAATATTAGCAACATGAAGAAACTATTATTTTGTATCCTGTCTACCCTGTCCTCTAATTTTGTTCCTGGTAGCACAGAGAGAATTACATTCTAGCCACTCAAAAACAGGATTAGTGAAGGATTTAATTAATAATCATTGTGATTATTTCTGAGACCCGCGCGCTCTACCTGGGCATTGTCTTTTGTGGCGTTCAGGCTTATGCCTCCAATATTGGTCACATGGGAAGTCAATCCAGCTGATCTTTAGCTATGGATGAACAAGTGTTTGAATAAATAGATGAAACATAATGGCTTCCCTTTTAAAATTAGCTGTGGTTAATATAGATTAGAAGAAGACAACAGCTAAGGGCTTTGGGAGAAGGGGGCAGAGAGAGAGAGAGAGGGATCAAATTTTCAACCCCTACCTAGCTGCCCATGGTACTTTGCTTTGTTCTTTTCCTTTAAAGAAAGGATAATGCAAGGTCGCTAAGTTTAACACACCTCTTGAAAAAGCACCAGATTAAAGACCCCCACAAGTTTCCAGCAAAAACTCCTAACGCCCTTGGGTTTCATGCCAGATAACATGTTGCTATGCCACGAGCTGCCAAGGCATCTAAAGACTTGGAGTGCAGGGACACTAAAGATGCCACACAGAAGGCTCTGCATGCTTGCTGTGTTTTTCCATAGCAACAAATACGCCTGATTACAGCACATTCATATGCTCTATATAATGAGCATCCCATAGGAAATTTATAACCATGCATCCTGCATCATAATTAGAAATCAGACCCGGGCAACTGAAATGAATTCCCCAGGCATCAAATGTCAGATGCATTCTGCGATGAGAGAATGGTGGGGAAGGTGGGGGGTGGGGAATTATCCAGACAGCATCGCTAAATTTGTGCGTACAAACATTTGTTACTAAACTTTGCAGCTATTTCTGCAATATTTATGCTGTCCCTCTTGGCAGTGCTTCTGTGTGTGTTTTTATATTTTCCAGCTTAATTTCTCTTCTGCTCACCTCTGGTGGGGAGAAATTTAAACCAGTGGTATTTAGACTTGAGTTTCGTAGGCGAAGCGCGTTCTCCTTGGGGGTTTCTGCTGTGGCTTGGTCCAATTGTTACTGATGTATCACTTATGATATTCTTAACTACTTCAGACAAAATTCAGCAGCACTGTAATGAAAATCTAAAATACACAGGCATACATTCAAGCAGGCAAATTTAATAAAGAATTTTATTCACCTGACAAATCGAATCAATTTTCACCAAATAGGGCAACGTTCGGCCTCCTGGCTAGGCGTTCAGTATGCACATAGTGTGTATATCTTTCTTGAGCACGAAAGACTGAAGTTTCACAGCATGTGCTAGGTCAAAAATTAAGTGTTAAAGTCAGGTCAGAAGCTGTTTTCCTGCACAGCGGATGTGCTAGATATCAACATGGCTTGTTAAGCAGTGGTATTTGTCAAGGTTTTCATCCTGCCACAGTAGTTAACTCTTCTATATGAAAACCACGTATTCACTGTTTCACCACATGAATCTGTCTTTCCCTTCTGCAATGTGTGGCACTCCAGTTTACGTGAGAAACTCTACCATGGGATGCACGCACAGGTCCATCTCGCATTCAGGTCAGTATGGTCTGCAGCCTTGTACTGGAGGGCAGACGGTTTTCACTCTCTTGGTGTTAGGATCCCGGACAGGATGTATGCGTAACTTCTATTCTGTGCATAAGCTCCTAGTCCGTAGGCCTGTGCAGAGCAGCTAGTATTCGCCTTGGATTTGGATGTGGCCAATTCAGGGGACAGTGATTCGATTCAGTGATTCGAATCACTGTCCCGATTTGATTACATTGAATCTGATTCAATCAGCCAGGCCAGGCCATTCCCCTCCCCATCTCCCAGCCTGGCAATGGCTTCCCTAGCTCTTTTTTTTTTAAATAAGATTTATAGAGATTTGAATCGATTCGGATCTTTAAATTGGTCCCCTGATTCAATTCGGATTCGGCGATTCGGCCACCGAATTGGGCCGAATCTCCTCCGATTCGAATCACCACCTGAAGCTTTGGACAGCTACTCAGTATTTGCCCTGCCTCTCTACCAAGCATTTCTGAATGGTGCCTAGGAAGCAGCATAAGGCACTGGCAATCGTAGGGTTAGTGAAAGCCAGGGAGCCTTTGCTGCCAAGACATTGTTCATGTCAAAGTTTATTATACTGCATCACCTGCTGCTTTTACCAAGAGTTGGGTGCACAGTAAAAAAAAAAAAAAAAAAAAAAAAAGCAACGTATTTTTATTCAGTGAAGCATAGGAGTCAGTTTAGTTTGTGCAAGACTGCTCTGCTTATATTAGGCATGGTAATTTATGTTTCAATGAAATTAAAACTAGTAATTAGCTTATTTAAGATGGGTTCACAAAGGTTCACCAGGCTTCTGGTTCCCAATTGCTGTATAAAAAAAAAAATGCTACATGATCCCAGTGTAATGACTCTAAACACAGTTGTAATAGTGCTGTGAAAGTGGAATGGTTCAGACTATTACTGTCAAATTATGAAGGGTTTTTTTGGGGGAGTGAGGCAGAGAGGGGAGTGGGGTAAGGGAAACACCAGGACTTGCAACTGCCTCTGTTAGCCACAAGCTGAGGTGTGATTTGGGGCATGCCAGCAAGAGTCATCGCTCACCTCTTGAAAGTGCACCCAGAGCTCCTGTGAGCCTTCCATTTATTTCATGACTGAGCTGGTTGGTGTGCAGACTGACTGGCTTTTGCAGGCTGTTGTCATTTGTAAACTCTAAAGTGAGTGTGCTGTGCTAAAAATGATGGGTAAAGGTTTGGCCTTCAACATGCTACGCAATTACTGTGCTGTGGATGGATGGTTCACATGGCTGGGTGATATACTACAAAGGAACAGTGAATTTCCAGAATATACATGGCAATTGTACTACTAAAGACTAGGGACGGCAGCTATTTTCTGTCTTGTACCTTGGTTCGAATGTGCTACTGCTCAGGAGGTGGTAATCCCAGCCCTTTCATAGTTCACCCTTTGTTGTTCTAAGGACTCTCATTTGGAAGATGATCTCTTATTTCTTCCTCTTCCTAGGGTCCCGGTCAAGCATTTCTGCATGGCCTGTGGCTCTGGAGCTTACTTTATAATGGAGGAGTGAAGTCATCTGTTAAGTGGGTGAGATTCTGTGTTGCCCCCTCTTGACTGAGCCTCTCATATGTCCTTCTGGGAGAGCGGGGAGCATTTGCCAGGATTATTGAAACCTCAGTGCTCACAGAGGCTGCCTGATGTCTCGTATGTACTGCACCTGGGAAATGCTGGGATCCACCTTGGTTAGGAGTTGGACTATAAATGCGAACTCAGGAGGCTTGTCAGGAAAGCTCAGGCTTAGAAAATGCTGCTACAGGGAATTCCTGGGCAGGTATGTAGAAACTCATTTAGGATATGCTCTGAACTGAAGGCAAGTTATTAAAGAAGATGAAAGTGTGGAAGTGTTTGCACCCTCTCTAGTACTGTTTTTTTTTCAGAAGGAAAGTAAAAGGATGAATAGAAGAACGAGAGAAAAGATGGGAGGGAGGCACAGCCACATATTGCATTAAAGCACACGCAACACAAGGATAGACTAGCAGGGAGGAGCAGTATTTACAAGGGGAAGAAGTAGAGAGGCACTTGGTATTTTTCACTTCAAAGTACATGTTCAGTCTTCACCTTTAGACTGGGCCGGTTTTAAGGCTTGTTGTAAGATCGGTCGTGGATCTTAAATTCCTTTTTGTCCGCAGCTCATTGAGGAGAATGTATGAAAGGAGAACAGAAGAAACAGCTGCAAAATCATGTCCCCAGCCCCTTTTGCTGCTCTCAAGGACACCTGAGTTAGATTTCAGGCCTCTTTTCTTGGGGCGGGAATCTGTATTATGCTCTTCCTAAACAGGGAAGGCAGCCATCCCTTTGCAGTTCACTCTGATTAGCCCAGCAGGTTTGAGTTTATTTCTGCATCTGCAGCCCTGCCTTGTCCAAGGGACAGAGATGGAGCTGATCATCAATTAGGCAGCTTTCCCAAAGCACAAAACCATTTATTTAGACTGAAAGCCTTAGTAAGAAAGCAGGATAAAATGATAAGCAGATTTAGCACATACTTTCCATGCAAAGCCTGTCTTCTACAGGGGACCCTGGCTGGTAATCTTGCACTGGTTGGGTCTTAGTTTCACTGTGAGAGTCCCTGTCTTTTTATATGGTTTATTGCCTTCTTTGTTAAGCCTCTTGAAACAGAGCAACATACTATATATAATTTCCGCCCCAGGCATGAAACTCCTACTGCCTTGTTACTCGCATAGTGATTTGCATCAGTTACTCTGCATGGCTCCTGTTTCCACACCACTGAGCCAGGAGCACAAAAATATTCCATGTGTCCGCAGCATCTGTCTCATCTCACTAGAATAGTTTTTGAATACTCTGTGCTTCTAAAGTAGCACATCTGGTCCCAGCACAAGTAGAAGGGCAATGAAGGAGGGGTGTGTGGGGAGCTGATACCAAACGTGGTTAAGGAGTTCCAAGCCAAAGCCATATTTGCTGCTAACACATATGGAGTATTAACATACCAACATCAAGGCCTGCATCCCCCCAGCCAGATAGTCATGTTAGTAATACTTGAGCTTAAGCTTAATGCTTCAGGCTGGTCAGCCTGATTAAAACGCATCACACTACACTCAAGCAAGTCTTTTGCACGTGGGTGTGACTCAGTTCAGGATAATACCTGCATGGACACTTCAGTGTGCAGTGGAGACAAAACCAGACGGCTCTGAGACTCTGTGAGGTTTCCTATGAATCTGATATAAGTGGGTATCTGTTTAATGACTTCTCCAGCCCCATCGCTTATGTCGTGGGCAGCGGCGCTCGTGAGAGAGAGCCTGACTCATCTCCTCCTGCCAGACTCTGCCATGGGTTGGCTGCTCCCTTTATCCATTACCCCTTAATGGGCCCCACCACCTCCTAGACCTGTTTCCTTCCCCATTGGAACAACTGCCATTGTTATAGTTATTCATTTTTTAATAGTGTTCACTGGAAAAGTATAATGGATACCCGTGTAGATAACATGTTAATTTATTAGTTCGGCTCAACTGGGTTGCAGGATGAAAAATGATTGTAGGAGACTTTTAATAAGATTCAGAGGGATTTTATAGGTCTCAAGCCATTTTTAAAATGCAAAAGAAAACCAAGAGTATTACTTTGTTAACCCACATAATTCTATCCTGCTTAATGAGGGCTGGAGCTAATCTACAACATTGTACCCTGGGACGTGAATTATTGGAGCAGGTAAACACTGCTAAGTACTGTACTGCAACTCTGAGTTTTGGCCGCATTGTCACCATGATTTTCCTTTCTTTCTCCAATGAATTTGTTATAAAACTCAGAACAGCGATTACCATAAAGAGCTTGCGTCACAAGCAGCTGGCATGGTGTCTCCTCTTTTTGCTCTCCAGAAGTTATGTGGACGGTGCAGGTGGTGTTTGTTGGATTGCAGATACCGCGCGCTACTGTGATTCATTTTAAATACGTAGAAACGATTTCTCCAAATGGACTTACGGAAGTTAGTAAGCATAGGCACTCGGCTTCATTGTGGCACCCACGGGAACTTTGCACAGTCTTTCAAAAGGTTCAAGACAAGCCTGGACCACAGCATTTGATTCTGCATTCTGCGCTCATTCATTCAAACCAAAAAAGGCTTTTTTCAGTCCAACAGTGGTAAGGTGGAAAACATGGGGAAGGAGAAGAACCCCTTAACCAGACTTTCAAGAGGCCAAGAACTTCTTATCCGAGCGTAGAAGAAATGTTTATTCTTGAATGCATCTTTTGCTGGTTTTGAGTAAATCAGTCCCCCATTCTCACAAAAGATAGAGAGCATGCCAGCTGAGACCCTTACCGTTTTCCCAGCTCAGATCTTATCATTAAAAACAAATAAACAGAGTGAGTATTAGAAAAGACATTTAATAATTTCTTTAACTGCTTGTGGAATTCCCCTCCTCCTGCTATGGTTTTTGCTGTAGCTTGCTGAACACCGAGTTAAAAACAAGGTAATTTAACCTAAATTCTGAGAACGTCTGGGAGAAAACATATGTAAATTTCCAGAAAATTGTCAAACTACCTCAAAGGGAAATAAACTTCGCTTTACTAGTTTCACAATGTGTATATGTAATAAGTATCAGGATGGACAAACCTGATAAATTTAGAGTTCCCTGTTATGCTTACAACTGTAAAATAGCCGCAGATGTAAATGATTTGTGTAAGGTATTTTTTAATGTAAGTTATTGAAACTACAATATCATTTTTTGGCAACTGTTACCCATAGAAGATCTATCTAAATTTAGTAAACCACAACCACATTCCTGTTCTAGACACTAAAAATGAGTGTCATTTCTGGAAATATTAGTCCTGGTTAAAACACAAGAATGTTTGATGAACACATGCCAGAGAAAAGCTCTCTTTTTAGGGCTGTAATCTGTTTACAACTTTTTAAACGAACTAGACAAAGAGTGAGGAGGGTCTTCTATACAGAGGAATAGTAAATGATCTCATGTTTGTTTTAGCTCATTTTTTTTTTGAAGCTAGAGTGAGCCTTGCATTGGTCCTGATGCATCTCTCAGTGCCCCTCAGCTTTAATTGCATCTCACTTGATCTCTACGCACAAATTCTCTTGTCATTTCATACAAGAGGCTGTGCACCTTTTCTGCATTTTGACTTGGAATATTCTCCCTAATACTGTGTAATATCTGCAGGATTCACTTCTTTAGCCAGCCGGTGCACTCTGATATTAAAGTTTTGAATATCAAGCTGGACGTAAAATTGGGCAAAACATCTGTTCAGGTCAAACTTAACCAAATATATGGGGAAACGGGAAAAATGAAACGACCAAAAACATTTTGTTTGAGCAGAAATGGAATGTTATGCTTAGTTCTTTAGGGTGTTAAGCCTTTTGGTTTAGCCTTATTTTTGGTCAAATTTTAATGAAAGAAAAAAAGGCAAAAAAATACATCTGAAATATTGGGATGTTTTTAAAACTCCCTTCATTCCCCCATTTTTTCAGCCAAAACGTATCGCCAGATTTGATCCAAATTCATGGATTTGTTTGGTACATTCAGAATGCCATTTTCTTTGTTGAATTTCTTCTTTACCAAAAAAAAAAATTTTTGCGTGGCTCTATTGGAGCCTTCTTTAAAGCCCTGCTGAAACAGTACAGCTGCTTGTCTCCCTCCACTGGTTGGATTGCATGCAGCATCAAGAGTTTAGTGCAGCAGCTTGAAGCCCCAAGCAAAAATCAGAGTGCCATTATAGTCCTTTGTACTCTGCGTGTTGTCCAACTACAGAATAAGCATGTGATTCTGCCTCCAAAGAGCTGGCGGTCTCAGTATACACAAGGAGAAAGCCTGCAGGTCCAACACGCTGATGGGGACAGCAAGATGGTTATGAACATTGTAAATACCAGTCTCAACACATCTGCTTCACTGGTACCTTCAGGGTAATGTAGTATATTGCACTGAACACCTTTGTGTTTGGACGTGTTCGTCACATCCTAAGGAGTAGCAGCAATTATGCATCTAATAACCATGTCTCACAAATGAACAGTTTACCCTTCCAATGCTTTGCAAGAGAGGGATGGATTATTATCCCCACTTTCCAGATGGGAAACTGAGATGCATATATTTGCTCATGGTCATGCAGGAAGTAGACCAAAATCTCCTGCCTTCCAGTCCAATAATTTAATCACATGAGCAGCTCTCTTCCCCTGAGCTCACTTGTGCTGACTTTATACTGGGTTAGTCCCAATGATGGTAGTGCATTCATAAGGTAGAATTGAGATCAGTCGATATACTGTAATATTCCACTACGCGCTCCATTCCACGCCCTGCCCTCACCATGCTATGCGTCAGTCTGTAAGCTCTTCGAATCCTTCTTTTTGACGTGCCTTTCTTGACCTGCTTCCATAACAATACCAACCGTTCCCCAAGCCATTCAATAGCTGAGTGTAGAAAATATATTTCCAAATGTTTTATACAGAATGAGGGGGTTCTACCTATTTCTACAGAGCCTGGTAGGACTTCTTCCCTGGGCATCAGAAATAGCGTTAGAGCTGCTGAATCTCTTAGGGGTTTTTGTCTTCACATTAGAAGAAGGATGGGGGAGAAACTGTCTTGGTTTCTTCAGAGTGGTAAAACTGTCATGCATATTAGTTACATTCACATTTTATGATCTCATAATGCAACTGTCTGGTCTGGGGGATGGAAATGCCGCTCATAGGCTTATTCTGTTAACAAGCTTATGCAGTGTGTCCACGGAAGACATCCCTTTGGTTTCAGTTGTTTAAAACTAATTTGCCAGAGCCCTGGAGGTAGCAGTACAACTCTGTGTGGGAAGGAGTTGGCGAAGGTGATTTCATAGGTGACTGGCTGCTCTAACTGGTATGATGTATATCATATGACTGCATATTTAGCTGGGTTTTTACTTTGTGCTTTGCCATGTGTAGTTACATAAAAATATATCTATGCAGCTAGGAACAAAGCTGAAAAGAACCGGTGGCCGTGAGGTGATTTCTGAATCTGTCATCATCAGTCCCTTACTTATAAGATTTCTTGAGTAGTAGTTATAGACGTGGTACAGTATATGTGTGCCTTTGGGGAAACAGGCAAGTATTTAGCACTACATCAGGCTACTATGAAAGATGTATTGGGCATGTGATTGATGTGTATGTGTCTCCCATGTGCATTAATTTATCTGTCAACTTTTAGAAACTGTTACAATAATTAACACTACCACATTCATATGAAGTCCCAGGTCTTTCAGAAACTGGTCAGTGCAACAAAGGCGGCATCTATCTGTGTGAAGGTAGTCTTTACCTTTGCAAAAACTTCTATCTTTGTGATGAACTTCAATTTAGGATAATTTCAGTGAGAAAATCTCCTGAGGGTCAGAGAGGTATTTGGAGTGGAGGGATGGTTTTCTAAGGGGAAATGGACCCTGTTTGAGCAAACAATTGTTGTGCATTTAAAACATACTAGCGTGCATGGGTCACTGTGATTGTGGTGTGCACAGTGCTACTGCATGTAAGGCAAAATGTTTACAAGAACATAAAGTAATAAAAATTTCAGAGAGCGTCATTGTGTTCTCTGCTTTAACCACTAACTTGGAATAGCTGCCACCATGAAAACCCTTTGGGGCAGGGGCTGTTCCTTTGTTATTGGGGCACACAGTTCTTGGCACTGTGGGGCTCTAGGCACTCTGCACATTTAAGAAAACTGCCCCAATCCAGTCTTGCCACTGGCCCATTTTTTGGTTAATCAGCCTTCTGTTTGGGCAGCTGAAACTCGGGTGTCTGCTTGTGGTGTTCTTTAAAAGGGGATGCTAGAGCAGACTGTGGGTTAGCTGATCCCCTTTGAAGACTGCAGATAGGAAGAAGCAAAAACCCGGCCTTCAAGTGACTAAACTTGTGGTCCAGAATGTTAGCAAGCGTCCTGGATTTCTCTTGGTTCCTGCCAACGTCTGAAGCACATCTCATGAAGACCTAACAAGTGGGAAGTGACCCTGCTGCACTTCACTGTCAGGAATGAAGTGGCAGGGGAGGACAGAGAAGGGAACTGACACAGAAAAAGAGGATGCTGGGAGAGGATATAAAAGAAAAGAGTGAGGTTCCTTAATGTACCATGAGAAGCAATGGCTCAACCCGAGGTCAATGGTCTGAGCTGGTAGACTTCACTTCAACTCTTGCACTGATTTCACTGGGCTTTGGAACAGGTCCAAAGGCACAATCTTCTGAAATGATTCCAGGAAAAGCAACGTTTTTTGCTTCCAACCAGACTGTTTTAGAACAGAGAAAGATTTAGTCTGACATTCAGGTCCCACAGCGTGAAACACATTATAATCTCGACATTTTTAAATATGGACTTTACGCACACATGCATGTGCGTGCGTGTGCACACACACGTGTGCTAAATGCCCTTGTTGTTCCACATAAATCAGAAACCTTAGTGGTTCCCATAAAATCATCTGAATGGTAAAGTGCTGAAAGGAATTGCACCCCAAAACTTGGGACTGATTTTATATTGCCTCAAACCTCCTACTGCCTTTGGTATAACAAAGGACTAAAATGTTAACGGGGCAGACTATTACAGGTAGAAATGATTGCCTGAGTTACAAGGCAATAGAGAATGAGGACATCAGACTACGTTGTAGGTGATTCCAGTTTTCACCTGACTACTTTGTGTTTCTTCAGAGCAGTGTGGCTTAGTGGCTGGAATGGTGGACTGGTGTTCAGGAAACCCAGATACTAATCCCAATTTGCTGCTGGTCTGTTGGTCGATTTGGAACAAGTCTGTGCCTCAGTTTCCTCATTTGCAAAATGGGGCCATTTTTGTAAAGGGTATTAAAATCTTCTAACGTAAATTGATATAACTATAAGACATTTATCACTACTAATTCCACCACAAGCAGTCCCTGAAAAACAGCACTTCGGATTCGGTCCCTCTGGGTGTATTTCAGTATGGGTTGCCGTGACTGCTTTGACTCTACAGGTGGCCCAGCTAAGGAACGAGGGGCAGGTCCAGAAGGAGACGACTTGGTGTAGAGATCTCAGGCAGGGTGTTCAAGTTATATGAGAATATCCATTAAGGTTTGGGCAAGAACTACATGCTCTTCTCTTTGGGTACACACAGCCGTATATGTAGATCAATTTAGTTAGACACTTAGATCATCCTAACCCTATCTGGGCAGGCTCATTTACATAAATTAGTACACCTGAGGACTTAGATCTGGATTGGGTTAACCCAATTTATTGAATGGCTGTATGTGTTTGGAGCGCAGCCCTCACCTTAGCCCTGGGGCTGCGCTCTTCCTACCCCTCTGACCCTGACTGAGCTATTTTTAGACCCTGGACAAATCGTCTGTGCCCCGCTGTGGACCTACCAACACAATTTCCTAGACCTCCTAGCCCACCCCAATCCGATACACCCTTCCTCCTACCCTATGTTACTTGCACTGGTTTCCCCGCTCAGCTTCCAAAAGTGGCAGACACCTTTACACGCTGCTCCCAGTCTGCATTCACATGGCTTGAAGTAAGTTGCATGAATATAGACTGGGTGTTGTGAACGGCAGTATGCCATCCTTCATTCACTGCTTTCCAAAGGTTTCAGTCTTCTCACAAGGTTGCAGGGTATGTCGGCTTTAATCCAGGTCTCAGACTAGCTGCAGTCAAAAGCCAAATTGGGAGTGATTCCAACAGTATGCCTCATTAATATTCTAATAAGGAATTAATATACAGCTAGTTATTATAAATCTTAGAGACTACTTCAGCCTAGCAAGCAAGGATTAAAGAAGCTGTTTGATAGCCAACCAGCCAAAGCTCAGACATGGCTTGTAGCACTAGCAGCAATACTAAATATTTGTTTTATAGTGCTGCAATTCAGACTGAGGCTCCATGGTGCTGTGATCCTTGCAAAGATCCCTGCTCTGCCTTTGCAGTATAAAGACACAGACAAACATTGAGTGGGTAATGTGGGCATGAGCAAATTTAGCATGGTGAAGAATTGGGCCTGTGTTGCTATTTGTATTGCTGGGTTTGTTTTTCCTTTTGAACTGGGGTTGGTGAGAGATGGAGGAGGAAGAGGGATTTTAGGGCTTGAGTAGAAAAGGTTAAAATAATTCCAGATATGAGCAAAATAATATTCAGTGATGGGCTAGTATGAGACCCACTTTATTAACTTCACGTATACATTTTAAGGTTCTCTCTTAACTTCCTGTGTACAGAGAAGGGGGAAGAAATGAAAGGAGATGCATGAGATTCCAGAAGACTTTCTTGCCTTGGAAAAAAATGGAAGTTAAAGTCTCATCCCGTGGGCCTGCCAAGTGTTTTGAAGAGCTGACTGAATTTCTAGAATGGGCTGCTTTAAATGCATGGGGGTGACAGCCTCTAGATTTCAAAAATAATAATTCTTTAGGCATGGCGATTAAATGAAATCAAGTCAAAATTAATGGGAAGAGAATCCTAATGCAGTTCTCAAAGGGAGAGTGGTTATTATGGATGTACATCATCCATACACTAAACAATGAATTACAAGAGGCCAAAAGAAAAGTGGAGCCCCTTTATTGTATCTTGCTACGGTGGTTTCCTTGAAGAACACACGCGGATTGAATATCAGAGGAAACTATAAAGCTGACTTCTGTCCAGTTTCTGCCCTTCTTTATCCTAGTTTCAGTGCAGCGATGTCACCTGAAACCCACTGAGGATCTGCTCATGGTTTATAGAGTAAGTGTGGAAGTTCACGGTGGGGAAGTGTATACCACAACTGCTATTTTATAGTAACACCATGCAATGCAGCAGAAGGCTATCTTGTCCAAGGCTGTTGATCTGACATATTTCTACAGCACTCAGTTTGCTTTTCAGAAAATAAAAGCTTGGAGAAGTTCTCAATGATTGTATTTTTAGGGCTCTCTTCTCCAAAAGAGACAAGTGAATCAAATGTATCTTCTACTGTAGTGCTGAAAATAATGAAACACAACTCTTAGCATTGGTAGAATTGCAGTCAGTGATATACCTGTATCAGCAATTTATCTGACAACATAAATATAGATTGGTGACAACCATTTTCAACCATTTTTTAAAATAATGACATTTTGATTATATGTTAGCATTTTTCATGGATTAAAAACAAACCCTAGGAAAATAGGTAAAGCCTGGAGCTCTGCAAACGTTCAGTAGTGGCAAAGGGCTAAAATCTTCTCTTGAGATGCATGAAAGCCAAGATAACATTTCCTATTTTATGAATGTGTCCCAGAGCTGGGAATAGGACATATTAGAGTGCTGGTTTCTTCATAGCTCTGTAAATACTAAGGCGGTAGGGAAGAAGGTGCGATAGGTATATTAAAGTATAATGCAAGAACCATCACTGATGTTATTAATCTCACTGGAATTTTACAATGTGCATGATAGTGCTATCGAAATGATAGAGCTTCTTAATAAATGACCAGGCATTTCAGACCTGAAGCTGTGCCATCGAATGGCAGGGTGAATTAAAATAAACATAAAAGCCCGCCTTCGCTTTTACAGCATAACGAAAAAGATAGAAATAAAATTGGTTCTGACCTTGCCCCTTCATGAAATCAGGGCTACATCTTCAAAGGGAAGAGCATAAAAATTTAAAAAAGTCCTCAAGTATATAATGCACATATAGGTGTGGATTTTCCCCTCCATTCAAATTGCTTTATATAGTTGCTGCTGGTACAAGATGTTGCAGGAGGGGCTGTATATGGAATTTCAGAGGAGGTTTCACCAGATCCTTGTGTATTGGGACTAACACTTCCCTACCTCTGCTGGAAATCCTTCTCCTGATGCATTTGCCTTTTTCTTGGCTGCAGCACACTGGTGGCTCAGAGTCATCCTGTGATCAGCGCATGCATCCAGATACTTCTGCAGTTCTCTTCTTCCCATATAATAGCAGAACTGCTTTCTGTTAGTCCCCAGGTGTGTGACCTTGCCCTGTGTATCAATGAATTTCAGCCCATTCCTGTTACTGTAGTCTGTAAAGTCATCCAGCTCTTCTCATCCTCCTCTGCATTGCAGATGGCCCCTACCTTTGTGTCATCAGCAAATTTCATGACCCACCCCTACTATCTGTGTCGAAGTCTTTAAGGACCAACAAGATTTGGTTCTAGGACTGATACTTGAGGAACTCTCCTCCTAAGGTTGCTCCAGCCAGACGCTTTTCCTTTCAGCACTCTCTATTGCTTGTCTTAAGCCATGTCCTTATGCACCTTACGATTCTGCAGCTAATCAATACATTTCTGCCTTAACTAATAGTTGCCCATGTGACACTGTATCAAATGGTTTGTTGATGTCCAGGTGAGATCTACCACATTTCCTTCTACTATAAATTAGAGCAGCCTGCAGGCTGCACTCACTCAAGCCATAGACAGAGACATGGGTATGGCCTGCCCTGGACTGACAGCGCCAAAGATAATTTAAAGTCTGCGCTGGTTTTGGCCAACGCTCTGCATTGGATAAAACAAATACACTTTTATTGCCTGGCAAGCAGCTATTTATTTTCTGCCTCCTAAGTACACAGCTGTTCATAACAGAACTTTACATCAGCTCTTACCACCACTGTTTCTATATGATTTTAATGAGCATTCATCCCTATGAAATCATTTTCACAAATTGCTACATTCTTTCTGGAGGCAGCAACCTTTCAGCTAGTATAATTGGCCCCGAATCTATGAGGCCTCTGTAATCAGAATACATTCCTTGGGAAACCTATAAACCTTATTACAAATATCAAAGAATCGTTCAAATGGCAGCAATGCTATTGGAAGTTGTAGCATGTGAAAACATTGGCTGTAGAATTTTTCGGCAATATTTTATTATTAGTAGTAGTATAAGTATAATAATGAAAACTGTTTCTCAAAGTTTGTGATCCAGATTTTCAGCCAGTGTCAGTTGCGGAGCTCTACTGATTTCACCAGCTCAGTGTTTGGCTCTCTGTATACCAAATCAAACCTGAGATTTAGGAAGGGGATTTTGTGAACTGTCCTTTGGGCTAAGTACAGATAGTCAAAAAGCCTGAGGCTGAATTGATTCAGTCTTTGCAGGTTTTGTAAGATGCAGAGATTAAACTGAAAAACAACTGGACATACATTTACCTGTGATTCAGGAATTGCAGCCATATGCCTGAAGTGGCTTAGGCTAGAAATCGTGGGGTGCTACAGCATGGCTCTCTGGCATGTAGCCAGCATGGGCTGTGTATTCACTTCCTCTTCCTGCTGCCCCTGAGGTCTCTGGGATTTGCAGTCCACAGTCACAGCAGCAGGACTCTCCAAAGTTGCTCATCACTTCCTCTTCCTGCTTTCATGTGCCTCTAGGATTTACAGAATCATAGAGGCTAGGGACAGACATTCAAAAAGCTGGCGCCTGAACTGATTCAACCTTTGCAGGTTAGTCTAACCTGCCTGGGCTGAACTGGTTTGTAACTGGACAAACATACTTTCTGGACTAAGGTAATGCCTGCAGGTGCTCAGGCCAGGTGCAGGGGGTGCTAGAGTCAGCCCTTGCTTGCAGGGAAGCTGTGCTGGGGGCAGCATGGCCAGCCCAGGCTGAACTGACCAGAGAGGGGTTTAATTTCCACTTCCCTGTGTCACTGGCAGGGACCCAAGCCGGGTCTGCCTGCACTCCCCTCTCGCTGCTGCAGCAGCAGTGGGGAAACATGGCCCCTGAGGCAGAGGTGGGCAGGGAGCAGAGTTAGTTTCCTCTCTACCCCCTTGGCAGCTGGGTGGCTCAAATGCACTAGCCTATTTTTATGGTAGTACTCCGATATGTCCTCCATTGGAGGTCTATATTGAGCAGATTCTTTTTGGTATTGGGTGGTGGAACCGGAGCGTGCTCCATCCACTCCATGCATTGACCTGGTATTGCAGTGCTTCCAGGACCGGTGCAAAAAAACAGGGAAAAAAAAAAAAAGGCTCTCTGCCCAGAATAGGCCCCCGGCTGTCCTGTCCACCGGAGGGAGGAGGAATAACCCTGTCTCTGCCCCTCCCTGCAGGAGCCCTGCCTAGCTGTGCCCCCTCCCCACCCCTGCAGTGGAAGGGAACAGGGCCCTTACTTGGGGGCAGTAGCCCCTGTCACACTATGGAGGAGAGCAAGCCCCTTCCCAGTGAAGGGCTGAGCTGCAGGCTTGGGCTGTGTGTGGCAGCACCGGGGTGTGGAGCATGCCAGAGCCCTGCAAGCTCCCACTTTCTGGCCTGGAGCACGGTGGCGGTGGTGGTGGCTGGGCTGGGCTGGACTGACCCCACTACGGTGCGAGCGACCTCTGTGCTTAGGGGCAAGCCCCCTGCCAGCAGGAAGGGGCTTATTCAGCTGCTTGCACCACAGCAGGGTCTGCTCAGGCAGGCAGCCGCTGTTCTGTGCTCGGAGCCGACTCCCTTCCAGCAAGAGGGGGCTTATTCAGCTACTGACTTTGCAGCAGGGGTCTGCCCAGCCTGGCTGCAGCTGAAGCTTGGGGGGAAACAATGGAGACGAGGATCCACTGGCTGGGAGCCCGGGGGGTGCAAGTTAGCTCCTTCAGGAGTACAAGTCTTGGGGTCAGTGGCTGGATAAGCTCCTTCAGTGGCTTGCCCGAGCAGGGACCGAGTGGCAGGGGCTGGGACCCGGCAGCTGGAGTGGCAAGTGCCTTCCCGGCGGGGCTGTGTTGCGGGGCTGGCAGAGCTGTTGTGGAGCACGGCCGCCCCACAACAGTCCCAGGTCTTTGTCTTCAATAATAAACAGATTGGTTTTTGAAATGGGGTGCTGCTTAATTCATTAATGTTATGGAGGGGGGCTCCTGTCTAAACAGGTTGAGAGCCACTGCTGTAGATTCCCCCAAATATCCTATTTCTGCAGTAGCTGGGGGCTGAACCAGTGTGATTGTTCATAGAAGTTTAAATAAAATCACATGGGGTCAGCAGCAGCTTAAGTCCATGCCACCAGCTCTGCTGTTGTATTTTTCTGAGCGGTGAGTCCCACTGCCAAAGGGCAAGATGTAAATTGTGCTGCTGTTTTGAAGCATGTGAGGTAATAAATGGTGCTGTCAATTGTTTTCACCCAACTGACAGATTTATTCTCTTCAGAATGGATGACCGTGTGTGGCTATTATTGCAAAAAAATTCACTGTGTATCATCGGATGCCTGTTGTTTAACAAATAAAGCTGAAGTCTAATCATCTTAGTCTATGGCCAAGTATCTTGGGCTTAATGGATTTTTTATTGAAGACACGTGTAATTTCCCATTGCTTTTGATGTATCATCAGATTGAATGCCTCCGTGAATCACATTCACAATCTAGTATCACGTATCCCAAAGGAACGCTCCTCTTCTCACCGGTTTCTAGCAATCCAGGGGAAAAATGCAAACATTCCCCTCCTGTCATAAACCATTAGCTTCTTGTTTCCCAATCAAGTGGGTGAAATTCCAGCTCCTGGCAAAAATTATGATGTTTTGTATGTGAAAATTTTCCATCTTTGAGAAGATGAGCATGAAATGCTCTTACCTCCATATTGCTGTTCCTCTGCGGAAGGAACCCAGAGGGCTGTAAAAGCCACAAACCCTATTCTGCACTCTTTCCCAACACCGTTTTGAAGTCAGGCTGCAATCCTTCCTATAAGTAACTTGTTTTCTCAACTGATTAACACAAAAATGCAAAGCCCACCACTTTTCAAGGCTTTTGTGCTCTGATTCAGCAAAGCCTTTAAACACTTGTTTATCTTTAAGCCTAGATGTTGTTCTGAGAATCACTGCTGAAGTCTTTTGACCGTTGCGAAACCGTTTGAGCGCTTTTGGGCAGGGGGTGTGTGGAGAGATTGGAACACATTAAAAACTAAGGCTTTCACTAAAAATAAATACAGAAAAAAATAAAAGAGCCCCTTGCAGATGGTCTTGCATTGCTGTTTAAATTCAAATTCTGTTCCTTTTTAAAACAAAACAAGAGAGATTTGCCCACAGGGAGAAAACAGAATATTAAAGCGAGAAAACATGTTTTTTATCATTGTCCCCCCCCCCCCCCCGAAACTTGCATTAACTGCATAGAAAATAATCTCAGGCAAAGAACACAGCATTGCTACCCCAGCTCCAACGACCCTCTCATCTCAGGCTTGGCCTTACACCCCTTTATTTGAACTGGCATAACAATTTTTAGGGGTGTGATTTTTTTTTTTATTATTTATTTTTTTGACTGCAGTGGTCATGCTGGTAGAATCCCAAGCGTGGGCCCAATTTACCAGTCCAGCAGTGCTTTATACTGATACAGCTTATTTGCCTTATACAGGCAACCCCTGCTTAGCGCTCTTAATTGGTTCCTGTAAAACCGAGTGTTAAGCAGAATAGTGTTAAGCGAAACCTGCTTCCAGCTGTACGAAGCCCGTGAGTGTTATAATGAAACGTGCTGAGAGCTATGTGGAATGAATGTAAAACGAGCGTTTTAGCAGAACAGCACTAAGCAAAACAGCGTTAAGCGAGGGTTGCCTGTACTGATGCAGCTTATTTGCCATCTTGTTTAGGCAGTTATGGAGGTATAAGCTCATTTACACTAGTTGAACTGCCCTCACAAAAGTAACTGTTGCTCTAGGCAGGAGGCAGGGCAGTATGGCACCTTAAGGACTTTGAGCAGGGTACAAATAGAGAGAGAGAGAGATTTAGTATGAAGTCGGACAGAAGGCAGGGGAGACTTGTACCTTCTAAACTGACTAATTCAGGCACAAGTTCATTTAAATACCAAGGATAAGGAAAGGAGGAGGAAAAGAGGCGCTGCTGAGAGAGGTGAAGGTGAGTTGAAGATCTCAAAGGGGATAAACAAAGCAGTTTGATTCCTTTGAGGGACCCACTGAGGGACACAGGGGTTATAAAAGCTAGCCTAGGTAATGGGATAAGAATCTGGAAGCTCTGCTCTCAGCAGTACCCCTCTTTTCTATCCTGTCTGTTAAATAGCCTTATTTCTTTCTGTTTAGTATGCCTGCTCTCTGAAAGTCCATTCATACAGCATCTGATGAAATAGGCTGAGGCCTATGAAACCTCTTTGAAGGAGTTAGTCTAAAAGGTGCCACTCTGCCTTACCTTTTGCTTAACTTCAGACTAACAGGGCAAGCTACTTCTCTTTATCACTATAGATAAAGCAGTACAACTTCCACGTGGAGATAAGCCTGTAGGAGATAAGCCTGTAGCAACCTTTTACCAGTTGGGTTTATAGTTTGCCTTTTCAGTTTCAGCAGGGTTGCAGAAATGGAACTGGCCTATCTGCAAAGCCCAGGCAAAGGGAAAAAGAGGAGAAATAAGGCAGAGAAGGAAAAACAACACAGTAGGTCATGCAGAATATCAGGAATTGAGGTTCATATTGCAGCTGTCACTAGGAGCCGTCTGGAAGCGATATCATCAGATCCTCTCTCCCTCCTGCTGGGATCAGGAACAGACATTTTTCTGGATTAGGAAAATGAAAGGGAGGTACGAGAGTCCCATGAGCCAGTAAACATTTCAGCAGCCGTGATAGTGCTTTGTTGAGGGTCTTTGTAAGTGAGCTGATCTTAGCCCATTAAAGCATCTTTCCAAGCAACCCTCAGGAAAACAACTGCCAAAATGCAGTAGCTAACTTGTTCCGGGGTGCGTCTACACATGCACAGTTACTGCACAGTATGGACACGTGTCTACCGATGCACACCTGTACTGCACAGTAACTAAGTGGGCATAATTTGCCATAATAGTTACTGTGCAGTAAGGCACATGTAGATGCCTTATTGTGTGGACTGACTTGGGAGTAACTTTACTGCCAATTTGGTGCAGACACAGTATTACTCTGCTGTAATGCCTACATGTGTTGTGATCCTGGTCTAAAAATCACTTATTGCACAGTAAGTTACTGTGCAGTAAATGCACGTGTATACATGCCCCAGTAAAGGAACAGGAATTTTTAGTCTCCTCTCATTCTAGCACTACATTGCTCTGTTGCAATAGCTGTTTGACGACCTTGAAGGCCCTTAATCAACAGTTTAAATATTTCTGCCTGCAATGTAGCATGTTTTTATAAACAACTTCATGACCTGGAAACCTAGAAAACTGGGCTGAAAAGGATCTCATCTAGTCCATCTTGCCTCAAGGCAGGATCAAATATACTTAAAACATTCCTTTTTTAAATTGTATTTATTAATGGATCCAACTTTTCAAGTAACAAGCATAACATTTAAAAATGTATACAATCCCCTAATATAGACATAAAGACATATTTGTCTTCCATCAACAGTGCTCTCTTAACCCAAGTCAGCATCCGCAGGCTTCTGTTCTTTTCTTTTGATCTCTGACAGACTTTCTGTTTCAGTCAATGTTAAGCTTTTGTGTTTCTTTATCTTTCTGCAATAATTCACCCCCTCTTTTTCCTCAGAACTTTGCATAGTACAGATCTCACTATCTTTTAGTCACCTGTGCTTTTAAATTTCTTCCCAATTTGCTTTTAAGTGTAAGCTTGTAGAACTTGCACTTTACCTTCAGTATTCAAATCCTTAACATGTTCCTGACAAATATTTTTCCAACCTGTTCTTAAATGGGTGAAGATTGTAATAGTCACTGGGTTTAATAAACCCAGGCATACAGGAATGAGAAGAACTAATGACAAGTTTTATTATAGAACAGTAGATGAACCTCTTCTGGCCTTTAGTTTCTCCCTAATTTGCTAGTTGCTCCCAAGTGAGGGGCCATCTCTCATTTCCCAACTCCCTCAATCTCCTATTAGGGACCCTCTTTAAATAATAATGCTTATAACTGCAAAGATAACCTCTTGTTACCTTTCACCTGCTTTGGGCCTTTTTCATAATTATCTCCTCTATTGTGCCCATTAATCTGCTGTTTAAAGGGACTGGGGGTGCAGAGTATGGCTTGGCTCACTTCAGCCTGAAGCAGCAGACCCTCAACTAACTGCTCAGCAGTGCAAAGAAAGGCATTGCAGGCCGGCCCTGAACCAAGGAAAGGTTGACTCTTCAGTGTAGAGCTAGGATACCATCAGTTACCCGTAGTTTAATTGGTACATTGCCTGGGGCAGGATCCTCTTCAACACCTGTTTTCCCCATGGCAGGCAAATGTTGAAAGCTGATAAGCTCTTCAAGTGATTAGCAGATGGAGATGACCAGATGCTGACCATGGCAGTTTATGACTGGAGAAGCAATAACACTGACACCTGGGTCTACATTTCCACCCTGCCTTGATTAAGAATGGGTTAAAATGGAGCCAGTTGCGAGGCACCTTGGCCAAGCTGTGAAGCATTTGCCTTAGCATTGGGGCAGCTCTTATATTTACAGTGAAATATTATCCCTTCATGGTTAACAACTAACAGTGAACCTGCTCGTTGTGGAAGCAGTTTGGCATAATTAGCCAGTTAAAGAAGTCTGCCTATTGATTAACTGAACTAAATGACCCATAATTAACAGCACAACTGTGGAGCTAATCTATTTGGTGTTATTTTCCTTCCCCTTAAAGATGTGGAAATGTGTTAGTTTTTTCATTAGTAGGGGGTGGGTAGGTGAGTCCATATCATGTGGTAATTAAGTTAGCAAGCCCCCAAGGGGCTTTAAAAGGCACATGGATGTTCTATACAAGGCCTGCTGGCATATTGTTTTAATCTCTTGGCCTCCAGAGGCATTGAGCCAGTCGTGCTGACTCCGTGCATGTTTCTTTTTAATATGACACTTTTATTACACTTCCATACCTGCTTCAAAACATTTTAGACTTGGGAGAATTTCAGAGTCAGACCTGAACTTGACAGCTTGGGCTCTTCAGATTTTTTTTTTTTCTTTTTTGGTAGTAGTTTATTCAGGTACTAGAGGTCTCTGTGAGCTGCATAGCATTCCAGACAAGGTCTGAACCCTGCTAAGCAAGGGAGACAAAGTTGAAATGCAAAGTACATTAAAGCTTGTTTAGTTCTGCTGACAGTTTATAGTCATTTAATGTAATTAAATCCTCCTGTTTTAAACTGATATCAGCATCATGATAACCACAAGCTCAGTGCAGTGGCTCCAAACTAGAACCCAACCCTAAAGCTTTGGGAGAGTTCACATTCATACCTGGGTTTCATTGGCCAGAACCATTTCTCATTAGGTTCTGTCTTCCCCTTCCTCCCTTCTACTCCCAAATGCCTCATTAAAACTTATACAGCATCGAAGTGGGTTAGTTGCCCTGTTATCTTCCACTAACACAATACAATACAGGGCAGAATCAGTGGACTGCAGTATTAGCCACAATCTGTTGCGAGACCTCCAAACACTTGCAACATAGGCTCTACCAGGCTCTGTCACTGACTCTTACTGAGGTTATACCTTGTTTTAAATGGATGAGATTATATTTAAAAGTTGACATAGAAATCTGGCAAGGTTAACTCATAAAAGAGTATTAGTTCAGAATAGAGTGTGTCCTTAAGAAGCAGGCATGTCATCTTTGGGCAGACAGGACTCAAAGTGATGCTTGCTGATGTCAACAGAAATCTGCCACAGTCTTCCTTGAGCGTTGAATAAAGAGTTCTTGACTCCTCCTACTCTTTGGTGCCTGCAAACACTTCGGCACAGAAAGAGGGTTCTTTTCCCAGATGAAATGCTGTAACAAGAAGTTTGGATAACTGCAATTAAAGCTATTAGGCTATAAAGCTGCAAGAAAAGTTTTGGATATCTGCAATTAAAACTTCGCTTTTTGTTGCGTTGAGGTTCCCAACCATCACCACAAAGGAGTCTTTCCAGAAGTAATATAGCAATATTGAAATCCTTTAACATGGAGTAGAAGGTCTGGCGTGAAGGGAGAGGGTCTAACTCCCCAGAGTTGCTGTGGAGACTTCTGGCCCAGGGGTAGAGGGTTTCCCCCTTTCCCATCCTGTCATGAACAGGAGTGCAGAGTACAGGGTTGTTTTGTCTGCGGGCTGGAATGGGCTGATGGGAGGGGAAGGCCAAGCCGTAATTGAGATAGACCCTTGGGGCTGTCATTGATATACGGTGAACTGTGGAGTGGCCCAGGGTTCAGTGAGGCACAATGGTAGCTTAAAGCATCCGTAGTCACCTGGTTCCTCTAGGCTGTGATTTTTGTGCTGTGATTCTTCCTGGAGGTAGCCTGCAGCCTCTTTTCATCAATAATAGCTTCCTGCGCAGGGCAGGTGTCCAGAAACTCCAAAAAAGCACAGGTAGACCTGGTCATTGCAGAGCTCTGCATTCACTTCCCCGATGTGAAATACTGCTGTGCTGCTTCCAACCAGTGAACAACCATGTCTCATTTATGCTCCGCAATGATATATAAACATTGGGGGAATGTGGCTCAAACGGCAGGGAACAAGGTTATAAAGCAACACAATTATAGGGTCTGATTCTCCAGTGGAGTCCATAAAACCAGTGTGAGCTCATGAAGAATCAAACCCTGTGATTTTCCTTAGAGGTTTATTTCAGTGCACCCCACCCCTTTTCCCTTCTTGTCTTTACCTTTTAATGCATTGTCTCTTTCTCGTTCATATTTTGCAGTGTCAGAACTGTAGAGATCAGATTAATTTCAAGAAGTCCAGCAATGATCCATGAGCCTACTTAGCCCTTGGTTGTAGCAGCCTCAAGAACCGTGTCTATGTGGCAAAGTTACAATCGTTCGGACCAGCCCTCAATGTGCGCTGTGCCATCCTGGGAGGGTTGCCTTCTCAGCCAGAAGCAGTGTCGCAGACAGACTACTTAGCATGGGGCAAACTAATTGGTGCTCTCCTGGGGCCGTGCTAATTAGCCCACCGCTCCACACCTTCCTGATTAGGAGGCAGCCAGCCCGGGGCAACACAGCATGCTTGTGGGGCATGGTGTGTTTACAATGTAGACGTATTGACTTCCAGGTAGAGGGCTGTTTCCTGACCTTATCTGCACAGTGACTGTTATGTCAGGCATCCCTCTTCTGCTCCTCCTGTGAGAAGTCCCACTAGGGACTCATGGGTTTATCACAGCATGTAAAGTTGCTCAGGGGCTGGCGAATTAGCTCTTTATAGAGAGGTGAGCGCTTAGAGTTGCGTGAAATCACACTGAAGCTTTGCCGTGGGGCTTCTCTACCTCATTAACTCATGTGTATGCTCTCAAGTATTTCGGTTAGCTTTAAAAAAGGCATGAAAGCTGCTCTCTAATAAAAGGTAGGAGGTTTAAATGCGCAGTTTGGCATGCTGTCAAGGCAGGGTAATGGCCCCTCAGTGAAATGTCAGCAGGAAGATGAGGAATCCATTCTCCTCTCCACTGCCTGCGGGGATGTGCTTCTCACCATATTTGGTGCTCTCTCAAGCTTCAGGTGTTCCCCTTCCTAATCCTGTTCATTCAAGGAATAACATTTCTCCCCGGGGTTATTTCTGAGAAAAAGATAGGATGGTCCTGCTGCACCCCTTCCACCCTCCTATTTTTTGGAAGAACCCTATGGTGTTTCCTTATATACCTTTTTTGAGTGGCTAACACTGGGCATGTCTACACATGTGCTCTAATGCGCAGTAGCCTGTTCTACTGCACATTAAAGCGGTGTGTAAAAAACCATGCTAATACGTTAATGTGCAGCAGAATAGGCTACTGCTCACTAAACACCCCCTAAAAACCGTGCTTATTTAATGTGCATTAAGAAAAGTGCATTAATGCACATGTAGACACCTCCACTGTACCTGAGGGTCCTGTTGGATCCATTTTGCACACAGTGAAGCAAAGCTCAGAGCTAGGCCCAAAGTCATCCAAAGTCTGCACTCAGTGGCAGAACCAGAACTAGAATCCAGTTCTCTTGAGTCTCAGTCCAGGACCTTAGCTGCACTTCTATGCAGTCAAAGTACACTGAGACATGGCTGCTGATTTCAGTTGGGAATACGCTACTTTAACTGAGATGAGAATTTGACCAAGAGCGGGAGGGAGAACCCCAATCTCCTAGCTAACATCCTCTCCTCCAATAAAAACAAGATCTGAGGGTATGTGAGACGGTGTAATGGCTTTTCCTTCTGTCTTTATACACTGAGTTACTGGTGCTCTCATTAGTGTGCAGAACACTCTGGCAAACCTGGAATATGAAAGGTTCTGTTCTCTCTTAATATATAATTTATATGTTATTAAAGTAGGCTATGAATGAATCAGTAATCATTCCTAGGCAGGTGAAGTTATACCTTATGTAGCATATTACGGCATGCAGATATTCAGAAGCGCTTTGCTTGCATAATATGGCTTTAATAGATATAACAAGGCAATTAGAACAGAATTACACTTGAACTTTAACTTAGTAATTTGCAGTTAGTAATGCCATTCTGATTCCCTGTACACAGCCGACAGTATGAACAAATATTGGAGCACATTGTGTGGGAAGCCACAAAATGTGATTTTTGTAACTCTGATCAGGTGGATTTTGGTGCTAATGCTCTGTGGTGATGAACATGACCTAGATACCTGGCTGCAGCAAACGATCATTGCTGTATTTCTCATTGAATGCTGCATGAAGATTTGTCCTGTCTCTGCTGTGTAGCTTTGTGCAGGGCTTCCTGGAGTTACCAGAATGCAAAAGCTGCACCTCTCCTCATGGACATCATGCCTTCGTTATGTCAGCCAGCTGTATTTGCATATGAATGCAAAGGGTTTAATGCTGCTTGATGTATCTGTAGCTCCTCTTATTGATGCCATTTCTACTGGTAGGCTTTGCATTGCTTCCCTCTCTACAAAGAAACGGATTGCACATTGTCCTTCTACAGCTCTCTTGGGACAGTTCCTGCTTGCATCAGTCCTGTAAGGGGCAGAGGGGAGGCAGCTGGGGCTGAGCTTTTTAGATAATCTCGCCTTTACTGCAGTGCCAGAAGGGGAGCCAAGTGCTCTAGACAATCTGACTCCAGTTCAGGGCATCCTCTTGGCGTATATAAATCAGGGCCCACTTGTGTTCTTGGGAGCTTGTTTTGCCATACAGGGCTTATGGGTAGGGTGACTATATGGGACTGTAGGAAATCTGAGATGCTCCTCCCCTCCCCAGGCTGGTGCACCGTGCCACCCTGCTTCCCTGCCCGACTGCGCCCTGCGCCCCTGAAATTCCAGGACTCTTGTTTAATTTTCATCAATTAGCTGGGACTGGACTTTGAAATCTGGGGCTGTCCCAGCCAAATTGGGACATATGGTCGCCCTACTTATGGGGGCCCAGGCAGTATCTGAGTAGGGTGTAAATGCAGTTCAAGTGCTGTTCATCTGCTTGCAGGATTGTATGTCCGCAGACACCAAGGTGAGGAAACCAAATCAAATCATGCTCTGTATTTCTCATTTGCTAGTCTAGTAGTAATGGCAAGATCTTGTCCTTCGTGAGTATTTTAGGTATGCACCTTGTTAGAAGGATGCCTGGGTTATACTATCTAGCACCGGATCTGTCTGCTCTGTCCCAAGGGAAGGGATAAGCACGCTGTATTGCTGTCCTTCCAGGCAGCACTGTCTGCCTCAAAAGCTTTTCTCATCCAGTCCTCCTTGTCCAGGAAGACAACTGCTTGTTAAAAAATACAGCTGTCAGGGTTGAAGGAAAGGTAGGAAGATGATCCTACTGGCACCCAATGGAGAGGAAACTCAAGATATAAAAAACAGATGATATCAGAATAAGTCTCCCTCTTGCCTCACATTGCTCTCAGCCCAAACGTTTCCAAACTAAAATTCTAAGTTAATTTTCTGTCTAGTTTTTAGGAAGGAGCTTGCCTTACTGAAGAGGCATCAGGTTTTGGGGCAGCCACGTGATCAGAGCATGCTGTCTCATTTTTCATTCAGCATTAGGGAAAAGCACCACTGCTCTTTATTGATTGAACGAGTGCCAGCGGATTGCACCTTGGTATGTGGCAACAAAGCAGCATGGCCCATCTATGTTGTTAGTTCTCTGGAGAGCTTGCTGCTTATATTTGGAAAGCATTACCGGGCTACCATAATGATCTATGCTTGGTTTTTAATCTTGCTTTTAACCCTTTCACTGCTGGACGTGTTCTCTCCTGTTCTATCAATTAAACATAGTGTGATTGCTGTAGCTGCAGCTGTTTATTTGTGGGTTGTTTTCTGGGCAGCTGTGTTTTCAGTATCTTCAAATGAACAATGATGTAAGAATTCCTTCTAAGACAGGAGAGGAAAGGAAGCAGTATTTTGGCCCCAGTGCAGTAGGTATTCTTTTTCTATGTCTCTCCATTTTTTTAAATAGAAGACCTTTGCGGTTTTTGTCAGGCCTCAGAGGTGGAACTGATTAACACTACCCGGACTTTCTTGGTTTTAATGACTTGGGCATATTAAAAGTATTGTCAAATTTTCAAATGAGAAAGGGGAAAGGAAAGCATTTCCCAAACCTTTTAGGGTTCACAGTCAGTTCTGCCTCTAGGCTCCAATTAAAGGTGTGACGGGATCTGAGACGCGATCCCACCTCCTGCCGTGCTGCACGTGTACGACAAGAAGCATGACTGTGGGATCAGGGATCCGATCCCAAGCGTGCCATATTGCTGGTGCAGGAGGGAGCCTGGGAGGATGATCCTGGGCTCACCCCTGTGGCAGCCAGTACCAGGCTGATCTGTGCTCCTAGTCATGGAGCACATCAGGATTGAGGGCTCTGATATGACCCCAAGGCTGGGACCACTGATCGTCTGACTCAGCCTCAGGGATACAGCAGGATCCTTGACTCTTCTACCTTTCCGGGACCAGAAATCAGCTAACTGGCTCTCTCAGCCTCTAGAGCACATTTTGTGCAATAACTTTGTGGCTTATTCCTTGTTTTATCTTGCTATTAATTGCATGAACATGTGGCTGGGTTACTACTTAACATGTGATTAACTAGTTAATCATGTCTTAAGTGTAACGTCTTCTAGAGGCATAAGAAAAGCTAGAGGAAGTGTCACAGGGAATTAGCGTTAATCATTTTTATCATCATGGTGGTCACTGAAATCAAGGCTTCCACGTGCTGGGTGTATGTGCAGGTACTAAGAACCACCCTCCCTCCAAGAACTTACGTTCCAAACAAACTAAGTGGAAACGAGAGAGAGGA
Organism: Crocodylus siamensis; assembly: GCF_052110815.1. Lineage (NCBI taxonomy): Eukaryota > Metazoa > Chordata > Crocodylia > Crocodylidae > Crocodylus > Crocodylus siamensis. The sequence goes on from NC_143403.1 coordinate 62,520,403, forward strand.
AGGGCTGGTTCCCCCTTTAACTGATGGAGAGTGGAAGCTGGAGAGGCTAAATTGGCTTTTCCAAGACCACAGAAGTTTGTGCCTAACCCACGCAATGAAATTCGTTTTGCCAAGTCCCATGGCAGCACTTTAACCACCCTCCTAATGGGTCCAAACTTTTCCAGCAGGATGCGCCAACCATTGCTGGCATCCGCCACTTGCTATGGGAGAAAAACTTGATTGCTGAAGTCAGATACACAGCAGCCACTAAATGTTCTTCTGCTATTCTGTGGCAGCAGTAGCTAAAAGCCTGCTGGGCTTGTGGGTGAAAGGCTTGCTGGCAAATCATAATATGTTGCTTCCAAACGTTTCAGTACCTCTTTTGCTTGAAAGCCTGGAGAGCTTAGCTTCTTTGAGACTAAACCTCAGGTGCTGGAGGTGGTGAGGGAATCAGGAAGTGAAATGTGTCAAGAGATCCAGGCTTGATGTTCCTTCAAGCCAAATTCCTTCAGCAGCTGGGCACCCTGCTGCTCCCCTTCATGAAAAGCAAATGGCTTTTCAGATTTATTTGTTACCTCCAGGTGCAATTTATTAATTCCAGCCTTGGCCCACCCTGGATTGCTGGGGAGAGGCTCATGTCTTTGATGGATGGGCTATCCCGCATAATGGGAGCAGATTTTTTACTGGAGTTTAATTCTAACAGACTCTTAAAAATCACGAGACAGCAAGCTGTTCAGGGGCACTTAGAGCCTCACTCATTCCTCAAAGCTTTGATGTTGTTATGCCAAGGGTTGGTTAATACCTCACTGAAGCTGGAAGGTGTAACTGCTGCTCTTGAGTCAGAAAAAATGTGAAAAAACAATTTAACTCCTTTATGGAATAGGAACAACAGGCACTTCCACTCAAAACAAAGAGCAGGCCAAGCCAGTTAGTGGGTGCGCGTGTGCTCAGTGCTGCTGTGAAGTGGTGAGATCGCCCCACGTTTAGGCCTTGGTGTGTGTCAAGGGGGAGTGAGAGTGGCACTCCCGGGAGTGGCACAGGGGTGGAGTAGACGGACTCCGAGGATACACGGGACCTTGAGATCACAGTGACTTTCAGGTGTCTTCCTGTGGTGCTGCAAATCCCATTTGAGGGCTTTAAAGATCTGAATGCCCAGGACTAACAAGACAGTTCATCCAGACTCTGACCTCCATGCCTCCCTTCAGTAGAGGAAACCCAGTGGCCAGGTACAGACATTACACTTTTACTGGTATAAGTGATTAGAAACTCTTCTACACCCACAACAGAACAGAGGTTTGGCGCACAACCGATCGATCCCCAGAACAGGCGAGAAGCTCAGCACATATAGGCTGGTTTAAAAATGGCAGAACCTGCTCTGAGATTTGCCCCTCCACCGAAGGACACACGTTTGTTCTGTTTGCTACCAAGCTAAAGGACGCTACTTACACAAAACCATGCAACTTAGATCGATTCCCCCTTGGGCTTTTTGAATATCTCTACCTAGCCAGTGTGTTTAAATTTCCTCAGCATCAGGGTATTTAGCAGCAAGCTTGAAGCCTGCAGTTGAACTTAAAGATGAGAGAAGCAGTGCAGACCTGCTGGTATTAATCTGCTTTCCTGCCCAAACGATGAAAACACATGCGAGTGAGAGAGAGTGGACGTGAATCCAGGGATGTTTTCTGCCCTACGAGGCCGAGATCTTGGCGCTCAGTCCTAAGAGAAGGAATACAACCTAGCAGAGCAGCATTGCCTAGAGACTTCCCCCCCACCCTTTGCATAGCCTCTCTTGTTGAAGCTGCAGTTGAAAATTAACCCAGGAGTTAGCCATTTGTAAACCAAGCTGACAGGAAATTGCTGGCTTTGTGCTGAAGAAGTCATTACCTTAAGCTTTATTGCTGTGTGCAGAGTTTACTTGTGACAAAGTAAATGTGCAGAGATGTCTGTAAGTAGTGCTGGGATATTGCTGTGTTAACAGCTCCATGGTAAGCCATCAATCAGCAAAACAGTATGTAAGAAAGCATTAAAAGGCACTGTTGTAAACACACACACTCCGATCTGTCACTTATTGGTGTGCAACCTGCATGCCCATTTTGACAGCATCGCAGAGCCGCATATTGTTTTATAATTAGTTCCCTGCCTGTGTTGAGAAAAGGACACTTTTCACATGGTTTTATAGTGGGCAAAGTAGGCCTGGAAGTGGGGGGAAAATACTTGTAGGAATACACTGGACCTTGAGATTCTTGAATTGTGAGTTTCATCCTGCTTTAACATGGCCTCCTTGCACCAGATCATCAGCTAGCTCAGGAGTTATCAGCGTAGCTCCATCCTGCAAGAGCAGTATTCTCAACCAGGATGCTACCCTCAAATAAGCTTTAGTTAAAGTCCCCCCACAGTCATTTTTCAGTGCATGGACGCTGATGCACTTGACACTGGAATCTGCTGGAGCCTGGTACTTACGGCATGTCGGAGCAGCCTCCCTGCACATGTATAGGTCCATAAGGGTTGTGTCATTATCACCGTTTAATACAAAGACTTGTCCTACCCAAATACTTATATCGGTCAAAATTTGTGTGACTAGGCCTAAGTAAAATGAGAATCAGTCTTGTCTACTCTACCTTTGACTCATTTCTTCTCTTATGAAAGACATGTACATAGTAGAAATGACTATAAAAAATTAATTAAGGTTTTTGGCAATTGTACCCTGTATTTATATGTCCTGACTTCAGTTCTTCACATGGGCCCAGCACTTTGTTTTGTGATTTACCCATGCAACCTGGGTATGAAAAGCTACCTGATGGCATAAAAACCTATGCCAGGTACAAGGTGTAGGAGCTAAGAGAAACTCCTAGTTCCTTTCCAGTTCTGCAATATGTTTTGAAACTGTTCCACGTACTGGGGATCTCTCAATTGCCATGTAATAGCCACTGACATTTCCTTGTTTGAATAGCTGCTTTTAGCGGGCAGTGTGCATAAACTTAAATTGCTTTTGAGTCATGCCTGGGCTGGTTTTCAGCCGTCAAAATTTTTGATGAGCTGCCCACACCCAGCTGACATATCAAAATCTAGGAGAGAAAAGCCTCAACCACTGTTTCCACCATTCAACAGAACAAAATGAGTTACAGCTTTCACTAAGAAATCCCATTTAATATAGAGTTACCAAATGTGAGTCGCCAATGTGCTGTAGTCACCTGCCTCTGGAAATGGCCAATCCTTGATGCTTCTGAGCAGATTAGACTAGATAATCTTAATGATCACTTTGGCCTTAAAAATCTTGAGTGATGGTACAAATCCCAAACATAATTAATTTATCCCCACAATAAGTTTTAAATACTCATGTTAACTGTTTATATGTGAATAAATACTAAATGATGATGGTTTTTGACTCTGCAAACTGATGTAAACTTATGATATAGGCCAATCTGGGCCAGTATTTGTGGAGAGAGAGCTGTTCAAGTGATGTGCTTTTACATGCTTGTTAAACCTTAAAAAGTGTGGACCACTCTCACTGGTGTCGTTTTGGTTGTGGCCAAGTGTCTGTTGAACCCCTTGAACCACACTTGTGGGCCAGGATGTTTTGTCAGGTTGTCCTGCCATTGTATTTCATAGCAAAGAAATGGCCTGTCCAAGAGTGTCCCAAAACACTCATGGTCATCAGAAGCAGGGAGAATGGCTCTGCAAAAATGAATGGTTAATGTGTTGCATTCATCCAACATCGGTGTGATAGAAGCAGCTTGCAGTTGCCTTAGTAGCTCTCTCAGGAGCTTGGAGTCTGCCTCTGAAGCCCTGTGCCTGCATGGTGGGGATAGTCTGGCTTCTTTTTTATTCCACCCAGGAAGAGCACAGACCAACTGAGGATGCTTCCTCAGCCTGATGAAGACTTGCAAAGAAGAATTTTTCCGCCTCTTTCAGTTGATCTAATAAGAGATCTCGGATTTACCCAAAGAGCCCTGTCTGCAAGGTGAGGAGGGAGTTCTCAGAAAGCCAGCGGGTGCCTTATTCAAAACAAGTGATTAATTAAACCGTCTATGCCACCTGCATAATGCTGCAGACCAAATCAGGGAAAGAATGCACTAACCGTGGAGAAGACGATGGCTATCGGCTCCTATAGCTGCTATCCCTGTCAAACTAGATTGGTAGCACATGGAAAGAAAGGAAGATTTGTTTCCCCCCTTTGCTTAAGTGGCTCACAGCCAGGGCTGCATCAAGGGTAAATGGTACCCCAGGTGAACTGTGTACCTTGGCCCCGCCACCACTTCCAATATCGAGGAAAATAAGAAGTTTAGAATGAACTTTTACATGTACTTCTTTGATATTCGAAATGAACAATAAAACAATACAAACAAAAAAAAATTATTGATTGTTACACACTTTTCATTAAGGTGTAAGACGATAGGAGTAGGGGTGCATCTTTAGGACGAAGTTGCCAGTGGTATGCTTTTGTCATTAGTCTGCTTGCGAGTTGGGAAGGTAGGAGTCGCGATTCTAGTGATCTTTCCTCTGAGATCTTTTCAGAGGCCTTTCTCCCCTTAGCGAACCAACGGGCTGTTATTTTGGATGATGTTCCTGTTATTTTGTTCTGCCTATAATTTTGGTGCCCCCCAAATTTTGGCACCCTAAGCAACCACCTGGTTCACCTAATGGTTGGACCAGCCTTGCTCACAACATGCCAGTTTTTGTCTCAAAAAGGACTGAGTTCTAGGCATTCTCCTACCTTTCCACAAGGGTCAGGCAGAGGAGACATGGTTTTAGGTTTATCTGTGTTTTCTCAGGCTAACTGACAGCCTCCCTTTCCAACTTCTCAGCACTTCAGGATGTCTGGTGTTCTTGAGTCCCTCCCTCCCTGCTGCCACCTCCACCGCTGAAGCAGTTTGATTTCATTCCTAATAGAGTTTGCCAAGTCCGTAACAGCCACTGCAGACGCATGTTTCAGCCCTTTTCCGGCTCCTGCAGCTTCTGCAAGTGGTAAGGTCAGCCAGGGAATGAAAAGGAGGCACTTGGGGTTACTGTCAGGTCAGACCAAAAGAATTTTGCAGGCATCAGCAGTGAATGTCTGGCTTCTCGGTGCTTCAGGCAAGGGCGCTGTTCCCTGGGAAGCGAAAGAGCCATGTCGTTGCACATTTAGAGCTGCCTCTTCCTCTGGGATGTCCCGTTCTTGAGACTCTCACAGCCAAGAAGCCTGTGCAAGGAGGAGGAGAGGGGTAAGAGGGGGTCAGGAAGAGCCCAGCAAAACATCAGGCCAGGTACATATCTTTTTTAGGAGCGGGTTGGACAAACACTTGACTGGGATGGTTTTGATGGGGATGACCCCACCCTGAGCACCGAGTTGGATTGGGTGATCTCCTGGGGTCCCTTCTAACCCTATTTTTCTATGATTCTATCTTCCTATTTTCCTCAGCGCACTCCTGTACATCTGGGTAGCACCGTCTTGCCAACTAGAAACAAACCCCATGTTCTTTTTGCACCCTGTTTTACAGCACGTGGAAAGAAGCATGGGTGGGGAATGGCCAGCCTTACTTCCCTCTCATCTGGAATGAGCTACCATCACCTCGTCCTCCTCCCATGCTCAGTAACTTGTGGAGCAGCCAAATGGCTGCTTGCATAGGGCCAGGCTTCAGCAGTCAAAGAAGAATTTGTCTACCAAATGAAGGATTTGAAATGAGATTGGGCCTCTGGCATTTTTCTGTGCTCTTGGCTTCCTCACCAACAGGATTACACCTGCTCAAGTGGTGCTAGCTCCTGATTCAAACCCAGGCCCTCCTCCTAGCCCCTCTTCTATGTGAGGCTCCCTCTCCACTGACTAATAGGTTGGTCCTTTCCTTTGGCTGCTTGCTGGTTCCTCTTAGCAGGAAATAAAAGCGCTCCCCCAGGCCTCTGCTGGGTCAGGAGGCATCTTCTTTGATATCTTCCATAAAATGCTTGACAGAACATAGAGAAGAGATTCCTAAAACTGAGGGATCCAGTGAACAGTTTAATCAGTGTGTGCACCAGTGCATTCCCTGCTACCGCTGTGATCCAGAAGACAGGGCAAATCCTCTGCTCTTTAGTGTGATGTTAGGGAAAGGAGGAGGTCCACCATCCTTTGGATCCCAAGAATGTGGAAAAAGCCCCTCCTGGCATATGCTAACTGGTATAGTAGGACTGGGGAATTATTCTGTGTAACATGCCCCTTCCCCAGCCCAGCAGAATTTTCTTCCAGGAAAAACAATGGTAACTCATATTGCTTAGAGGAGGGTTAAAACAAGTGCTATTCCAGGGTTTTCCACACAAATATTTTTCATTGGAAATTGCCAGTTTGTTGAAACCCAAACCATCTGTAAGGACAGTCAGTTTAGATGAATCTGGTAACTTGAAAATTGTTGGCAAAAAAAAAAAAAAAAAGATTTTCACAATTAATATTTAATTGTTTTTTGGTCTGAAGGCTTTTTATTTTGAAATTTTAACTCATTTATACTTAAAAAGGTGCAAATATAAAAACCATCAAAAATTGCAATGTGATGTTTCAAATTATGAAAAGATAATATGTCAGCAGAGCCCTCCTGGATACTTTTTCCCTGACCATTGGCTTCTGAACATTTCCAAGTGTTGACCTTTTGTCTCTGTTTGGGAGAAAAAAAAGATTCAAAATCTTGAAAAACTCCATGGGATGAGAAAACTGTCTCCTGTCCATGTGTGGTTATAATTGCTATTCTGCATGCTATGAGACCTCATACCCCACAGGCCCAGGGACCAGCAAAAGCCCAGACAATGAACCAGCTGCCCCAGTGGTGCGAGGGGACTGGGATTATTAAAGAAATTGGCATCAACATCCTTTTTGGCCCCTCAGTGAATGTATGTGGTAGCCTGCACTTACCTGTGGCATTACTAACCCATCCCTTAAGAGGAAAATGCATAGGAAAGGTGTTTGATTTGTATTTTCTCTTTCCAGGTACCTTTGCTTGAAGGCAAACAGCTGATTGAGGCTAATTAGAGAGAGGTGCAGGTTAGGACAAGAAGGTGCAGACAGAAGTACAGCTCCTGGATCTAACTCATGGCACTTCACAGAAAATTGTATGCATTACACCGATCATCCTCACCCAACAGCCATTAGCTTTTGTGTTGGGAGTGTGAAAGATCAAGCTCCAATTTGGAGCTCATCCCTGGAGAGAGGCTGCATCTCTGCAGCCTCTTCTCTAAGCTCTTCATCCCCTCTGCCAGTTCCTGTCTCAGGATGGGAGGGGGAGAAAACAGGGGAAAGAGGTCCATTTTGGGGTTTCCCCAGCTGCTCTGGAGTGGGGGAGGGGGTTGGGGGGCTCCAATCCACTTTCTCCCCCACCCCCGCCAGTGCCAGCTGGGCCACCCCCAGAATGAGCTCCCTCCGCTCCCTTCCTCCCTTCCCATTCTGGAAACAGCACCAGGAGCAGTGCTCTCGGCATGTGCTGACGGAAGTTAATGAGGGAGCTTCATTTTGGAGTGCCCCCATCTGAACCCCCATGTAATGAGGGCTAAGGCTGTGGTGGGGTTGGGCCCTTTTAAAACTGTGCAACCATGCACTTGTGTTTGGTCACGGCTGTAGAGCACTTTCAGGGGCCATATCAGGTGAAAATGGTCACTTCTGTCTGTGCCCACAGTTACAACAATGCATCTTCTCTTCCTGTGCATGCCCCAGTTCCAGTTGGACCACGTTGATTCACAGGACAGTTAATTTGCCAGTCCGTGCTTTTAGTAATCTGTGCAGGACAGTTAGAAAGAATGACCTTATTTGTCGTCTTCTGTGTGGTTCAACCAGAGTATTTTTTCAGCGCTGGTAGCAGGTTGATCCCTAGCTAAGCATGAAGTTGCTTGATTTTGGACCTGGCTAGTTAGCACTTGTTCTCTTTGTGCATCTCTTCCCAATGCTGTTTACTGCCCTCCGGCTTCATCTGTCACAAATTCATCTTGAACTGAGGTGTCAGTTTGCCCCAGTCCTGTAGCTTCCACCGCAGTTACTTCAAATATGATTTCTCTTTAGTTACACACATTTGTCTTTTCCTTCTCTTCTGAATGGCATCAGACTGGATTCATCTTTATTCTGCAGCGATTTAAACCCATCTCTGCACCTGTGGCTTTTCCTTATGCCCATACACATCTCTTTTCTCTTGCTTGTGAAACACCACAGGGGACTGGCTGTGCTTGCAGCCCATTATATGGCTCACCTAGCCCTTTTCACAGGAGTCTTTTGCAAATGTGGCAGGCATTTTTGTATCCTCACAGCCAGCTACTCTGTTCCACTTTGCTAAACGTTCTTGTTGGCTGCTGTCGGTGGCCAGAGACCCTCACCCAAGAGAGTCCCTGGACATAGAGTCCAGTACTTTTTTCCATCTTTTCACCATGCCCTTTGGTGCTTGGCTTAGTAACATCTGGGAGGTACTATAAAACTCATACCGTGCCTGCATGGACTTGCAATCACTGTACGTAGGTTGCCAGATAGTATCTTGCATCCATGCACAACCTCTTTTTAAACTAAGTTGTTTGGTATTTTTGATCCTGATAAGTGCTTCTCCTTGATAACTCCATCTTCATAGGAAGGCTCATATGGACACATCCCTAACTATTCTGTTTTCAACTAGTCTTTTGACCAGTGCTGGGGCAATGAATAGATATGTCTCTCCCATTAGTGGCTGTTGTACTGGTTTAGAAACCTTAAGTTGTATGAAGTCATCAATAGCCTAATGTGCATTATCAAGCTCTATGAAACAGTCCATCAGTGCCCTCCCCGTAGCACTGCAAACCTGTGGATTGTAGCCCCAGTGGGTGATCTACCAAACTGGTTAACTAAGAACCGGTAGTAACTGGTGATGGCAGGCTTTGCAATGACATTAACTATGCCCTGCTCTGCACTGGGGAGCTCTGATGTTGGTGTCCTGCTGCTGCATCCTGGGGCTGAGCTTTGCATGGATTTCTAGGGAAGTTTCCTCGCTGCTTCTGCCCCATCATGGCCCTTCTCCACAGTCACTGGTAGCTTGTCAAGCCCAAAAGCAGCCCTCGACTGAGTAAAGCTTTTCCAGAGAAATGCTTTGCAGAAGGAACTACTCACATGCATCCTCCTGCTCAATCGCCCAATTACTGCAACCTCAAAAGCCCTATGAAAGTGCAGGACCAGTTTCTTCCCCCATGCCACCCCAAATGCAGGTACATCAGTCTTTTCATATTTAACTACTGCCACGATTATGCTCTTATCATTTTGCCTTCTAAGTTTTCTGAAACAAGGTTCTAACTGGTATTAGCCTAATTAATAGATGCCAGGAGACAAATATGAGAGTGGGTCTGACCCTCCTGAAGTCTTTCTAGTCAGCACCTCACAGAACATAGAAAAGATCAGTGGCCATCCCACTATATATGTGATATCTTTCCAGAACGATGAGAGGTTAATGCACAAGGCATGTAGACTCAATGATTAACAAGGGAGGTTGCTTAAGCTTGTCACAAGTGGTATGGCTGCACTTCTGTTTGTGAGAGTTAAATTGCTGCAATTGGAGCAAGTGAACTGGTTGGATGAACCTCTCCCTGGCACTGGAAAAAGATATGGCCTCCAACGATAAGCCCCCTTGATTCCCAAGCTTTTCAGGACTGGGCAGTCCATACATGAACTTGACTCTCAGCAAAATGCAGAAGGGAAGGAAAGGTGAAAGCTCAGCAAAGGCAATTTTACTTCTTGCAACTGCTACTGTGACAAGAATAAAGGAAAAAAAAATGAGAAAAACCCTCTCTGGGACTGATCCAAAGTCCTTTGAAATCAGTGGAAAACAATACATCCAAACAGCTTTGGAGTCCAGCCCTATTAAGTAGACATCATTTTAATCATGGTGGTGCTGTGTCAGTGTACTGAATGGTGGGGGAAAGAAAGGGAAGAGCTAAATCAGTACAGACATAAATTTCACCGCAGGCGTTTTCTCTGGTTTTAGGTGGGAGATAAAGGAAAACCCTCAGCTTGGTCTAATCAGCCAGTTAGCCAAACAGTACCTGACAGCACCAGGTATACCCTCTGGCCCCACCAGACTTCCCTCTAACTTTTTTCTCAAAGACTATTTGTTAAGTAGATATTTGGAGTGAGATTTTACCTGATGGGGAATCTGGTAAAGCGTTCAAACCCAGGCAAGCAGTCTTGGTGCTTGTGTAGTAGGGAAGGGGAAGATAGGATGGGGCATGTGAAAAATCTGGAGCAAAGTCCCTCAAATTCAGTGAGTCTATTGACTTTGGTGGGTGCCAGGCAGAGTCCTAGATCAGGGTCCTGGTGATCAGCTGTATGGGCATGGACGTAGGGAAGGTGGGACAGATTCTGAGCTCTGAATGGAGCTTTAGAAACAGGGTGGGGGAAAATAGTCCTCTCCCCTCAAAGACTTGTGCATCAAGTGGGAAGAGAAAAACTGGTGGGCAGCAACTGCCTCGCTTTGGGAGTGTGGAACAGCTGGGGCTCAATGCTGCTGAATTTGATACATCCTCTTTTGGAGCAGCTTGGCTCCTCTGGTGCCGGAATTAGAGAACCCGAGTAAGCATCACAGCTGAACTCTCCCCCCGAGAAACCAAATTATGTATTATAGCTGTTCTGGAAAACCAGACCAGCGCAAGCTTTTACTAGGGGCAAAAGGTAATGAAATACACAATGGAAAACACAGTAGGCGTCATTCTCTTCTGAAATGGTTTTCCCATTAGCAAAGTCCTCGGTATAGCTGTCGGTCTTCGTATACGCTCTGTGACGCATCATGTGTACTTACTGAAAGGTATAACAATAACTGTGTAGCAGGGGGCTGTCCAGTGCAGCTGCTTCTTCACTACCACTGTCAGGTAGGATCCAACACAGACTGGACGGTGCTAAGGGGTTTCTGCCTGTTAACTCAAGGTTTCAAATTCCACCCACATAAATGATGCCTGAACACTTTACCATCTGGCAACATCTGGAATAGGTATGTGAGATGAGCTGGAGATTCCTGTCCACTTTCTAGTGTTTAGGTGTCTACATCCACAAAAAAGCCTAATCTGGGGACTGCAATTACATGATTCTGTTTTGCATGTGCTACTTGATCCAAAAGGCGCAGGGTCTCTTAAACTGTGCTGATAATGCCAAATACAAAGTAGGATGTGAAGCATCTTTTCTCTTATATGATCCTATATATGCCTTCACACTCCTTTGTCTGACCAAGCTGGCATTTGCCTTGCTTAGTCCTATCTTCATGCTTTCTTTAATGATCCCCCATATGTCCAGAGCAGCCTTACAGCTAAAGTTTAGCAACCCCCACCTGCTTCCTCTCCTAAAAACCCAGTTGTTCTTGGAAGCTGCAGTGACACAGGCCATCCAGCATTAGTTCTATATTCTACAAAACTGCATTAGAGTTTATTGGATCTGCTGATACGAATAAACATCAATACTAGCAGCTATAACCAAAGGCAAAGTGTGGGTTTCGCAGCAATTTTAATAGCTATGTGGGGGTTTCACCCAAAGAGGAGAAAGAAACTTTTAATCTTCCCAGTCTACACGTTAAAATAGTGTATGTTGCCTTTAGGGGCCAGAACTGCAACAGAGCTCAGTTCCCACTAAGTATGGGGGCAGAGTACTCCAGAGGACTCCGTTTCAGAGCTGTTGTTCCTTTGAGAAAGTAGCAGGTACAAAAGGTGTCTTTAATCTAGTGGACCTAGATGTGCTTAAGCCAAAACCAAGATATTGGGCTCTCTACAGCAGGAATTGGAGGAAGTGTACTGGGTATTGTTACATAGGAGGTCAGCCTCTAGATGAGCTATCTCGAACTCTCTGGCTAAGCACAGACATTCAAAAAGCCTGGGCCTGAATTGGTTCAATCTTTGCAGGCTAGTCTAACCTGGCTAGGCTGAACTGGTTTGTAATCGCAAAGACATCTCCTCCAGACTGAAGAAATATCAGCACATGCATGCAGGGGCTCAAGCTAGAAGCTGGGGGGTGCTAGAGCAGCCCTCCCTTCCCTTCCTCAGTACTGAGCTGAGGATGGGCATGGCCAGGCCCTGGCAGGACCTCTGATTAGGGAGGGGTTTCCCCCACTCCTTACCAGCCCAACAGGGAATGGATAACACTGTTTATCACCTCTAACTCAGTGTTTATCAGCATATTAAGAAAACAACAACGGGACGTTACCAGCTATCTGTTGATTCTGCCTTTGTCCCGTCTGCCACAGCACGGACCATAGCCAGCATGTGGTCTGCTAGCTAATGCTGAGAAGTGTTTGTGTATGGCAGAGGGGGCTTAGCAGCCAGTTGTGAGGGCAGGTGGGGAGCAGGGTGAAGCCAGGCAGACACCTACAGTCTCTGCCAAGCTCCAGCCAGGGAGCAGAGGATAGGGACCAGCCCTGAAGAGAGTCCCGCTCAGCCAAGAGAGCATGCCAGGATGCTGGGAGAGTCTGGTATAATTTAAACCAGCAAGGCATAAACTGGTTTGACCCAAATCAGTTAAGTCTGATACTACATTCAACCAGATGTACCTCAAACTGGTTCCAGACACTTTCAAACTGGGTTATGTGCACAGAACATCTGAAGGTTTAAACCAGTTTCTGATCACTTAAACCGGTTTATGTGTAACGTCTGTCCTTACCTAGCCCATGGAGTCTAGCCACGAGTGGCACAGTAGCAGCATCTTCTGAAAACCTCTTCTTTATGACCTCAGAGCTGAGCTGTTCTGAAAATCTAGCCCTGATTGAGGGTCTTCAACTCTTCAAATTCCTACTGTAAGAGTGGCTAACGGGCATCCCATTTATTGTTTTTATTTAAATACCTTTGGCCCGAGAACTACTCTTTCTGGAGTTTTTGGTACCATCACCACAGTGAAGAGCATGACCAGGAGGCAGACCTGGTTCAACAAGACTCTCTGTATACTTAGGTAGCTTTAGGAGGAAATTAGAATCCCAGTTTTATTTAGGGTGACCTATTCTTTATCCCCTCCCACATAAAGCTTCTGAGCTAATTGAAAGCTTGAACCGACACAATAGTTCACAATTAGAACAAACACAAATCCAAACATTTTGTGACAGTCTATGGATGTAAGGATTTGTAGAACCACAAAAATGTATAGTTTTCAGTCTTCTGGATGTAGCTTATCTGCTAATAATAATAACAGCACTTAGCTCTCCTGTAGTTACTTTCATCCAGGAATCTCAGAGGAGCGAAAAAAGCAAGTGCCATTATCTCTAGCTTTCAGATGGGAAAACTGAGGCAGTAAGCCACTTCATGAGTTACCCATGGTCACGCAGCAAGTCTGTAACTCTGCTGGGAAGATGTGTCTGCCATTTTAGCAATGTAGATGGTGTCTTTGTAGTATTAAGAAATGTTTTGAATTAGATGTAGCAGGTGTTTCTTCTGATGTGCCACACTCAGTATCACTGCAGATTATTTTAATTTTCCAAATTGCTATTGAAACAAGTGGCAAATGTTGCATCAACTCTTTCCAAAGGATTCTGGGCCTGATTTACCTCTCACACAGCAGGAAGAGCTATACCCAAGCCAGCTGGGGTAAACTAAGGTAAAACCAGTGTAAAGTATATAGAGAAGCAGAAGGCCTTTTGTAAGAATGACACTTGATAATATCTCCTAAGAGCATCTTGTGCAAAACAGTACAGCAAAATCACAGCAGTCTTTGCAGAGTCCTCTTACCAGCATAGGCTCTGCCCTGTTCACAGAACTATTGATGCCTACAGAAGTTACTGTACTGCCAAAGAAAAACAAAGGGAAAACCACTTAAAACACTGTTAAAGAGGCTGACCTCAACCTACCACAGTAAACACACTCAGGATCAAGGAGAGGACTGGCCTTTGAAGTGCTGTTGCTAAATATTGTACTTGTATGAGCCTTTACCAGAAGAGCCTTAGAAGAGTGAGTGATGGAAAGTCGACGGAACTGGTGAGCCACGGTGAGCCGCTCAAATTGCAGACAGTAGCTTACTAGGAGCCAGGGTCTGGTAGTAAGGACAGCAGCTCTGCATGCTACCTAACAGGAGACAGGTAGTCACAGATGTTCGGAAATGGGGCTTATTCTCAGTATAGGCAAAAGGTGAAGTTGTTACTGGAAACTGCACCAGCGACTATGATTTTTTTTGTGTTTCATGTAAGACCTGGTACATATATGAGCAATGTATAAATAAGAATGATACAGTCTTCTAATAGTCTTCTTCCCCACCCTCCCGACATTTATCTAGCTGTAAGTAATAAATAACGAGAATATTACCTAAATGGCAGTTCTTGGGCTACAGCCTGGTTTCATAGTTTCTAGGGTTGGAAGGGACCTGAGCAGATCATTGAGTCTGACCCCCTGCCATGGCAGGAAAGAGTACTGGGGTCGAACAACCCCAGCACGGTGTAAAGACCCCCAGGGTAGGCTCCAGCACCACTTCTCGTGGAAGTTGGTTCCAGATCCTAGTCGCCCTGACCGTGAAGTCGCGCCTCCTGATGTCTAGTCTGACTCTCCCCTCTGCCAGCTTGTGACCGTTATTTCTAGTCACTCCTGGCAGTGCTCGGGGGAACAGGGACTTCCCCAATGCCTGCTGGTCCCCTCTAACTAGTTTGTAACAGGCCACTAGATCCCCCCTCAGCCTTCTCTTGTGGAGGCTGAACAGGTTCAGGTCCCGCAGCCTCTCCTCATAGGGCCTGCCCTGCTGCCCCATGACCATGCGAGTGGCCTCCTCTGGACCCTCTCCATGCTGTCCACATCCCTCCCGAAGTGCGGCGCCAGAACTGGACGCAGTACTCCAGCTGCAGCCTGACCAGCGTCGCATAGAGGGGGAGTATCACCTCCTTGGACCTGCTCGAGATGCATCTGTGGATGCATGACAAGGTGCGGTTGGCCTTCCTGACTGCATCCCCACACTGCTGGCCCATGTTCATCGTGGCATCAATGATGACTCCAAGATCCTTTCCTGCCTCTGCACTGACGAGAAGGGAGTTCCCCAGCCTGTAGGGATGGTGCCGGTTCTTCCTCCCCAGGTGCAGCACCTTGCACTTGTCAGTGTTGGATCCCATCCTATTCTTGTCTGTCCACCCCTGTAACCTGTCTGGGTTTAATTGCTGCCTATTCCTCCCTTCTAGTGTACCCACATCCCCCCACATATAAGTGTCATCAGCAAATGTGAACAGGGTGCTTTTTACCCCCTCGTCCAAGTCGCTGATGAAGATGTTGAACAGTGCGGGCCTGAGGACCGAGCCCTGGGGGACCCCACTGCCCACGTCCTTCCAGGTTGAAAATGACCCGTCCACCACCACTCTCTGGGTGCGGCCCTCCAGCCAGTTGGCGACCCATGTGACTGTGTGGGTGTCGACACCACAGCCCCACAGTTTTTTAATGAGAACGGGGTGAGAGACAGTGTCGAAGGCCTTCTGAGAGTCCAGGAAGACTCTGTCCACTGCTACCCCTGCGTCTGAGGATTTGGTGACCTGGTCGTAGAAGGCCACCAGGTTGGTCTGACAGGACCTGCCTCTAATGAACCCGTGTTGGTTGCCCCTAAGCATAATCTCTCTTGCTGGCCCCTCGTGGACATGGCACCAGGATAATTCTCTCAAAAAGCTTGCCCAGGATCGAGGTAAGACTGATTGGCCTATAGTTCCCCGGGTCCTCCTTCCTCCCCTTTTTGAAGATGGGAACCACAATGGCCCTCTTCCGGTCCTCTGGCTTATTCTCAGTCTTGGTTGAATTTGCATTAGGTGCTGTTTAATTCTCTCTTTAACATCACTTTCATGCCTAGCTTATTTGTGGTTCATTTCCTCTGGTGCCGCAGTGAGAAGCACATGTAACGGAAACCAAACAAGCCAATAAAAATTATGACGGGGGAAAGAGAATAAGGTTACAAACAATTGCTGTTTGCACTGATAAAGCCATCCTCAGGAAGCATGCATTTCAATAGTCTGCCGTTTCATCGGGGTGATGGAAGCAAGGGAGGAAACGTTTGGCCACCGAAGGTAATGTTTCCATCTAACATATTTCTGTGTATTTGAGCTCCCTTTAATGCATTTATCCTCACAATGCCCCTCTGAGAAACAGCAGCACCATAATCCCTGCCTTACAGATGGGGCAGATAAGGGTGTCTCTGGCAAGAATGGAGAAACTAAATGATTTGCCTGTGGCCACCCTACCAGTCTATAGTGAGGCAGGCAGTTGGACTCTGGCCTCTCATATCTCTTGCATGTATTTGAACCATTGATTCAAAGTGTTTTTGAAAGCCAGCCCCATATGTTCTCTGTTCCACTATGTGCTATGAAGGCGGATATGTGGTCTAGCCAGCAGAACGGCAGACCGGGACCTGGGAAATTTGAATTCTGTTCTTAACTCTGCCATTGACGTGCTCTGTGGACTTCAGCCACGTCTTTCTACCTTGATTTCCCCTTTGTCTGTCTTTGTTGTTTAGCCTGCTGTACTTTGGAGCAGGAGTAAGTATTTACAGTACATCTGCATCGCACATAGCTCAAGTCTTTCTTGCTCGGAAGGTGCTACTGTAATACGAATACTATGCTATATCCACCGTCTACAGAAATGCAGCCAGCTCTGAAGTGGACGGCAGTAGCTGTTTGTGATAGGAAGTGAAGGAGCCCTGCCCATCTCTGAGCACTAAATCTAACTCTTGGAATTAGACTGACAACAGCAGTAGGGGCTTTAGGAAAGTTGACCTGTTTGCAGATGTTAGCAGCTGTTCACAGAGGCAGTTGTCTCTGATTTCAGAACACTCTTGTATTCACATTTTCTTTCTGATTTCTTGGCTCCTGTGTTAGTTTGGAGCAGGTGAGGCATGAAAAAGAAGCGCTAAAGGCATTCAGAGCAAAGGGGGTGAGGAGAGGTTAAGGAGGCAGTTCCTTCTACTTCATATTTCTAGGACTCATGCCCTTGTAATGAAGGGGCAGCTGGCTGGTGGGGTTGCAGTGTCCTGTTCCTGACAGCTTCTCTGTTTTCATAAATGTTCAGGTGAATCTAATATTCATCCAGGAGTAAAATTGACAGCTTTGGGGTGAGTTTTGTCAGCCCCACACCGTCACCAATTCCAGCAAAACCCTTTTAATGGTAAACAAGGCCCATAAAAGTGACTTATACTGGTCTAGTTTATTCCTCTTTCTTCAGGGGAATAGCTATCCTGGCATAAAGCTTTTATATTGTTATAACTCTGTCCCCATAAGGAGGTTGTTCTGCTTTTACTCTGTGGCCACAGTTCCAGTAATACTGATTTTGTGGCTGGACTAGACTTTAGCTTTCAAACATTGTGAAACCTTATCATTATTTTTTCAATCTGCTGCAGGCCCTTCCCACGTCTGTCACCAGGGTGTTGGGAATTAGTGTCAGTACAGTGCTTTGAATGTATGAAGCGCTGTGCAATTGCTAGGTGAAGCCAGGCTTCTCACCACACACAGAGATCTGCCAATGCATCTAAGCTCTAGCCTGGAGTGGTTCTGCTTGCACTTCTGAAGGCAGCTGTGCACTGTGCTAAACTGGTTCCTTAATGACCAAACGCTGCCTTATCTCCCCAGTTATATTTTGACAGTGGCCATATGAAAAAAAAATACTTGAGAAGAAACAGAAGATATGAGGTTAGAGGAGTAAAGAAATGAGCAACAGCCCGTGCCTAGATCTTGAGAATATTTATGCAGTCTGTCCACCCTGAACACAGGGAATAGTTAACAGCAATCATCAACCTTGTCCCGCAGTCTGAATCCATTCTCTGAAGGCCAACTTTACATTTGTTCCTTTGATTATATTCCCATCAGAAATATCTTTCTTTCAAAAATAGTGGGTACCTGGAGATCTGCTAAATACAATTACTGGCTATAGTGCTCTTTTATGTGTCAAAGATTAGCTATTGCAACAATAGAGCCCTGTTTTTAACCTCAGACATATAGCACACAAGCTCTCTGGAGGTCTGAAAAGCTTTGGCATCGTAGATCTCTATTATGGTGAGGTGCTTTGATGAGAAAGGGGAGCATTGAACAGATTTCTGTGAAATCATGTAAGCTGCAGTTCAAAGGCTTTATAGCACAGCTTGCCATGAACTTGCTTAGCACCTTGTGGCTGGACCATGCATGAAAGGCAACTCCTGATGTTAATGGTCTGGGATTTCTTTCTTGCTACTTGCAGTAATTTGGCAATGTGGACCTGCTCTGCTGCCACTTTAAATTTCTACTGCAGTGTCCTGTCACCTGATGAAGCACGGCACTATGAAGCGAGACAACACTTGGAGCCAGTCAAGGAAGCAATGGGGAAAGCGTGCTTTGTTGCTGTTGGAGATGCATCCGAGACACAGGGAGAACCCCCCCTTCTGCCTGTCCGCAGCGTGCCGTAAGTATCTGGGCTTAGGCCCATAGTTGCCTCTTGGTAGAATTGGGTCCTGGAAATGATGCATAAATCACAACCCCCTGGGCTGTCCCAGAGGTGCTTCTAATCTTGAAGGGCTGATGGGCTCCATTAGACTTTGTTATCAGTCAGAGAAAGTCTGCCTGGAATTGGCTGTGATGGTGCGAGGCACCTACGACTTGAAGTGGAGCTTCCAGCAAGACACAACAGCCTAAACTGTGGATGGTCCTGAGTGTAGGAGGGGTTTGGCTACCTTGTCAGGGTGTGAGTTGGGATGTGCTGGTTTAGCCCATTTCCCAGGAGGTCTCGCTGGGTCATGAGTCGTGATAGCAAATTAAAGCTTCTGTGCTCTGCGAGCCAATTACCTAGTTCCACCCTTGTTGCTGTCCACTAATTTTGGGCATAGGGGAGAAATGAGGAGGGCTACGGTTGTTTTTCCACAGGAATCCATTGCTGGGATGAAGGTGAATTGTTACTGAGCCCTGGATATCCCTGTAATCTGCCCCCCAGAGTAAAATGTATGGGCAGTAGCAAAAATGGTGACTCAGCCTCGAGGAACCTCTGTCTTTGAGCAGACTCACACAGCAATGAAAGAACTAGATGCGACTGTAGTAAGTAATGATGTGGCCCCTGTAATTCATGGCTGTAGAGATGGGTCTGTATTCAAATAACAATGAGTCCCCTTGAACACCCAGTTTTGAAACCAAAAGCTGCCACTGACATTGATAGGGGAGAATGGGCCTTTTAAAGCCAAATTGTGTTGAGCTTTTCCAAAGTTCAGAGTCAGGCCTAGATCTTAATGTTGTGGCCTGGCTCTGTCTCACATACTCTCACATTTACTGCAACAGCTAGGAAAGGGACCAGAGGAAAACTGCCACTGGACACTCTCACAAATTTTGTCATAGGCTGGGGTTTGTTGCCATCTTGGACCATCTTGCCAATGCACGACAAGCTGCTGGGCTTTACCTGGGGGTGTTTGTGTAGAGGTGTTTTTGGTTTTGAATTACAACATTTTCCTAAGGTAAGTGATGCATTATGCTCAGGATGCATTCTCCAAACCTCTGCATGCTGCTGGAGGGACGCAGAATGATCTAGTGAAGGAGGTCACACCAGAGGAAGGATTGTTCTTAATTGTGGCACCAACATCTAGTAGAGGGATCATGTGTACAAGAGATAGCAAGCCAAGAGGTAAAAGTAAATACTGAGGACTGTTAAGTGAATATTAACTCTAATCATTGTGTCCCCGTGTCCCAGAAAATAACCCAACCCATCAGAATGGGACAAGCCCCCAAGGCTGCCACTTGCTATGTAAAGCTGCCACGGGCTTCACCCAGCCTAAATACTGTAGATGTTGCTTGTAATGACATAGCATCAGAAATCCCCAACATGCAATTGCTGCAAGAAGGTCACAGCTCAGTCAGAACAACACATTAAACATTAAACGCTCCATTTATACGCACTAGTGGCGTCATGCCAAGATGAATTTGAAATGATTAAATCTCCAGCCGTGTCGGTTCCTTTCACAGCAACATAAAACATTTTGCTCTGCTAGTCAATGCAATAATGTTTTGCTGGGGACAACAGACTCGGGCTCTGAGCTGCGCGCATCTTGGCAATTTGTCATTAAAATGCATCTCTTGCAGAGATGTGCTAGTGGGGTTCCCAGAGGTTCATGCTGCCACTTGGCTAAGATGCATGGCAATTTCCACTGGCTAGATGACTCACCTTAGCCTCCCTTGTTGCCAGAGCGAGACAAAGGCAATTGGAAGGGAGAGGAGAAAATAACAAATTGTTGACCATATCATAAATCCAGAGATGTGGCAACAACAGGCTTTAGTTCATTCTTGCAGGAGCTATTGTAAATGAAACCATACTGCTCAGATTCAGTATGTGTCACGAACTAAATCTCTTTTACTGGAATGCATTTGCTAGGGACAAAGAGAAAATTAAAGGGATTGAGTTTCTTAATATTTGCAGAAGGCTATGTTTAAAAAAACCAAAGGGATATTTACTCATATAATAAAACCCCACAGTTAATAAGCAAAGAGAAGATATGACATGAACAAGTTCTGCATCCAATTTCAAGGCGTTTCTCTGAAGCCATCCTTCAGACGTTAACTCTGTGGACTCAGGCCTCATATCTTTATTCAGTCTGTGTTTACAAGCAAGGCTCCATTTGAGATCATTGTGGCCCATTGTCAAGAAAGGATGAGTGATTTGCTCAAGTGTTGCATTCTTATTGATTTAGAGGAATAAATAGCCGAGGCTCAGATAATTTGCACTGCTCTTGCTCTCTTTGTGCTTCCCAGGCTTGTGGAGACCATTCCCTGGGAATTCCCTGGTAAGAGAGGGCACAAAGACTATGCAGCCAGCCTCTGGGCTACTCACGGAGTACAAGGCTTGGGTAATGGTATGTCAGGAGCTTAAATAGAGAGGGAGTAGACAGGACCAGAATCAATGCATTGTACTGCACCAATCTCCAGCTGTCAATTCGATATCTCAAGGGTCGCTGTCAGCTGGCACAGGTAAGAACAACCCTCAGGTTGTTTTAATCTGTGCCTGGGGCCAAGGCTAGCTAGAAAATTGAGGAATTGGAGTCAGTTTTTGAGGCAGCTTCCTTACTGTTGTACTGAGCATTAGTGAAATGCAGTGAAGAGTCTAGCCCAAAGATTAGAGTGCTGGCTACAACCAAAGATACTATATACAGAGATACGTCTTTGCATTTGCCCTGAGGCCCAGTGTTTCATAGTTTCATAGTTAGTAGGGTTGGAAGGGACCTGAGCAGATCATCAAGTCCGACCCCCTGCGATGGCAGGAAAGAGCAGTGGGGTCAAACGACCCCAGCAAGGTGATTTTCAAGCCTTGTCTTAAAGACCCCCAGGGTAGGAGCCAGCACCACTTCTCTTGGAAGTTGGTTCCAGACCCTAGCCGCCCTGACCGTGAAGTCGTGCCTCCTGATGTCTAGTCTGACTCTACCCTCTGCCAGCTTGTGACCGTTATTCCTGGTCACTCCTGGCAGTGCTCGGGGGAACAGGGACTTCCCCAGGCCTGCTGGTCCCCTCTGACTAGTTTGTAACAGGCCACTAGATCCCCCCTCAGCCTTCTCTTGTGGAGGCTGAACAGGTTCAGGTCCCGTCGCCTCTCCTCGTAGGGCCTGCCCTGCTGCCCCCTGATCATGCGAGTGGCCTCCTCTGGACCCTCTCCATGCTGTCCACATCCCTCCTGAAGTGCGGCGCCCAGAACTGGACACAGTACTCCAGCTGCGGCCTGACCAGTGCCACAGAGGGGGAGGATCACCTCGTTGGAGCTGCTCAAGATGCATCTGTGGATGCATGACAAGGTGCGGTTGGGCCTTCCTGACTGCATACCCACACTGCCAGCCCATGTTCATCTTGGCATCAATGATGACTCCAAGATCCTTTTCTGCCTCTGCACTGACGAGAAGGGAGTTCCCCAGCCTGTAGGTATGGTGCCGGTTCTTCCTCCCCAGGTGCAGCACCTTGCACTTGTCGGTGTTGAATCCCATCTTATTCTCATCCGCCCACCCCAGTAATCTGTCTAGGTCCAACTGCAGCCTATTTCTCCCTTCTAGCATGCCCACATCCCCCCACATCTTAGTGTCATCAGCAAATTTGAACAGGGTGCTTTTTACCCCCTCGTCCAAGTCACTGATGAAGATGTTGAACAGTGCGGGCCCGAGGATAAAGCCCTGGGGAACCCCACTGCCCACATCTCTCCAGGTTTAAAATGACCCGTCCACCACCACTCTCTGGGTGCGGCCCTCCAGCCAGTTGGCGACCCAACTGACTGTGTAGGTGTCAACACCACAGTCCCCCAGTTTCTTAATGAGAACGGGGTGAGAGACAGTGTCAAAGTCCTTCTGAAAGTTCAGGAAGACGATGTCCACTGCTACCCCTGCATCTAAGGATTTGGTGACCTGGTCGTAGAAGGCCACGAGGTTGGTCTGACAGGACCTGCCACTAATGAACCCATGTTGGTTGCCCCTACGCGTGATCTCCCCCACTGGCCCCTCGTGGACATGTGCCAGAATAATTCTCTCAAAAAGCTTGCCCAGGATTGAGGGAAGACTAACTGGCCTATAGTTCCCCGGGTCCTCCTTCCTCCCCTTTTTGAAGATGGGAACCACATTGGCCCTCTTCCAGTCCTCCGGCACCACACCAGAGTACCACGAGTGCTCGTAAAGCCGTGCCAGGGGTCCCACAATCACCTCAGCTAATTCCCTCAGCACTCTGGGGTGGAGATCGTCCGGACCAGCTGATTTAAATACGTCCAGTCCCTTCAGACATCCCCTGACTAGATCCTCACTGACCCTTGGCCTGGGTGCGCCTCCCCTGGGACCTGAGGGGGCCTGGGGGGCGGGGCAGATCTGGTCCTTGCTCAGGAAAATGGAGGCAAAGAAGTCATTAAATAGGGTAGCTTTGTCATCTGATGTGACAACCAAATTTCCTAGCATGTCTTGCAGGGGCCCCACGTTACCTGGAACCTTCTTTTTGCCCCCTATGTATTTAAAAAAGGACTTCTTGTTGTCCTTGATCCGGGAAGCCAGTCCCAGTTCCCTCTCCGCCTTGGCCTTCCTGACTGCCCCCCTGCATCCCCGAGCAACCGCAGTATAGTCATCCCTGGGGTGTGCGCCTCCCTTTTAACTAGAAGACATTCCCGGATGCTTTTGGTGAGCCATGGAGGCTTGTGTGCCCTCCTGCTCCCTTTGATCTGTGTTGGGATTACCTCCCTTTGGGCTTGGAGGATCGTCTCCTTAAGGAGCAACCACTCTTCTTGGACGCCTGGCTCCCCTCCCCTCCGGGACCTCAGTGCTTCCCTGACTATTGCCCTTCGCTCATTGAAGTCTGTCCTCCTGAAGTCTAGGGGTGCTGCCTTGCTGCAGGCCTTTGCCACCTTGTGCTGGATGGTGAATCCCAGCAGGCGATGATCACTGTCACCCAGGTGGTCGAGCACCCGCAGCCCCCTCACTAGGTCATCACCCGTGGCCAGCACCAGGTCCAACAAGGTGTCCCCCCTGGTGGGGCTGTGCACCTCCTGGGTTAGATGGAGGTCCTGCATTTGGGCTAGGAACCTATGTGAGGGGTCAGACCTGGCTGACTGCTTTTCCCAGCAGATGTCTGGAAAGTTCAGGTCCCCCATGATGACCACGTCCTTTGACCTAACTACCTCCGTGAGCTGGCTTAAGAATTCCTGGTCTAGCTCTTCCCCTTGGTTGGGAGGTCTGTAGCAGACCCCACCACTAAATCTCTTTCCCCTCGACTGCCTTGTATTCTAACCCAGAGTACATCCGTGTGCCCCTTCTCTGACCCTCTCCTACCTGGTGAGGATATGTATTCCTCCTTAATGTAGAGCACCACACCCCCACCTTTCCTCCCTGTCCTATCCCTCCTGTACAGCCTATAGCCCTTGATATTCACTGACCAGTCAAGCGTTGGGTCCCATCATGTTTCAGTGAGCCCCACTATGTCTGGGTTGGTGTCAGCTAGCAGGAGGGTAAGTTCCTCCTGCTTGTTTCCCATACTATGAGCATTTGTGTAGAGGCATTTGAGGCCTCCTGAGGATGTGTGCACTGGCCCCCTAATCGCAGCATTGCCCTGGCCCCTGTTGCTTACCTGTGTATATGTCAGCTTGTCGGTCTAGGCTGGGCTGTACCTGTGAGTGCTGCTTGGTTTAGCGGTCCAAGGCTTCCTCCTCCCTCGTCTTCCCCTTCCCCCAACGAGCCTAGTTTAAAGCCCACCAGAGGAGATCTGCCAACCTAGAAGAGAACACTATTACCAGTGTGTGGTGTTTTCATATGTGAAACAAAGGAGAATCAAGCCCTAACCTAACAATTTGAAATACTAGAAAATAAAAGGTCTTCAAAAGGCACTGTTACAACAGGTGAGTCCTAGAGCAGGACCCTTGTCATGCAATCTGTGTTTATGTACAGTGTCATGTCTAGGAACGTAGGGTACGTCCATACTGCAGATTGTACTGCAGGGTAGAGAGACATGAGCTGGCCTTAAATGAGCCAGCTATGGGATCACTACAGAGCTCATTTTCTCTGCTTTTTGGACCACACTGAGCTTCATGATACTGGATCTGGACTACTGCCAGTGTTGGCACTAGCTAGTTTAAAACTAGCCAAACAGACAGGTAAGCAGTTACCATGAACCCTGCAATGGGTTTTTGGCACTGGCTTCTCTCTTAAGCTACCTGCTGATGTGAACTGGGCTTCTTGCTATTAGAAGATAGACCAGTACCAGTTTCAGCCCATTTCCTAAGAGACAGTCTCACAGGGTTACCATTAGAAAGCTCTACCTTCCACGGAGGAAAGAATAAAGGACGAATGCTGCACTGTACGTGCTCTCCTGAACACGGTACAGAGAGCACTCTCTTCCCTCACATTCTGCGGTCTTGCAGGTATCTCCCTAACTGCCTCTGTATTTCAGTTTCCTATTTGTTAATGGCACTAGAGGCTTTGAAAAAGTCCCTTCTGACTTAATCCCTATTGATCACAGATCTAAGAACCCTGATGTGAAGGAATTTTAGATTTCCAGCCCCTGGCTGTTTAACATCTTCTCACTTCAAACGCTTTAAGAGTTGTCTTCTCCTTTTAAATACACTTTGCACTTAAAAAAAATATTTGGTCTCTCATTAGTGTGCACTACCCTCAAATTATGTGTGTGTGTGTATAGTGCAGGCACTCACTGCTCACACCAGGTGAAGTGACAACGACATGCCAGAGTGTCTTCGTTCATTCATGAAAGCAATGGGCAGCAAGGAATGTCCATTTCTGATGATTGTAGGAGTCCTGGACTGCATGCAGTGTGTAAGAGCAAATTTTACTCAGTCTTAAGTTAGGTGTAAAATAGATGTCATAAAAGTCAGTCCCTTGAGCCCAAAGTCAAGGAGCCATTGATACTCTTATGTGTAAGTTGTCCATTGTGATGCTAACTGTGACAGGGGGCCTACTCGGGGCCAGGTTCTCATCCTTGGCCCGCCCACCTGTCTCTGGGGCAGTCTGCCCAGTCTCGCCTGACCTGGCTTGTTATATAAATAACAGGTGTAAAAATGTGGGAGGCTGCCTATTTAGTGCCCCAATGCCTAGGGCATTATACACAGCTCCAACCTTCCATATACCATGTCCCATGCCTCGCAGATGGCATCTATTTTTGTGGCTTTGGCTACACACTGGGCCCCAAAGTCTGGTGTTCGGGCCGCAACTAGATCTTGCCTAATCAGACGGACTCAACCTCCGCCATCATATAGGGCTGTCAGGTCCCTAGACCTCTTTGTCTCTTGGGTGTGGCTCCCCTCTGCTCCTTGTTCTGTCATCTGCCACCACTGAGAACAATCCAGCTCCATCCTCTTTGAAACCCCTTCAGGGAGTTGAAGGCTGCTATTAAATCCTCCTTCAGTCTTCTCTTCTCCAGACTAAAGAAGCCCAGTTCCTTCAGCCTCTCCACATAAGACATGTGCCACAGTCCCCTCACCATTTTTGTTGCCCTCCCCCGGACTCTCTTCAATTTGCCTACATCTATTCTATAGCGGGGCCCCCAAAACTGGACACAGTACTGCAGATGTGGCCTCACCAGTGCCAAATAGCTCCTACTAATGCAGCTCAGTATGCCATTAGCTTTCCTCACAACAGGGCACACTGTTGGCTCAAATTCAGCTTATTGTCCACTGTAATCCCCAGGTCCTTTTCTGCAGGGCTGCTGCTTAGCCAGTCAGCCCCCAGCCTGTACTGGGGCATGGGATTGTTCCATCCTAAGTGCAGGACTTTGCACTTGTCCTTATTCAACCCCATGAATACCTATGAAATTTCTTTTGATCTGTCTAGGTCTCTCTGAATCCATGTGTTACCCTCTAGTGTATCTACTACTCCCCCTGCTTGGTCATCTGCAAACTTGCTGAGGGTGCACTCCATCCCATTTTCCAGATCACTGATGATGATGATATTAAACAAAAACAGCCCCAGGACTGACCCCTGGGCCTGGGCCATCCTACTTGATACTGGCTGCCAATTAGATATCAAGTAATTGATTCCAGCCAGTTTTCTATCCACCTTACAGTCCATTTATACAACCTGCACTTCCTTAGCTTGGTTGCAAGAATGTTGTGGGAGATTGTATCAAAGGCTTGCTAATGTCAAAATATGTCACGTCAACTACTCTTCCGCCTCCACAGACCCAGTCATCTCGTCATAGAAGATAATCAGGTTGGTCAGGCCTGATGTGCCCTTGGTGAATCCATGCTGACTGTTCCTAATCACATTTTCTTCCAAGTACTTAGAAATGTATTTCTTGAGGACCTGCTCCATGATTATTTTGGGGACTGAGGTGAGGCTGACCAGTCTGTAGTTCCTCAGATCTCCCTTTTTCCCTTTCTTAAAGATGGGCACTATGTTTGTCCTTTTCAGGACCTCTCCTGAGTGTCGAAGATAATGGCTAGCTTCTCTGTAATCACATCAGCAAACTCCCTCAGCACCCCCAGGTGTATCGCATCCAGCCTCATGGACTTGTACAAGTCCAGCTTTTCTAAACAGTTCCTTACCTGTTCTGCTCACCCCCTCCCCAGACTGTGCTGGCAGGTGGGAGCAGACCTTGCCTGTGAAGACTGAGATAAAAAAGGCAGTTGAGTACTGTATCATCTGTTACTAGGTTGCTCCCCCATTCGGTGAGAGACCCAAACTTTCCCTGATCCTCCTCTTGCTATTGACAAACTTGTTACCCTTCACGTCCCTTGCTAGCTGCAACTCCGATTGTGCTTTGGCCTCCCTGATTTCATAGCTGCATGCCTGAGCAATACTTTTGTATTCCTCCCTAGTCATTTATCCAAGTTTCCATTTGTAAGCTTTCTTTTTGTGTTTTAGCTCACTGAAGAGTTCCCTGCTAAGCCAAGCTGGCCTTCTGCCATACTTGCTAGTCTTCCTGTGCATTGGGACAGTTCATTCTTGCAGTCTCAGTAAGGTATCTTTAAACTACAGACAGCTTTCCTGGCCACCTTTTCCCCGTAGACTGGCTTCCCCGGGGATCCTGCCTATCAGTTCCCTGTGGCAACTGAAGTCTGCTTTTCTGAAGTCCAGGGTCCTTACTCTGCAGCTCTCCTGTCTTACTTCCTCAGGATCCTGAATTCAATCACCCCATGGACACTGCTGCCCAAGTTGCCATCCACTACTGCATTTCCCACCACTTCTTCCCTGTTTGTGAGCAGCTGGTCAAGAAGAGCATGGCCCCTAGTTGGCCTGTCCAATACTTGCACCAGGAAATTGCTACTAGCACTCTCCAGAAACTTCCTGGATTGCCTGCACACTACTGTGTTGCCCTCCCAGCAGATGCCAGGGTGATTGATTGAAGTACCCCATGAGAACCAGGGCTGATGGTTGGGGAACTTCCGCTAGCTGTCTGAAGAAACAGCTCCTGGTCTGGTGGTCCATGGCAGACACCTGCCACAACATCACCCTTGTTGCTCTCCCCTCTCTGACCCTAACCCAGAGACTTCCAAAAGGACTATATCCAGTTTCATACTGAAGCTCTGAGCAATCATATGACTCTTTTACCTAAAGTGCAACTCCTTCACCTCCTCTCTCCTGCCTGTCCTTCCTGGGCAGCTTGTACCCAGCCATGACAGGGCTCCAGTCATGTGAGCTCCCACCAAGTCTCTGTTATTCCAGCCACGTCATAGCTCTGTGACTGTGCAAGGACTTCTGATTCTTCCTGCTTGTTTCCCAGGTTCTGTGCATTTATGTACAGACACCTGAAGTAACTACCGGATTGCCCTGCTTTCTCAGGAGGAATGAGAAAGCCTCCCTGTTGTCTGCTCTAGCTTGTGTTTCCTCTATGTCTTCTGCTTCCCCGCTTACCTCAGGACTTTGGTCTCCATCCCCCGGTGAACCTAGTTTAAAGCCCTCCTCACTAGGTTAGCAAGCCTGTCTGCAAAGATGCTCTTCTCTCTTTTCATCCCATCTCATCGTAACAATCCTTCTGGGAACAACATCCCGCAGTGAAAGAAGCCAAAGCCCTGATGATGACACCATATGCACAGCCATGCATTGATCTGCAGGATGTGTTCACCCCTACCTTGGCTCTTCCCCTTGACTGGAAGGATTGAGGAGAACACTACCTGAGGTCCTGTCCCCTTCCCCCTTGCACCCAGAGCCCTGTAGTCACTTGATTTGCTAAGGGTCACTTCTGGCAGTATCATTGGTGCCCACATGGTTGAGCAGCATGGGGTGCTAGTCAAAGGGCTGGATGAGGCTTAGTAATCCTTCCATAATGTCTTGGATCCAGGCTCTGGGCAAGCAGCAAGCCTCCCTAGATAACAGGTCAGAAGGGAGTCTCCAAACACCAACACCTGTTGCTTCCTTTTAGTGGCAGTGGTCTCAATCCTCCCAACCATGTGGATGCCCAGCCTGACCTCTTCCACCACGGAAATTGCTCCTGCTCCTCCTCCTTTGTTGCTAGGGCTCCATATCTGTTCTCCAGGCAAACCACACCAGGTGGAGATGAAGACTTTTGCTGCGGGGGACTGAGGGGGCAATCTGCCGCCCCAACCCCTTAGCCCGGGAAGTCTGCTGCTGGGGGCCTGCATCCAAGACATTGCGGAGAGGATCCCAGAGCTCCTTCGGCCCACAGACCACTATCCCATGCTCCTTATTCACGTGGGCACCAATGACATGGCTCGGAGCACCCCCAGCCAGGTCATGAGGCACTACAGGGATTTGGGAGCGGGGCTTAGGGTCTGGGAGCTCAGGTGGTGTTTTTGTCGACCCTCCCAGTCTCGGGCTATGGGCTGAGGAGGGAGAGGAGGATCCACGCAGTGAACCAAAGACTATGGGCCAACGAGAGGCAAAGCACTGCTCGACCTGGTACTGGCTACGGGGGATGACCTAATCGGTGACCTAGTGATTGGTGGGAAGCTGGGTGACAGCGACCATGAGCTGATCACCTTCACCATCTGCCGTAAAGCTGGCAAGTCAGTCAGCAACACAGAAGTCCCTGACTTCAGAAAAGCCGACTTTGACAAGCTCAAGAGGCTTGTCGGTCAGGCCCTTAGGGACCATGACCCCAGGGAGATGGGAGTTCAAGAAGAGTGGTTGCTTCTCAAGGAAGCGATCCTCAATGCACAAGCTAAATCTATTCCAACATGGAGGAAAGGCAGCAAGAAGGCACAGCAGCCCTCCTGGCTGTCCAGGGACCTAGTGGACCTCCTGTGGCTAAAAAGGAAAGCCTACAAAGGATGGTGGACGGGATTCACCTCCAAGGAGGATTATTCTGCACTGGTCTGGTCCTGCAGAGAGCAAACCAGGAAAGCCAAGGCTGCAACTGAACTCCAACTAGCTTCAAGCATCAAGGACAACAAAAAGTCCTTTTTCAGATATGTGGGGAGCCGGAGGAAAAGCAAGGGCAACGTTAGACCCCTGCTGAACCAGATGGGGCAACTGACAACTGACGCCCAGGAAAAAGCCAACCTATTAAATAGGTACTTTGCGTCAGTCTTTCATCAGTCACACGGGATGCCCAGGCCTGCTATGGGACAGGGAGATCCGGGTGAGGGGGATCCCCTACCCTCCATAAATGCTGACCTTGTGAAGGAACATCTTGAGAAGCTGGATACCTTCAAGTCAGCCAGCCCTGACAATCTGCACCCCAGGGTACTCAAGGAGCTGGTGAGCGTCATAGCCCAGCCCCTGGCACGGGTCTTTGAAAACTCCTGGCGCTCTGGTGTAGTGCCCGAAGACTGGAAGAAGGCCAATGTGGTGCCGATCTTCAAGAAAGGGAGGAGAGTGGATCCGGCTAACTACAGGCCCATTAGCCTGACTTCTATCCTGGGGAAGATCTTAGAAAAGTTTATTAAGGAGGCCATCCTTGATGGACTGGCCCAGGCTAACATCCTAAGGGATAGCCAGCAGGGGTTTGTTGCGGGTAGGTCTTGTCTGACCAATCTCATTTCCTTCTATGACTGGGTGACCTATCATCTGGATGAGGGAGAAGAGATTGATGTCATATATCTTGGCTTCATAAAAGCTTTTGATCTGGTATCCCATGATCACCTCTTGGCCAAACTGGCCAGTTGTGGCCTTGGCTCCACCACGATCCACTGGCTGGGAAATTGTCTCCGTGGTCGGACCCAGAGGGTTGTAATTGATGGCAGTCACTCATCGTGGTGCCCTGTGACCAGTGGGGTCCCTCAAGGCTCTGTCCTTGGACCCATACTGTTCAACATCTTCATTAATGATGTGGACATTGGAGTCAGGAGTGGACTGTGGACTGGCCAAGTTCGCCGATGACACCAAACTTTGGGGCAAAGCATCCACGCCAGAAGATAGGCGGGTGATCAAGGCTGACCTGGACAAGCTCAGCAAATGGGCGGACGAGAACCTGATGGTGTTTAACACCGAAAAATGCAAGGTTCTCCATCTTGGGAGGAAAAACCTGCAGCACCCTTATAGGCTCGGCAGTGCTACATTGGCTAGCACTACAGAAGAAAGAGACTTGGGGGTCATCATTGACCACAAGATGAACATGAGCCTGCAATGCAATGCTGCGGCTAGTAAAGCGACCAAAATGCTGGCGTGCATCCATAGATGCTTCTCGAGCAAATCCCGGGACATCATTCTCCCATTGTACTCGGCCTTGGTGAGGCCGCAGCTGGAGTACTGCATCCAGTTTTGGGTTCCACAATTCCAAAAGGATGTGGAGAAGCTTGAGAGAGTCCAGAGGAGAGCCACGCGCATGATCAGAGGTCAGGAAAACAGATCTTACAACGACAGGCTGAGAGCCATGGGACCATTTAGCCTGGAAAAGCGTAGGCTCAGGGGTGATCTGATGGCCACCTATAAGTTTCTCAGGGGTGACCACCAGGATCTGGGGGAACGTTTGTTCACCAGAGCGCCCCATGGGATGACGAGGTCGAACTGTCACAAACTCCTGCAAGACCGCTTCAGGCTGGACATAAGGAAGAATTTCTTTACTGTCCGAGCCCCCAAGGTCTGGAACAGTCTGCCAGCGGAGGTGGTTCAAGCACCTACATTGAACACCTTCAAGAGTAAATTGGATGCTTATCTTGCTGGGATCCTATGACCCCAGCTGACTTCCTGCCCTTTGGGCAGGCGGCTGGACTCGATGATCTCCCAAGGTCCCTTCCAGCCCTGATGTCTATGAAATCTATGAAATTTCTGCTAGAGGTCACAAGTTTCCAGCTTCCACTTTCCTGGGAGCACGTGTCCTTTTCCTTCTCTAGCATTGCCTCTGGCAATCCTCCTGCCATAATCCTAGAGGTCTCCTCTAGCATGAGATCGGTGAAGTTCCATGGTGGAGGATGCTGCAGAGCCTTGCCACCTTCTCCTGTAGCTCTCTTGTCTGCTCCCTGGGGGACATGACCAAGAGTTTAGATACAAATACAGTAAGAGGGACAATATATCAAACACATTCTGTGCTCAGCTATACAGAAGACACACTAGGGGCAAAGACTGGAAAGGAAATCATGATAGGTGGAGGAAAGTAGTCCATGCACAGTGACACCTAAAAATACCCTTAAAGATAGTGTCATATATTGGACGGGCAGAAGTTTCAAGCCTGACATCAGTCTTAGTATATTTGAGGGCTTTTTGTTAATGTCAGAAAGTAAAATACTTTCCCCCCCATATTTCTCCAATACTTTCACTCTCAAATCACCAGGAAAAGATGAAGAAAATGACCTGGTGATATATGGTAGCATAATAATGATGTTGTAGCCATGATGATCCAGAAATTTTGTGAAAGGCCAGAATTTCTTAGGGTGATATCTTTTGTTGGACCAACTGTGTAGTTGGAATAAAATTAGACAAGCTTTTGAATACAAGACATTCTTCATCAGGTCTCTCTCAGAACCTTATCTCGATTACATAGTTGGTCCAATAAAAGATATTTTATCCTAAGAAATCCTTGCCTGAAGATGTATGGTAAGTTTAACAACGCAGCTCTGAACATCTGCAGCCAATAAGGCCTGGGGCCCTACTGACCTGGACTTTCTTTATTACATCACTCTGATGCATCCCTTTTTGGGAGAAATTCATGAAACATAATGAAACCAGCAACCCTTTGGTTTGATAATGTTTATAAAATTGGCAGGAAGGGATTAGTCCAACTAAGCAAATGATCTTTGGTACTGAGGCAAACTCAGTTGTGTAGCCTTAGATACAAAACCCAAACTCTGTGGGTGTAGCTAAGTTGGAATCAGAGTAAAGCTATTATTTATGCATAGCTGCAGGAAAGTGCGTGACTACTTCTGAGTTGGAAGAAAGATCTGTGGTGGATACTTACTGTAATCTCTTCTTCGAGATGAGAAAAGAGTAGGCATCGAGCTTGCAATTGGTTTCTTCCTTTGATTCTTATTTTTTTCTTAGCTATTACCCAAGTAGAAGCCAGTGGGATACAGGTAAATTCCTTTTCAGAGCAATTGGAGGCTGTGGTTTCAGATGAAATAGTTACAATGCTTCATCTGAGATAATTAGGAAATGAGGCTTCTCAGACATGGGGCCTTTTGAGAATAAAATGCATTCAAGCAGTGCTCCCTCACATGATACCATACTGTTAAAATGCAATGGTTGTGCATAGCTAATGCAAGGATCAGTTATTAAAGCTCTAGCGAAGGCACGTGCCAGGATCATGCCTCCTTGCGGGGGAACTCATGCATTTGCTACACCTGGTGTGCAGAGCTCTTATATTTTTGCCAGTCTGCCCATCTAGCTCAATTCAACCCTGCAGCATTTTCCAATGGATACATCTGTAAGTCAGCTCCTGTGCTTGAGGAAACTTCTGACAACCCAGTGAGAATCTAACAGTCATAATGTGTTTGAGCTTGATGTGGCGGCTGGGACACTGCTGGTTTGTCTTACATCCTACTAAACTGAGCAGTTGAAGCGGAGCTTTTCTCTTGCTGTTGGGCATTGCTTTGGTCAGTGTTTGAAGCTCCCCAAAGATGGAGGAAAAGGAGAGAAATTCCTCAAGATTAACCATGTCCTAAGTGTCCATCAGTGGAGATGAGATGTAAAGAGGATCCTGGTGTAGATCCACAGCTGTAAAACCAACTGAGACATGTCCTTGTCTTTCTACCTCTGCCCTCATCTACATCTCTTTTACTAAACTATCTCAGGGTAGCTTTAAAGAAAGAGAGCGTGATGGAAGAGCCAGGGGTACACAGCTGAGCTAAAGTCCATTGAAGTCAGTGGAAAGATTCCCATTGACTTTAACAACCTTTCCATCAGCTTCAGAGGCTGAGTGAGCAGGGCGTTAAATTGACACTCAGTTCTCACATAGGTGCCCATTGGCAAGGACCTCTTCAGTACCTACAGGCCAGTCAGCAGGTGGTAAAAAACATCTATGTGGACACCAGGCAGTGGAGTGGATGTGGAAGAGTCGAGCAGAGTTCCCCTTGACAATAGGACTGAAGTTGGCAGGTATAATACACAAAAATACCCTCATAGCCTGTGCACATTAAAACAATTCTTGGTGAAAAGCTCCCTTCTTGCAAATCATGGCTATTAGATTAGGCTGTAAACAGTTTGGGGAACAGACTGTCCACTGTGGATCAGGCATTGTCTGTGTTTATTGAAAATGTGAGTCTTTTTGTTTGTTGCTGGGCTGGATGACCGTCTTCCCCTGGCAGGCTGTTTTTCCCAAAATCTTTTGGGCTGAATTTAGAGCTGATGTAAGTGAGTGAGTTTTGTTTCACTGCCTTCTATGCTTGGGGTGAGAGCAGCCAAGTCTTTAATCCTGGGTGTTCTGGATAGGGATCTAAGGGGCTGTCTTCCTACTCTGAAATACAGCTGCCCTGTTACAAAGGATGGCTGGCATTTTGTTTTAAGAGTTTGTGCTTGGACATCCTTATAAATAAGGGAACAGAATCAAGAAAGCAACCTCCACTCCAGAACGCAAAAAAGCAAAATAATACTGCCCTCCCCACAAAATAATAATAATGAAAAAAACCCTAACCTTGTTGGAAGCAGCTGTCACACTTATAATCCACCCTGGAAATAAGAACATATGAAACAGGATTCTCCTGGACAATTTGTTTTCGGGATATTTAATAGGTAGTTTGGTTCTTGCTCTCTCTCGCTCTCTCTGGTTCTTGCTAGCATTCTTGTAATGACTGTCAGTACTTTTACAAGCGAGTCATCTGTGAGAAATGGGATGAAGGCACTTCCTTGTATTTTGGCTAGGAATATAACACCTTCCAGTCTCAGCTCCAGCTCTGTCACATTGCATAGTAAATGATGGTTACAGCAATCCTAGCCACCTTCTTTCATATAAAAAATACACTCTGTACAGCAGTTAATGCAGCAGATTTGTACTTTTGCATGTATTAGTAAAATATTTAAGCTGCGTGAAAGTGCATCCATCGGAAGATACGCTTCCAGGATTCCATAAATGCAGCACTGTCGTTTCTTAATGCTAAGCAGCAATCATCAGGCAGTCTATGGGCTGGACGGGATATTCTTAATGATTAATGTGATCCGATTATACCTTGTTCTGGAGCTGGAACAGGCAATAGCTGGAACCTTCCGCTGTACTACACTGATCCAGATGTGTGGGGTGTTATTGATTGATTATTGATGGTATTGTTGGTTCGGTACCAAATGACGGCTGTGTTCCAGCCCAGAGCACAGTTTGAGTAGCCGTGCTCTCTTAGGGGACAGGTACCCCTTCCACCCTGCCCCTGTGCCTAGTGGCCCAGTCCAGCTCTGAAGGTGCAGATGGAAGTGACAATTTTTGCCTGATCTGGCCCCTGAAAGTGCCCTACAGCCATGACCAAACACAAGTACTTGACTGCAGAGTGCTTTAAAAGGGTCTGTTCCCATGAACACCTGAACCTTCATTACATGAGGGCTCAGATGAAGGTGCTCATTAACTTCTGTCTGCACTTGCCAGGAGCAGGGCTTGGCTCCCAGCACTGTTTTCAGAGTGGAAGGTGGGGAAGGGAGTAGAGGGAGCTCATTCTGGGGGTTGCCCAGCTGGTGCTGGAAGGTGGGGTGGGTGGATTGAAGCCAAGGTGGGTGGGGAGGGGGCTCCAATCCACCTCCCCTGCAACTCCCCGTCCCATCCTGAGTCAGCATGGAAACTGGGGAGGGAGGGGGGCAAGGGGTGTAGCTTGGGGAAGAGGCTGCAGAGATACAGCCTCTCTCCCTGGATGGGCTCCAAATTGAAACTTGCTCTCCTACCCTCCTGACCCAACAGCTAATGTCTGTTGGGTTGGGAGGATCAGTTTAACTCACCGTGCCTTCTGTGAAGCTCCACGAATTAGACCCGGGAGCTGCACTTCTGTCTGCATCTTAAGTTTGGTGCTCAGTTGAAGTCTTTAGGGCCCATTTGTGTGTGGTTACACTTAGAGATTGCCATTAAAATTGGAAGGGTTCATAAGGGGAACTATTGTTCCCAGAGCTGTGCTGTGGGGGTGGCTACCCTTCTCCTAGCCAGTAGTGAACATAGTCACGGGAATCTCAAGGAAGAGGAAGCCTGATCTTGTGTTTCAGAGCTTGTCTACCCAGGTATGCTTGGCAAAGCTTAGACAAACTGATTAAATGTGTTTGAAGACTAAGGCCACTTCACACCTGAATGAGAACCTCCACATGGGGATTCCCTTTGTGCATGGACTTCAAGCTGTCAACTGATTTCTGCAGCCAAGCCCTGAGAGACTCAGATCGGGCTGCTGGAGGTTTGAGCTATGCCACATGCTCCCTATGTGACCTGACCAGCTCATCTTCTCCTCGTCTCTCAGTTTCCTACCTGCAAAAGAGGAATGTTGCCCACCTGGGGGCACTTTGGGGATAAATTGGAGTTGATCCTAAAGGCCCACTAATAAAGGTGCTAACTGTCTTGAGACACTCTCTTCAACTCTACAACAGGAGCTCTGTCCCCCAAGGGGTTAACCCAAGCTGAAGTTTGTTCCCATCCTATTTTCAGCCTGGAAGAGCTTTCCAAAGGCCTACAGCAATTTCCCAAGCGCTCACAGAGATGAGCAATGCCTTACGGCCTCTTGGCACACACAAGTGCAATCTGCTGGTGCAACAGCTTTGAGGAAAGCAGAAAGCTGTGGTGCTGCTCTTTGCTGCCGAGTGTTACATTCTGCGTTGAGGAAGCAACCTAGGTTTGAGTGCTCCAGTCGCAAGGCTGGGAATGAACCTTTAGCGAGGCAGCATAAGCCTGATTTACTGATTATGATTATGCTTTTTTACAAAATATCATAGTAAGAGCAACTCTCCAGGGTCTTTTCAGGCAGCTTTGATGGCAGGCTCTGTGTAAGTGCTCAGGCCCAATAAATAGAAGGCGCTTTCCCCCAAGTAACTGGCAATCTAAATAGACGTAAGGCCCCAATACACCCAGGCACTTAAAAATGTGCTAACTTCTGTTGACTTCACTGAGGCCTTGAGTGTGCTCCTGTTCTCAGAGACGTGATGGCGTTCATGCCCCTCCGTGTCACAGACGGTACTCTCCACGCTACCTGCAGAGTCCTGCCACCTTTGCCAAGGGGCATAAGAGCTTCTGTTGCTGCCCAGCAGCCAGCTGAAAGTAGAGTAGAGGCTGCCATGCCTGAAGCCAGCTACCATTAGACCTTCCTTGGCTAGCGCCTTCCCAGAATGCACTTTGCACTCTGGTGATCCAGCTGCTGTCACGTGCTGCCAGGAGCATACAGGTGTGCATTAATGCTCTGGCAGTGGAGGGGATCACTGTCTGCCACCAGGTGTCCTGACTCCAGAGGCAGCTGAGTGTAGGCACAGCCTGAGTCTTAATCACATGTTTAATGTGGCATGTAGGTTTAAGGGTCTTGCTGGCCTGTGACCTAGGTGCCTACTGCTGGTTGCCTAGGAAACTAGGCTTTAGGGTTAAGTACAGACAGTCAAAAAGCCTTGAAGTGGTTGAAGTGATCCAGTCTTTGCAGGTGAGTCTAAGCTGCCTAGATTGAATCGATGAGCAAGCGAACAGATGTTCACTTCAGTTGATGCCACGTGCTTCTGCTGGGGTGCAAATGCAGCCACGTGCTTCTGCTGGGGTGCTAGAGCAAGTCTCCCTGCTCAGCTGGAGTGGGCAGCTTGGGCCAAGGCTAGCCCACCCACCCCCTAAGGGGGCTTGCAGGAGAGACACAAAGCATCCTGGGAGGCTGGGGGACTGCGTGTTAACTTGAGTCTAAAGGGGATTTGGGACGGAAGTTCAATAAACGGATTTAACCTAAATCAGCTAAGTCTGATACTACATCCATCCAGTTTATCTTAAACCAGTTTTGGCCACTTTTGAAAGCAGTTTGTGTGTGCTGAATTTCTATTGTGTTACTGATCTGAACCAATTTCTGATCCCTTATACCAGTTTATGAGTAACTACTGTCCCTAGCCTAACTCATTGCCTGGCTCAGGGGGTTTTCAACCTTTTTTAACCTCCCCCCTGCATCCCGTGGATGAGCTGCTCGCAGCTCCATCCTGCGCCCCACCCCAGCTGTGCAGTGCCTGGCCCAGCCCCAGCCCCACTCCCCCTCACTGCTGGGGCCTCAACCTGCCCCTTCCATGTCCCTTCCCCCCTCCTGTTAATGGCAAAATTAAAAACAAGAAAAAATATAAAGGGGTACATGAGCTGAAATTTTGAGACAGAAGGGGTGCACTTGTTAAAAAAGGTTGAAACCTCCCTGAGCCAGCCAGTGAGTTAGGCTAGGAACAGTAGTTGCTCATAAACTATAAGTGATCAGAAATTGGTTCAGATCAGTAACACAGTGTATTGGTGCACCTCTGTAAAACAGTAGGTTTTTTTCATTCATTCTGCATAGCGCCTATGACCTTTTTAAGTACCCCTAGGGGTACATGTATGCCCAGTTGACAATCACTGGGCTAAGCTCACATGAAGCTATGCACTGTCCTGTCTAAAATCCTAACTAGGAGGACTTTTAAATTAAGCTTGATAACTGGAATTAAGAACTTGCTTTTGCCTACTGAAGAAAAGATGATAGGGCTTTTGCATCAGCTAACTCACTTGGTTTAAGTGCACACTCTGAATGAAACCGGAGTGGCTTTTCCCTGTAGACAGCTTTTTCTCAGCTCTCGCTGCGCTATCTATCTGCACCTTACATGTTTGTCTGGTGCCCTTTAGCTGCCCTCGGACTAACCCATGTTTAGGGAGGGAGGACTTAACCTTTGACCCGCTCCGTTTCCTTCCATAGGGCTGGAAGTGTGCCCTATGCGTCATCTGATTTCAATAGAAATGGCAGGGGAGGGGAAAGGGCTCGCCCTCCTCTAGCGGCAGGCGCAAAGGATTACACAGTTGCAGCCCACCCCTTTGCTGCGTCTTCATGAGTGTGAAAGAGCAAACTGAGATCTGCATCTCTGCAGCAGCGCGAGGCTGTGAGCTGGCCGCAGGAGGCCCTGGCTGTTAATTTATTTTGGTAGCACAGCCAGAAAGAGAGCAGTTGGGTAGGACAGGGAGAGCGAGGGCTGAGTGCCATCGCAGGGAGGGACTTCCAACAAGTGGTTTCACACGGGGTGGGCTCCTTCTCCAGCCCAGCCTCCTTCAAGTGAGGAGCAAATCCTTTGAGGTGGAAGAGGAAAATAAATAAGAGGAAAGTGCCAGGAAACGCAGTTGGAACTGACAGTTCCAGAAACATTTCCTTGTTTGCCACTTTGATCTCCCGGCTTTTGTTTGTTCGGCAGCCAAGTCTCTTAAGAATAAACCTTGGCAGCTCCCAGCGAAATGGTCCAGTACTTGCAAGGAAGTCATTGGAAATCACAGGACTGGAAGAGTCCTCCTGGGCTGATGACTCTGGCCCCCTGCTATTGTAGGCAACCATGTCACGTAAATCCTTTTCTCACGCTGGGCGAGCTCCATCTTATGGAGGTGTCACCCTATTCCAGCGCCCTCGCTGCTGTGCTGGCTAACAACCTTTTCATTTCCAGCCTAAATTTATTCATGGCTGGTTTGTATCCATTTGTTCTTGTGTCAACACTGACCTTTAGCTTTAATAGCTCTTCCTTCGCCTTGGTGTTTATCTCCCCGATGTATGGCCCTGAACTCATTCCCTCTTCCCCCCTCATCGCTGGGTGGTCTTTTGCAGATTGGGAGAGAAGAGCGAAGGGAGGGGTGGCTGTGATCGGCGCTGCCTCCTGGCTGAAGGATCAGCTCCGGGATAAAAAACTTGGTATTGGTACAGCACTCACCCAGCAAGAAGACAACTGGATGTGAAATGCAGATGTATAAGTGCTGTGTTGGGAACCTGGCAACTGGGAATGCCGATTCCCACCAGACAAAGTCACTGAACTGCTCAGCCTCGAGTTAGTCATTTGTAAAGCAGTGTTGTGAAGGCTGATTCCCTGCCTGGCTTCCCTAGTTCACTGTGAACACAAGGAGTAATAGGATATGGTCAGTGGAAAATAAAATACTGAGGTGTTATCGTTTTGGGATGTCTCTAATCTGTCTTAAGAGCAAGGAGCTGGGTAAAACAGCAGAAGGGGACCTTGAAGAAGACCTCTCCATGGTCTTGGATACTCCAGCTTTCTACCCCATTTCACCGCCCCCATCTCTGAAAAATGGGATGACGTTTATCTACCTCATGGGGGTTGGGAGGATCAGTTTGTTAACATCTACAGACCACATACAGTATTGCAGAAATGCCCCAAGTATCACCTTCCTGGCCCTCGGCACCCGTTCACAAAATGTCCCTTAGTACATTCAGTTTCTAAACTCCCTATAGCAGACAAAGTCTCTTACGTTGTTTCCTGGCAGAGCTAAGCACAACGAGGCCTGGACCTCAGCTGGGACCCTTGGGATGCTGCTACTCATGAACAGAACTGATTTGTAAATGCTCCTGTGAAGTCCTGAGAACTCAATGCTTTTTCTGGTTTTCTAGAAACCTATTTTAAAGAGGTTTTAACTGTAGCCTTTTTTTAGTGTCTGTCCTACCATTGCATCAGAAGGCAAGGCTGTTTTTACATCCAAAGGGTGTAAAGTTAATTGGTACTCTCTCTCTCTCTCTGGGATTTCTATTTTCTGTGTAGAGCTTTGGCCATCACCTGTTTGGTTTAGGCCCATGCACAGTGGAGCACTTGTCATCTAAATTGCTTTCCAGGCTGAACCCCCAGAGGTCCTGAAAAATGTTCTCAACCACAGTCATAATTAAAGAGCAGGAGATGTAAACACAAACCAGAGTAGCAGCCAGTGGAAGTTGCTCTGCTTTAGCAGCTCTAATGTGGTTAGGCCCCAAAGGCAAGATTGTTCCCTACAGGTTTTCTTTTCCCCTTTGAAAGAGGCAAAAGAACGGACAATGGCCCTGCCAGCAACAGGGCTCTCCAGAAATTACTCTGAAATGCTAGGATCTCATTCAGCACTGCCCCCCATAGCCCCGTTGTGCTGGATGGATTGGTTCAAAGGAGTCACAGATTGGCCTAACTCTTCTCCCTGCTGCAGAGTAACTCCTGGTGTAGGGAACTGCTAAACCCCTGGCCTTGGCTTTTAAAACAAAGCAGGGATAATAAGTACGGATAAAGCCAGGAGTCCTGTCTGTCCTGCCCAGGACAGACAGGACAGGGACAGGTGGGAAGGGACCTGTGCCCAAGGAGTTCTCTACCTCTGCCAGGCATCCCAGGGATCATCGCAGCAGAGGCATAAATTAAGGCTTGTCTATGCATGAAGTTCATTCTGTGTGTGTTGAGCTGCTGCACATTGAAGTGACTTGTGTCCATAAACAATCTTTGTATTTCATTGCGAATCATCTGGCATTTTGAAGTGCTTTATTCAACTCCTCTCAGAAGTTGTGCTTGCTGAGATGAGGACTGAGTTGTCTGCAGCAAAGTGGGT
This sequence comes from Crocodylus siamensis, assembly GCF_052110815.1. Taxonomy (NCBI): domain Eukaryota; kingdom Metazoa; phylum Chordata; order Crocodylia; family Crocodylidae; genus Crocodylus; species Crocodylus siamensis. The sequence continues at coordinate 62,561,490 of NC_143403.1, forward strand.
GGGGAAATGTATCTCCATCCTAAAACAACTGTTGCGCATCTGCCACATGCTCTGCTATCCCATATTGCTCTCTTGGCCCCCTAGATCAGCGTGTCTTGTTTATCCTGGTGCACCCAGCCAGTGTCACAGGAATGGAAAGGAGCACTGCCTGGGCTTTAGGAATGCAAAGGACGTTCACAGGGTCTCTAGGGAGGCTCACAAGGTCTTTGGCTACTTTGAAGAGCTGCACTGTATGTTCACTGGAGATCCCATTGGGCAACTGCTCCTTTTTATGGACTCCCTGATTAACCCTGAAATCCAGGACATCATTGATCCCAATCTTCTTAGAGACCCAAGACCATTCTTAATTGGAGCTACCTGAATCATAGACATCAGGGCTGGAAGGGACCTCAGGAGATCATCGAGTCCAGCCCCCTGCCCAAAGGGCAGGAAGTCAGCTGGGGTCATAGGATCCCAGCAAGATAAGCATCCAATTTACTCTTGAAGGTGTTCAATGTAGGTGCTTGAACCGCCTCCGCTGGCAGACTGCTCCAGACCTTGGGGGCTCGGACAGTAAAGAAATTCTTCCTTATGTCCAACCTGAAACGGTCTTGCAGGAGTTTGTGACCGTTCGACCTAGTCATCCCTTGGGGCACTCTGGTGAACAAACGTTCCCCCAGATCCTGGTGGTCACCCCTGAGAAACTTATAGGTGGCCATCAGATCCCCACTGAGCCTACGCTTTTCCAGGCTAAAGAGTCCCATGGCTCTCAGCCCGTCATCGTAAGATCTGTTTTCCTGACCTCTGATCATGCGTGTGGCTCTCCTCTGGACTCTCTCAAGCTTCTCCACATCCTTTTTGAATTGTGGAGCCCAAAACTGGACGCAGTACTCCAGCTGTGGCCTCACCAAGGCTGAGTACAAGGGGAGAATGACGTCCTGGGATTTGCTCGAGAAGCAATGGGCAGAGGCCCAATCTAGGGAGGAGATTGGACAGGGGGTACTCCAGAAAGTTAGTTCTGGTTATTGTAGTGGCAGATATTGTATTATGTGATGTTGAACTGCCTTTTCTCTACCTCCTGGGCTTTTAAACCCCACCCCCCCTTCTCCCCAGCTGCTCCTAATGTCACCTGTGCACATACATAGCATGCATAACTTCGCCATCCTTTTTCCCCCCCTCCAACTATGCCGATGCAGAGCTCTCACAGAAGCTTCCTGGTTTCTATTTGTCACCTCCCAACCACACTGCTTATGGCTCTGTCTCCTGCCCAGCTGGTCCCCTCCCTACCATACTGTCCAGCCTATACAGATAAGGAAACAGTTAGATGCAAAGGGCTTTTTTTATTGTAGAGGCAGACGGAGAATCAGGTAAAGCATTACAATCAGTTCTGTGTGTCACGGTTTCGTTTAATGCTGCCTGCTTTGAACCAACTCCTACTACAGTCATTTAAAAATGCAAGTCATTTTAAGGCCCTTTATGGATTTCATTCCTTTGTGCTATGGTAGAGTTCTATTTATTTTGTAGACCTCTCTGTTATAATATCCCGTCTGTTAGTTTCATGCTTGAATCCTACAGGCTGTTCAACAGACTGAGGTTTGAGCAGATAGGAGATCGGGACTGCTTTCCTTGATATAAATAAATGAGAGTGGTTTTGTAGGGTGAATTGTCAGAGGAACCTAGAGCTCTTTACATGCTTTAATGAGGTAGGCCTCACAAACACCCTTATGAGGCAGGGAAACTGAGGCAGTAGGAGGTTATGGTCACGCACAGCATGGGTTCACGTGCAATTGATGTTAGGAACCGTGGGAAGAGATATTCAGATGCGCTCCATGTCGTCTTAATTCAGCGTCGATGTCTCTAGTAGAAGAGACGGAAGTAGAGTATTTCCTTAAATCCCATCTGAGAAGTCCTAAGTGCCATTTCCTCTCGGTAGTCCCCCTTTCTCCAGGATCTGCGAAGGCCAAGTTGAAGCTGTAGCTTCCCAGAGCGACAAATGTAAATTGCAATCACTCTTCTGTTCTTTATGCCTTTGATACCGATATCCCTTTGATATTAACGGAGCTCTGCTAGCGTTGGGAGAGTAGAGGCATATATTCACACAGATAAGATTTATAAGTGTATCTGAGTAGGCAGTGCTTGCTTCCAAGTGGGATAAAAACAAATAATCAGCAAGAAGATAGGTGAAAGAAAAATACCTTGAGAGAAGCGGGCTGGTGGGTGGTATGGAGGGCAGGTTTGGACTGAGGAAGTGCTTTCAAGACCACGCTCCATCCAATCCTAGCTTTGCCGAAGTACTGAAATACTTAGGTAATTTCTGAGTGCAGTGTCGTGCTTAGCACAAAGCAACCCAGTAACTGCACGGCATGTCTCTGTGCTGCCTAATTATCCCCACCTGGTGCTCCTAGCAGCCTGTTGCAGTGAAGAGGGTGGCAGAAAGCCAGCTGCTGCCCGAGGTGAGTGTCTGATGGCAGGGTTGCCTGGGACTGAGCTGGGCTGTCAGGTAGAGCACAGGAGCTAGGGGTGAGGCAGCCGTCTAAGCGGGGGGTTTCACTTGGAGAGAAAGGGGCCCTGAAGCTGGGATCAGGAGCCTCCTGTGGGGACAGACTGCAGGACGATTTCCTCTTCCCCTTAGGACAAGAAGTCTGAAGTGAGGTGGGAGGCTGCCTGGGAAAGCAGCAGGCAATGGGAGGGAAGTAGCTTTATGCAGGGCCCCTGGGGACTGGAGGCCTGGCTGGACCTGTGATTCCCTAGTGGTGGCTGCAGAGCGCTTGCTAGGCTGACGGGAGAGACGGACCATTGGGCGCTTCCCCCGGCAAGGGAGAAGCCGTTAAGGAACCAGTCGGCGTGGAAGGGTGCACGGTGGTGTTGTGGGAGGGGAAACAGGCAGGCTCACTACAGCTCTCCACCCAACTGAGAGGGGCTGCTGGTCGGAGAGGAGCAGACCCTGTTCCATGACTGCATGCAACCTTTTTTGTTTTTGCAGTTTTAGGTTGGGCTGGAAGGGAGAGGAATTGGAATTTCTCGTGATATTTTATTTTTCCTTCTCTCTGAATTGCTTGGCGACTCCAAGCTACAAATCACTGTTGGTTCATCCCAAACCAACGCTTCATGCACGGTGTATGAATGCCACTGCTTGGGAACTGCCTGAGCTGGCCAACATCTTGTTGGATGAACCCTTTCTGTCACCCTGCGCTGAGCTGGCATGTTTTGTTCCCTCCAGCAGGAAGCAAAAATTCATACCCTCACTCAGCATGTGTAAAAGCTTTTCAAAGCAGTTCAGTTTGACCCTATACAAGTATCTATTAGATGCAACATCCAGGCGATCAGATAACCAACCAGTGGCCCAAATCAAAAACTGTGAGTGAGTTTGAGAGATAAGGATGGGAAATGCAAGAGAGTGGGTACAGCTGTCTAACTAGCATCTCCTCAGCAGTAACTTTAAAATCCTGGATAAAGCCCTTAGTGGGTAGAGAGAGACTTCAGCCTTTCCTGACACTGAGTCTGCTATGAAGGGTTAAGTATGGTTGCACCTCATACCATTTTTTTCCTTTTAAAAAGCTCCATGTCTAGGTCTTTTCTGATTCTCCTGACTTTTTTGGTCTGCTTTCTGAGTTGCTTAATTAAAGAGCTTTTATTCAGTCTTGACAGATGCAGGCTGTAAGAAGTTTCCTCTGTTGAGCGGGGGTGAAATTTCTACTACTAGTCCCGTACAATGGTTCTTCCCAAACACAGCAAGGCAAAATCATGCAGAGCTGTTTCAGGCTAGGCTGGAAGATGTCTACCTAGATTAGTGAAGTGTTGCACCTGGGTTGTGCAAATTGGCTGTGGTGAGAAGCTGGCCTGATACAGTACTGCACTAAGACGGTTCTCAAATGAGGGTGCCCAACAGTAGTGTGGGGTACCCTTACATGCAGGCAAATCCCTTGTGCCCTGACCCCATATTCCAGAAGGACTTTTGTCACAGTTTGAAGGCTGGCTGGACCTCTGTCCTTTTGACTTCTCCTTTCTGAACTAATTACCCCATGTGTCATCTGCGCTAATGAGTTTGAAGCCTGCAGCCTTCCCTGCAGGCATCCATGACCAGACAACAATGCTTTAGTGTTTAGAAGGTTTATTTTGTAGAAAAACCAAAACATAAGAGGAAAAAGGGGCTGCAAACCAGCTTGCACATACTTTTGTTTTCTTAGAGCTTACTCTCTGATCATGGAAAAGTAGAAAAGTCTTTAAACCCCTTAGCAGGTCTTAATTTATTGGTCTGGTTCTCCCAAATTATGTCACTCGTACCCCTTCCATTCAGAGTTTCATTTCTAGTCTAGCTGGAGATTTTGTTGTGATTTTTTGAGCTTTGATTTTGTTTGTCAAAACAACTCTTAAAATTGGCTGCAGACTTTTGAAGGGTAGAGACTTCAAAGTTAATCGTTTGGATGTTATTTCTTAGCAGATCTTCATTTTCTCGGGCGGGACTCATCTTTGGTGACAAAGCCCCCACACCCTTATGCTAAACCAGCGTTTGCAACTTAAGCATCCCAATAACCAGGTAAATGCACCGTACTCTGAAAGCACTGCTGAGCAGTCTCTCTCTGCTTTGGGAGCTGGAGCTTTGTGCTGAAATCTTAGCATTGCCATTACTTTGTGATGGTTCTGCTGTGAAGCTTATTATGGAGATGTTCATGGCCAGGAATTTGTTGCAGTGTTAACTAATTATAGGCAGGAAACAAATTGGAACGAGTTAACTGGACATATTTCAAGTTTTTATAAAGTTCCATGAGTGTGTGTCAATTCTCAGTGAATGGAAGAAGGAATACTTAACTCATGTAGCTAACATATTGCTGTGCAAACTTATAAGGAAAAATGGTATCTTCATCCTACTTCAATGATTAAAAATGAACATTGAAAGTCCTCCTAATTTTTATCCTGAGTCGCATTAACTTTAGCCACAGACATTATTTATTTTGTAAAATCTGGAGGAGAAAATGAAGCAGAGAAGACCGTCTTATCTTAAAAGAACAGCTGCTCCATGATGCAAACTTCACAGTTCAGCGTTAGTCTTTCAGGCAGGTGGCGATATGTGGCATCACCTTCCAACCATGCACTTCTGTTCTGTTCTTAATTTGCTCTCAGACCATGCCCTTCTGGAATCTAGCTAGTGAGGACTAGAAAGTCTTACCCCTTATCCATTAATGTCTGAAGCCTCTTCTGCCACCTTTTTACTTCATTTTCTTGCATTGTCCTTGCTTGTCATCACACTTTAAACTAGTTTCATTTTTCCCCCCACAAAGTGACCTTGTGTTCTTGTACGACTTGAATAAATAGGAGCACCTGTCTGCTTTCCTTACAGCATTGTTTTCTAGATGTGACATACTGGTAATCTTCTCCTATTCTTGAGTCTCATCTCATTGTTTGGGTGTAGAGTCACCAAAGGCACTGAAATTCTTGTCTTGAAGAGACCCCAGTACTCGACAGCTTTACAACCAACCAAGAAAGCACTCAGTGTAAATTACATGTACTTTTCTGGTTAAATAGCATCCCCTCCATTCACAGTAATGAGCCACTTGGTATAAAGTGGACCATTATTATGAATGGAGAGAAGCATATCAGTGCTGCACAACTCAAGAATCATTCCAGTTAGCTGAATTTCATTCAGGCTGGGAAACACAAGGGGTTAGATTTCGCTGACAGTAACAGTTCTGCGATATACATTAAGTTATGGCAGGTTTACACTGATGTGTCTGAGAGCAGAAGCTAACTCACACTGTTCATTAGTATTTAAGATTTTCAGAAGGAAATTAAGTTTGGCCACCCTGCCCTAAAACAATCCTGTGGCTCAAATGTGATCAAATCCTTCTTTGCCCTGTAGATATAAGGGGAGAATAACTTTAAGTATAAGGATCATGTTCCATGACCTGCACATGATCTTTGACCGTATAAGCCTGTAGCGAGGCATGGTCCTCATAGGTTTTTTGCATTAAGCCCTAAATAACTCTGACTCCTCTGTTCTTCATTTTGCAAGTCAAGTTTAAGGCTAACTACACAGCCCAGAGTTGAAATGTTGGTCCCGATGAAGTAAATGGAAGTCTTGCCATTGACCTCAAATGAGCCAGGGTTTCAGCTCAAATATCGAACTATTAGAAAAACAGGTATTTTTAAAAAATACGGACTTTCAGAAATGGCTGATAGTTCTAAATTTCTTGCTTTTGAGTGCTAGGATTGGAGGCCTGGCTTTTGGCAAGTGCTAACTGAAAATTGACCTACTTTGAAGTGCTTCAAGTTGGCGACCAAAAACTGAAGGACTCAGAATTAGCTGTCACTCTTAAATTTTGCCCATTGTGTATTGGATTTCCTTCCCTTCAATAGATCGTGTGGTGGAATGCATAGGTGATACGCTTGGGAGTCAGCTTATATCTCCAAGCTTATGACCTAAAGCTTGATGATGTCTATTCTTGATTCTTGGTTCTTCTTGTTATAGAATATTAAAATCAAAAGGTAGGAGAGGACACTCCTCCCTCCCCACCCTCATAACCTTTATTCTTCTATATAAAGATTTCCCCCTACCTTGCCCCCTCATACGGAAACTGAAAGCACCTCTTGGAGGTGCTTAAGCTTTGTGTACATGAAATGAGGGATGTGTGTGCACGACACTTCAAAGCGAGCTAAATGGTTTTGCATGCCTCGGCAGCGTGTAGCACGTTAATTCCAGCTGCTGTAGGAAATTTGGCAGAGTAATGTGCTTTAAATGACTTGGGGCACAGGAAACTAAAACTCCTTCAAGGGGTTTTAGTTTGCTGCCCCTACAGCTGTGGAGCGAAGCACCAGGCTCTGTGCAGCTCAGGGGCTCTGCGGAAAGCCCTGCAGGCAGCCTGGCAGCAGTCCAGGAAAGCAGACTCTGCTCAAGAAGAGCAGAGAGCCTGATCTTCCCCCCCGGGAGCCTGCTTGAGCTGTGTGGGGGCCTGGTGCTTCCCTCCGCAGCTGCGGTGCCCCGCGGGATCACCCAAGCTAGATGCCTGTGGGAGGGTCCCGCTTGGGGGGGCACCACTGCCGTGGAGGGAAGCACCACCCCCCACCATAGCCCAGTGAGCTCACCCTCCCCTCCCCATCGGAGAGGCAGGTAAGTCAGCGGGGTGTGCAAGTCAGCTCATTACTGTGAATGGAGGGGATGCACGACGTGGAGGTTTAATCAGCCTGTGGCAGGGCACTCTGTGTGCCTGCCACTTTAAGGCCCTGGAGCTGGCAGCCTCCAGGTGCCTAATGAGGGCAGCCATTTTAGACTCAGGGCTGCCTATATAAACAAGGCAGTTTGGCTGTTGTGGGTCAGGCAACAACATTGCCTGGCCTGAGGTCTGCTGAGTTTCAACTGGAAGTAAGGGAGGAGCTGTAGGGGATGGTAGGAGGCTTCTGGTCCTGGGTACAACAGAAAACTGCACCCTGCTGGGAGTGGGTGGCCTGGTGGGGCTCCCAGTGGTGCGGGAGCCCCCAGGAAATGCCAGGCCAGTTACCACCCTGGTGAAAGGAGGGTTGGGGCACCTTAACCCCTATCCCCCACCCCCGGGTGGGTAACCCCTTTATGCAGAAGGCCCAGAGGGTAGACCCTGAGAGAGAGTAGGCAGTGTGAGAAGCCCCAGGGAGGGGGTGGTGGGAGGAGCCCCAGGGAGGGGTTGCTGAGAGGGAGTCTTGATAAATCAATTCTGGAGCCTGGTGGGACTAGTGACAATGTGGACAACGGGATGCCATCTGTGAGGCTTGGGTTGTGGCGTAGGGGAGGAATGGAGCTGCAGATAGCGCCCCCTGGCATCGGGGCAGTAAATGGGCAGCCTCCCGCTTAATTTACATCTTTATTAATCAATTAAGATCAAGGGGTGGTGGGTGAGTAAGGCGGGCTGTTTGCCCAAGAACAGGTGGGCGGGACACGTGGAGATCGGTCCCGGCAGGCTCCCCTGTTACCCAGCCCTAAATTGAAGCAGTGTTTTTGAAAACCCACTGCTTCAATTTAGGGCCCCTGTTTCATCTACACCCGCCCTTAACCTTGTTTGAAAAGTATCATCGCCTCCCCCGGTAAGCTGTTCCTATGGTTCATCACCTTCACGTGCTAGGATATTATACCATGTTTTGAGGTTGAGTTCATCTGACCTCTCAGATCAGACTTGCTGTATGATTTGGGACAAGGGAGGAATGGATCAATTGTTTAAGACTCAACACAGGGTATTTAGTGGATGATGTACCTACTGTACGTATTTGGTCATTCCTGATCTTAAAGGGTGAGTCTGGTATTCAGGTGACCTGGATTCAATTGCTGGCTTGGCTACAGGGTTTCTTATCTTTTTGGAAGACCTTTAATGTGGTATGTACCCCAGTTTCCAATCTACATCTCCAGTGTAATGGGGATGGTGCTTCATTAGTCCAAGTAGTAAAGTGAAGATAATCCATTCATGATTGGGAGGCATTCCGAACTGTGATGATAGCACCTAAGCACATAAGGAGTTTGGTATAACCTCAATGTATTATTTTGTATAAATGAATGCGTCTTCACAAATTCTAATCCTGTCTTGCAGAAATTTGTGACAAATCTTGCTGCAAAGTGGAAAACTTAGAAGATTTTGGATAACAGCCAAGAAGAGCTGTCTGGTAGGGCTAATGCCACACATTTGTCAGGTCAGTAGCATTTAACAAATTAGGAGATGACTGAAAATGATGTCAAAGGTATCTCTAGACTGGTGGGAAGGCGGTTTTCAAACGTGCAAGCTGATGTGTTTTAAGTAATGCTTAAAGGTTCTAGTATAGACAGATTTTGTCAGCCAGCTCATGTGTTTGAATACGGCTCAGCCGTACGTTAATGTTTTAGAAATTGTTTAAAATATGTTGGCCACCCTGCATAAATAGCCTTTTTTACTGTAGTCTAGACAAGCCCTGATCTCCTTGATGGCATTGAACTCACCTTGTTTGAAACCTAATCTGACTGCTTTATTCTACCTCTGCACTGGGGATTCACTCTATCATTAGCATTTCAATTTATTTAATTCACTGAGGGTTGTTGAGCAATGTAACTGAATCCCTGTTAAGCTACCACTGCAATTTAGCTGTCAGAGGTAGCCTTGTCTTCTGTTTTTACAGTTACACTTTCATTTCTTGCTCAAGGGGGTGCATGCTCAATTTCTGGAATACCCTCCCATTGACCTCTTTGTATCATTGTCAGCCTTTTATTTAGAGTCAGCATGGACACCTCTGGATGTTTCCATTTTTGCTAATTACAGCTTGTCAATGGTATAGATAAAATACCTGGATGCTTATTCTATTTTGATGTTGCTAAAAATGAAAAGCTTTAATCCTAGGGTTAACAAGTTCTCTACATCAGTCAAGTGATTGAGAGGGGAGAAGTCTTTTGTATTTGATACCTACAAAAAGCCTGATGAAATTCCATATCAAGTGAGTCACAGTGAGGTTGCACAGTTGCATTTTAGGACTTCAGAATGGTTAACATTTTAAATTACACACCCAGCTCAGCTCTGTCCCTTTGTACCAATACATTACAGTACCTGATGCTAACACTGGAAAAAGCATTACTAACATCACTGAAGTTGCTGCACACTATATGTAGCACGATCACTTGCTATATATAATGAAACATAATATCTCACAGTTTCCTCTGTTTCTTATTTTTTTTTTTTATTTATTTTTTTTTTTTGAACTTAACTACCACTGTATGTGTTCTAGTAATTCATTTTTGGTATAGATTTTTATATAAAATCCTCTTTCTCAGATATACATTGTAATGGTCTCAGCACCCACATAAGCAATAGTATAGACTTTCTTTCCAGCCAGCACTACAAGTGTTCTCCAGTGCAGTTCAGGACAGGAAGTAATTAACTCTTGCTAATTTAGCTGCATGTGCATGTGCATCACTGACTTCCTCAGCTGACAATGAATCTATCTTGGCTATGTGTACAAGCACAGACCAGCCTTTTTCCAGTGCAGAGAGCAGTGGAGCAAACTTGCACTACATGCAGGGTGTATCTACGTGTCACTGTATGGTGACATTGCTATGGTGCTGTGCTTTAGACCTTCCTTTTGGAAGTACAAAAGCACAGCGCAGTACGGGCGGTTAGTGCGCTGTGCGTGGGTGCGCAGTTACATTTTACCGCTGTGTTGGTGGAGGAGTGTGCCACTACAGCACCGTAGCTGGCGATCACGTGTAGACCCATTTGATCACTACGTCACTGTAGGGTGATGTGTAGCTGTCCCTGCAGAAGCAGATTTTTTGGTGTAAATCCATGACTGAAATATTTAGCTGCAAATTTTCTGTTTAATATAAATGGATTCTGACTAAGCTTTTTGCATTTTGGCCCTGCCTTTCTTCTTTCCTATTCGGATGTAAATCTAGAGCAATCCCACTAAGTCGGTAGACTTGCAGCATGGGAACTTGAGAGAGTATAATAAAGCCATTGCTATCAAGTATGGGAGGGTAGTTTGGCCCACTGGATGAGGTATTTGGCCAGAACTGCATTTTATTCTCAATTTTGCCACTAATTTGCTGTGACCATGGCTAAGTTATTTCACCCTCTCCCCTCACCCCATCTATCTTGTCAATGTAGACTGTAAGCTTTCTGCACTACTTGTGAATTTGTATGACGGTGGAGTCCTGGCCTCAGCTGAGGTCTTTAGATGTGGTAATAATATGTCAGGCTACTTCCTGACTTCAGACCCTGGAAACAGTGCATACTGGAAAGATCCAGAAGTAAGATTCATTGTTTTGTCTGAGTGCTGGGATCACTCATACTCTAAAGTCAAAGTAGGTTTAGGGTGGGATGATGCCATGTATACCAAGCGAAGGGAAAAAAATAGTTCACGGGCTATTCTGAAGTCAAACTGCTATGCTTGTCATGGCTCCAACATTATAACCTATTATTGCAGGAACCTTCCAACATGACGAAAACACTTACTTTGCTAGATGAGCCTTTGCATCGGGGTAATTTAACTGGAATTCTCAGTGTCTCACTAATATCCGTTTCGGGTCACCAGCATACAGCCCTTTGGGCATGGAGCTTGTTAATTCTAATGGGAGCATCACGTAAAATGTTAGAGTGTATTGCCATTACTTTTGATCCCATAGTTCTCGCTGTGACATCCCTAAGGAAAAATGGCCATAGGTTTTATATTATCTGTGCAGTACATGGTGACTGTTTACATTACAGTGCTAATGTGATGAGGCTTATATAATTACTGGTCACTTTAAAGGTCAACTTTAAAGGAACATGATATAAGACGTATGACAATTTTACTTCAGTGTAATTACTGTCTTAAATGGAATTGGCTCTCATTTTCCCAGGTACAAGAATGGGGGCCCTGTGAGGTAAGGAGAAGACATTGTTTATACCTCTGTGGCACATGGAGGCTCCTGGTTTTTAAATTTCCTTCTTAGCACCTGTATATACAAGAGATTCATTTTTAAATAATACTCAGCTACTACTTCAATAACCATGGATTTTTCATTCCAAACTTTACAGCCTATTTTGTGAATGTAGATAGTCCAGGTTTGTGCTTGGTGTACTTGAAGGGAAAACTTGAGCTATTAGTCCCACAGTATGCTCAGTGATTTGTCTGTACTTGAAAAGGGTTTGGGCATGGTGGAACGCTAGACGTGGATGGAAATATGAACTTGCCTGTGGCAATCGTGGAATAAGAGCATTTGGACTTTCTCTTTCTCCCTGGCTAAAAAAAAGTCCTTGCTTCGGATATCTGAGCTTGACAGAATCTATTCATCCCTTTGCTCTACAGACATTGATTCCTCTGACTCTCTTGCAACACAAGTACTTTTTTCCTCTGGCTTTAGGTAGGAACGGTAACCTATTTGTATCTGTTGTGCCTAGAGGTCTGTCTTGAACAAGGACCCTATTAAACAAAGCACTGAACAGACAAACAGCAGAAGGATGCTTTCTCGCTCAAACAGCTTGTATCTTAAGTAATGTAATCTTCTCATGGACTTCTGTTACTTGGCCCTTGAACTGATCAGTCTGAGGGTGCATGTGAAAGATAAAGTGGTCTGTTCCCAAGTCCCTGGGGATGAAAGAGCCTGATCCAAATACTGGTGAAGCTGTTTGAAGGAGTTGTATTGTCTTCAGTGGACTCTGGGTGAGACTTTGGTCTTTGCTGGACTACAGTGCCCTAGGTTGCTCCTTGCTTTATTTCCTGTTACAGGATACGCGAATGTTTTTATCTTGGTCTGACTTTATGCTCAGTGTTCATAGCGTTGCTTCTGGCTGCCCAGGTGAAAAGTGGTCTGGTGGTCCCGACAGCTGTGTCCATTAATACTCGCTGAATTCTTCTATTGCGTCCTGTGCTGAGGATACGTGCTTTAGAGTGGACGCAGCACTTCAGGGTCTTCCCTTTTCTGTGTAATGCGGCTGGTGCATGTTCTTTGGGCCACTCTCTTTGCTTTGACACCCACGTTTGCAGGCAGGCTCTACCGTCTCTTCTCTAAAAAATATTTATAGTGCCATGCCTAGTATCTGAGGGGATTGCTCTCCTCTCCCAGCAAATGATGAGAAATGTCAGGTGTACGTGTGCTATTTGCTTCTTAACGGTACTTTAGACGCAGGAAAATTCCTATCTCCAACAGATGAAATGCAGCTAATGGACTAAGGCTGCACTGTATCTCCCTTCACTAAAAGGATTTCCTTGGATTTGCCAGGAGAGGATAAAGAATGGATACATGTGATCTGGCCACATTTTTGGACCAATGCTTTTTTTTTTTTTTTTTCTTCCAGTGGCATAAATTAAGCTCTCAGTATCTCTGAAGTTTGAAAATAGCTTGCTAGTTGTCAGCCCCAGGAAGGACTGGCAAGGATAACACCACATTTGGTATCTGGTTCAAAATGGGAATGTCCCCAGGGGATGCAAAGGTACTGTTGTCTATATATTAAGGCCTCTGCCACCCCCCCCCACCCCTTAAGGCATGATTAACCAGTTCCAAGAAGAGCCTGTTTTTCTCAATATGCATGGCAGAGATGGCACAAGACATGGCCATGCCATAGCTGTGTGGATCTGTAGCAGTGAGGGGCAAGCCTCAGCATTTCTGGAGGTTTCATTTGAATAAGCTCTTGGCGGTTCTCTGTCCTGGCAATGCAAATTTCTCTGGCCCCTCCTTTTCCCTGCTTTGACTTAAAACTTAGCAATTGGGAGAGCTCATTAAAAGCTTCAACTTTGAAGCCACTAATTTCACAAAACGGAAGCACGCTTTTTCTCTGTCTGACAAAAACAGAAGGTAAAGGTTTGCTCTTTCTACTAGCAGTTAGATGTAATTTATGCTCTCTTTCTCTCATAAGGGGTCTGTTCACCCTTGATGCAAGTGTGTAAGTCCCATTAGCGTTAATAGGAGCTGAATGCACACATTAGCTGGCGAATAGCTCCCTAAATGCTGCCTTCACTTCTACAGCCAAGATCTGGTCTCCGCCTCTGTAGCTAATCTGTTCCATGCAGGCTGTAGGGTTTTTTTTTCCACCCCCCTGTGAAGTAGCAGCCAAAGGAGTCTTCGTCAACATGCCACTACAGTCATTTTCTAATTACACAGGCCAAGCCTCGTGCAGGGGAACAGATGACAGTGGAAGTATCAGGGTCTTATGAAGAGAGACAAGCTGCCCAAAAACAGGGAGGAGGTGACTTGTCTCCAACGAACATTTTCCACTTAGCTGACATCGTCATAAGCCAAAGCCCATGGGTGGAGAGAAGGGGTGATGGGAGGAGATGGGGGGAACAACGTGTTTCAGGCAACAAATTGGTTCCTAACAGACCAGCGTTCCCAAACTGTTTGCGCACATGATGTTGGCCTTGGGCAGCTTAGAAATACAAGGCATTCTGTCGAAAGCTGCCCAAGGGATGCTAATTAGCTGGCAGGCAATTAATAATTAATCAGGCTTTTGTTCATTGTGAAGACACTGTTTTCTTTGGCAGCTTTATTTTTATTTTGCAGGCCATGTTCTGAGTCTTGGAACGAGGTTTCACTGCAGCCTGTTTCTTCCCTTTTGGTGTTTTCACTTAGCTCTCTGTCCTTGTGAGATCCACATCGTGACTTCAGCCCCTGGAGTACGTGTATTGGCTCTTTTTAACAATCAAAGGCTGGAGTGTTCAAGGGGATGTCTGGTGTGCTATTTTTAAACATCTGGATGGCCAAATTCATCACACATGATCTCCTGGGTTACATGTGTTAGGTTTGATAAGGATAAAAGCACATTCTGTGGTCTCCAGTAGATCTGTTAATCTTTGCAGGTGACCCAGTCCCATACATTTGGCTCAGGATTACAACCCTAATGAAGTCAACGGGAGTTTTTCTAGGGTTTGAAATGGAGTCAGAATGATATCCCAAAGCTGGTTGAAGAAATATATTTTCATGTCCTTCCTTTCCTGCAAAAGCCCATAAGCAGGTATTCATTTGTTGTCAAATATTTCATGTTTCTGGAAACATTACGTCCTTACAAGCAAAAGTGCAAACTGACTTGTCATTAGCTTTTCCAGTGAGGCTCTTCCTCACTGTTCCAAGGAAAAGTGTTGGCGATTTTTAAATAAAAATATTTAGATGCGAGGCTCTGTAGCATAGGACTTTGGCCTCTGTTTCTGGTTTCAGAAGAAATCATTGCATAAAAATATGTATGTATAGTGCATGTGTGCACATGTGTATGTATCGGTGTGTATAATGAAAAACCTCATAATTACTCATAGTTCTGATCTATTTTGTGCACAGAGTAAGGTGTCCTTTGTAAATTATCATTAAAAGGCAATCCCATCCTTTGGTAAGTGACTGTCTGTTCTGCAAAGCCATCTGATCTGTAGGGAAGACCTAGGAGAGTATTTGAAAGTCCACATGTTGCTAGGTTCCTTGGATCATTCCTTCTCCTGACGGTCATACATTTTTCAGAAAAAATAGATTTGCTGTTCTATCTACTTTCAGGACCACTTTATAGCATCCATTGCCAATTAGATCATAATTGATCTATCTAGGCACTTAGGCCATCCTAGTGATGAATCTTGTGGAATAGGGACATTTTTTTTCCTTTTCATTTTACTGTTGGGAAGCTGAGGCACAGATTAGATTAATTGGCTTGCCCAAGACACACAGGGAGTATTAGTTGAATGAGGTCAACTTCAGTAGCCTTTGGCTTTTATAAGACCACCTTTCTTCCCCCCAGTCTTGAGGCAGTCTTCCTGATAGGTTGCCTTAAACATTGATGCTGAATAGTGCAATGGGAGGTATAACTTCATCATTATTATCATTGTCATTATTGTTGTTCCCATCCTCCCATAGGACAAAATGTAATTTTCTCCACTCGTTTTGTTGGTCTAATATTTACAAAGTGTTCACCATGATTCCTTGGCTTGGACCTACAGCACCCAGGATTTGCAGGGGGTCTTATATCCAAGTACTAGCCAGGGTGAAGAGCTGTTTAGAGTCCAAGCTCGGGAGCGTTCATTTCGACTTGGCCGTAGCTGAACCCATGGGTTAATTATAGATTCATAGATGCTAGGGTCGGAAGGGACCTCAATAGATCATCGAGTCCGACCCCCTGCATAAGCAGGAAAGAGTGCTGGGCCTACATTACCCCAGCTAGATACACATCCAACCTTCTCTTGAATACCCCCAGGGTAGGGGAGAGCACCACCTCCCTTGGGAGCCCGTTCCAGACCTTGGCCACTCGAACTGTGAAGAAGTTCCTCCTAATATCCAATCTAAATCTGCTCTCTTCTAGCTTGTGGCCATTATTTCTTGTAACCCCCGGGGGCGCCTTGGTGAATAAATACTCACCAATTCCCTTCTGTGCCCCCCTGACGAACTTATAGGCAGCCACCAGGTCGCCTCTCAACCTTCTCTTGCGGAGGCTGAAAAGGTCCAGTTTCTCTAATCTCACCTTGTAGGGCTTGGCCTGCAGGCCCTTAACCATACGAGTGGCCCTTCTCTGGACCCTCTCCAGGTTATCCGCATCCTTCGTGAAGTGCGGCGCCCAGAACTGCACGCAGTACTCCAGCTGCGGTCTGACCAGCGCCCGATAGAGGGGAAGTATCACCTCCTTGGACCTATTTGTCATGCATCTGCTGATGCACGATAAAGTGCCATTGGCTTTTCTGATGGTTTTGTCACACTGCCGACTCATGTTCATCTTGGAGTCTACTAGGACTCCAAGATCCCTTTCCACTTCCGTGCCACCCAGCAGGTCATTTCCTAGGCTGTAGGTGTGCTGGACATTTTTCCTCCCTAGATGCAGCACTTTGCATTTCTCCTTGTTGAACTGCATTCTGTTGTTTTCTGCCCACTTGTCTAACCTGTCCAGGTCTGCTTGCAGCTGCTCCCTGCCCTCCGGCGTGTCCACTTCGCCCCATAGCTTAGTGTCATCTGCAAACTTGGACAGAGTACATTTCACTCCCTCGTCCAAGTCGCTGATGAAGACATTGAAGAGTATCGGTCCAAGCACCGAGCCCTGCGGGACCCCACTGCCCACACTCTTCCAGGTCGAAACCGACCCATCCACCACGACTCTCTGGGTGCGACCCTCCAGCCAATTCTCCACCCACCGGACTGTGCAGTCATCCAAGTCACAGCCCCTTAACTTGTTCACCAGAATGGGGTGGGATACCGTATCAAAGGCCTTCCTGAAGTCCAAGTATACGACATCCACCCCTCCTCCCGCGTCGAGGCGTTTTGTGACCTGGTCATAAAAAGAGACTAGATTGGTCAGGCACGATCTGCCTGCCACGAACCCATGCTGGTTTCCCCTCAGCATAATTTGTCCTGCCTATAACATTGTTATAGGTGGAAGGAAAAGTTGGGTTACAATTCACATTCCAGAAGGCTTGATGTATTAATTGTTTCCACATTCCCAGCCATGGGAACACTTGAAGTCCTGTTGAAAGAATGGTGGTTGTGATGAACCTCAGTGACATTAATGAATCACTTGCAACTTGGATACCCTTGCCAAAGTGCTTTGCCAGCCAACTGCAGCCCAAGAAGTCCAGCCTTGAGATTTTGGTAGTGTTCATACATATTATACAGTTTTAAGAACACAGGATTGAAAAATCCAGTCCCAACAACTTTAAAATTAACAGCACATATTGCCCCCCACCTCCCCCCCCAAGGGCAGCTGTGCAATACCTGTGATGAGAACAAACTGGGCAGCGCATTGGTGGTGTTCTAGCCAAGAAAACTTGCTAAAGGCTGCAAATGCACCTGTCTAGTCTGGCTATTTTTTCTACAACCATGTCATTTCTGTCTCTTCTGCTCTCCCACATGGTAACCAGTTGAGCAATATTACAATAGGAGTCAAATATCCTGCTTGTACAAGGACTTAGGAAAAATAGTTTGTAGGTCACTGTACTGTGTGATGACTTTAGCTTGCAGACAACATTGGGAACTACCATCTGTTACTTATAGACTTGTTCAAACTGCTTGTTGATGGCTAGTCTACATGAGAAAATTGATCAGCAATATAATTAAACCACTATAGCTATGACAATGCAAGTGCTCTAATTTCAATCTCAGAGCAAGTACTTGAGTAATTATGCTGGAACAAGTGACCTTTTTTCCAGAACAGTGAGTGCACAAGGAGTTATACAGGCAAAGCTATAGCAGAACAGCTATTTTTTTTTATAGCTGTGCTGGCCAGTTTCCCCTTTTAGACGAGCCTTTAGTCACATGGAAAACCAGAAATTCTTTTTATACAGTAGCAGCAATTCTTTATTTTTAATGTCCATTAATGCTTGACTAATGCTGAATGATAATGGAAATGCTCCAGCATCAAGGCAGCTCACATGATTTTTCAGAATAATTTGGATCAATTCTGTTAACTAGAACTTAATGTACTGATGATGATTGGGGACTTACAGTAAAATGTAACAAAATTGCTTGCTTGATTGGAAAATACAAGCAGTTGTTGCTACATGTAGCCACTCAGGTGAAATGGTTGAGACTTGGCAGTTTTCAGAGAGAATGCTGACCTCTCCTAAGGGTCTTGCTAGACACTAAACACTTTTTTCCCCCTTTTTTTCTGAAGCAATATATCCTAAAAATATACTGAGATGAAAAATTCCTTTCCTCCTAAAACATAGTAGTTAAGTTTAATTTTTTTTGCTGGAACTGTATAACATTACAAATCAGCCTGAAGTCAGCAGTCCTTCTACTGTCTGGGTTTGCACCAGTGGTTTCAATAGGCCCATTAACATGTATCCAAGACTACAGGATGGTCCAAGGGCTGCATCTTGCACACACAGCCTGACTGAAGTGGACCTTGTGTAAAAGACCAATGCATAGTCCAGGCAAGGATAAGGGTGGGAGATTAGATAGTTCCCACCTTTAGCTGCATCGAATATCTGTGCAGATGCTCTGTGGCTCCTTCAGGGAATACGGTGGCCATCTCCTTATGTACAGTCACAGGTCTCTGTTGGCCATCTGCCATATCCTCTTGCATGCTGCCTTCATCCTGTCTGTGCTTCCAGGAGATTGGATTCTGTTTCTTTACTTGTTCCTTCAGTCTAAACCCCAATAGATGGGGTGGAGTCCACCAAATGGTTTTGGTTCGAGCCTGTCTCTAACCCTTTTTGGGCAGCATTTCAAATTGGGTTGAGCATCAATAGCAAAGAAGTCAGCACTACCGTGTACAATACATGCACAAGGATAAAGAGAGTGTATCAGTTTCCAAGGCTACTAGGCGAAAGCTTAATTCCATTTTGGAATAAATGGAGAAGATGAACTGCAAGGGCATTTCAAACACCAAGTGTTCCAACTCTGCCTTAAGGGGACATTAGCTGATTGTCAACTCACAATGAGATTCTTATCACTTTATTTTAATAAACAGTTTTCATAAATGGTAACACTTTAATGGATGATTACATTCGTATTTAGCTAACAGATGCATTTGTTTTGATTGATGTTATTTCCATGAGTACCCAAGGAATTAAATAATGATTTGCCACTTATTGTAAAGTGCTGCTCAAATATCTTTTTAAATCAACAACTTTATTTTTGGTGCGTGTCAGACAGAAGCGTGGCTTAGCAGTCAGAATGAGCCATTTGGGGCAGCTGTGGATGCCATCGGTAATTGCACAGCTTTGCAGGCACTCCGCTCCCCCATCAGCCAGCTGGGTGTCACGCCTCCCATCCTGCCAAAGGACAAATGCGGGAGGCCAGGTGTGCGATACTGACCCTAAATGAGGAGTACCAAAACATGTTATTCAGGCAGAACACTTAAAAATAGTGTTGGGATGCCTCCTTCTAGTGGTATTAACTCTTTCTGTAACCTCAGCTCTGTCTGGGTGGTTTGGATGTATATTTTCAGCAGAGGATTTGTGTGCAGTTAGGTCATTTGGGCACTAAGGTAATTTGGGGACTGAACATATTTTTGCACATTCTAGTAATGAGATATATATATATATATATATATATATTATTAAAAGACTGAGCGGGAATGCTGAAATATTTGTGTTTAATGCACTCAACAGAGTGGGGCTCTGTCCCCCTCTTGTGGTAGCTGGCCTATGGATAAAGGCTAATCAGTGTCATAGAGCCTTAGCTAGGGGTGGCGAGTCTTTTGTATCCAAACCCACACACCTACGGTCCTTCTCCAGCTGCTGCTAACTCACTCCTCTGTTGAACGTCCTTTCCACTCGTGACCTGGCCTTTAGTATTCAGTCCCCCCGCTTTTTTTTTCTATATTTCTCCCTCCCCCGTAAATAACATCCAGAATGCATTTCTCAGTGTGCTGCGAGTTTGCTAGTGTAATGTTTCCTTGTCCTACCTTGACATGAAAATATGATCATGTTTGCCCAGCTGCACACTCTGTTCTGAGGTTTCGCTTTAAAATACCCTCCCTATTTTCTCTGACACAGCTGTGCCTGGTAATTAAAACCCATATATCATCCTGTTGCCACTTTGCTGTTGTTTAACAAATAAAGGGAATAACCCAAAAAGCTCGAACTCTAGTGAGGGTTAGGGTTTCAAGAGAGCTCAGTGTGCTCAGTGGTCAGGGTAGAGCCCTTGGAAGTCTGGCCCTGCCTTCTTTTACAAACCTAGTCCTGCAGTGTAGACATGCTAAAGATGGGACACTTGGAAATCCAGAGCAGCTGACCGTGGAGTTTTGCTTTGCTTTCAATTATGAGCTTGTTTCTTGGGGGGCCCTTAGGGAAGGGGCTGAATAAAGAAAGAGTGGCATTTTGGCTAAGTGTCACGTGGAGGACTGTACAGTCACAAGGCAGTGGAGGGAGCTGTAAAATGTTTTCAGAGACACAGGCCTGCCTGGAGGGCAGGTACTTGCAGAGGTTGGGATCAGCAGCATAATTTCTCTTCAGTTGCAAAAGATGTATGGGCCTTTGCTATAATGTACCTACGACCTGGAAAGCAGTGTATTCTAGGACGATGTTTTATTAACTTTAGCCCCTCTGTGATGGAGAGATCTTGTGAGGACTGGTGGCTGCTTGTGGGAGTCCTCAAGAGACTGGTTTCCTACTTGGTCAGAAGGCTGACCTGGAGAGTTTATTCATTTGGGCACATGGGCTTTATCTGGAGGCTTTACTTTCCTGGGCAGTTCTTATGAAGCAGGTTTTGCAAGCTAGGATGCATTGCCCACTCTGTGCCATGTTACAAGCTCTTAGCTACTGCCTCTGGGTCCTTAGCTCCAAACAAAGACATGTTCAGCTGTGGAGGTCCCCTGTGTTGGCTAAGATGGTTGCTCTCATACCTATCACAGACAAGTGGTTGTGCTTTCTCCTGTTCTGGGTGCTTTGGATTGAAGTTTTCACACGGTTTGGGGAGATGAGCAGCTCCCATTCCCAACTCTAGTTGGAGGAAAAGTGCCTTAGTCAGACTCTCTGACCTTCCCAGCTGAAGATCGTCACAGCCTCTGAGAAGAAACTGAACTTATAGACATGTTGCCGAAGGAACTTGAAGAAGCATTTTCATTCGGTGAACTCCTGTGATTATAGACTTTCTGCCTATTTAGGGTTTCTGTGTTTGCAAGGCAGAACGGCCTCTGGCATGAGACACTGCTCTACAGGGAAACTGAAGCATCACAACACTTACACTAGAGCTGAGGGCATAATTTAAAAGGCTCAACTGTGCCTCGCCAGGAGAGCAATTCTTAGAAACTTCAGCCAGGGCAGAATCATGGTATTTTTTCCCCCCAGGATTTATCCCAAAGGTTTTCTTCCTTGGACTTGGGTACTGACCTGTTTGAAATTGCCATAATTAAGGGATATCTTTAGGCCCAGTGTATACAGCTTGGCATATAAGATAAAGCTTCTAGGCTAGGGCACATGTTGGGCTTAAGTCCCAGTTCAGTGCAGGTTTGGTATGTGTTGGAGTCTATATTTTCTGAAGGCATAATTGAGGAGGTGTATTTCTCTCTGTCTTCCTTGGAGGTTGGATATCGTACCAGACCATTCAGTGATCTGATCTGGTATGACAAATAGTACAGTTCCTGCCTATGACTAGACCTTCAGAGGCTGCTCAAATAACATCACAGTAAATTTAACATAGTAGTTTTGATGCACTGCGTTTTTTGGGATCTCTTCTCATGAACAGCCCTTGTAATCTGTCTCCTGCTTACATCCTTGCTTCCCTGCTGTACTTCAGTTCAGGCCGCCTGAAAAATGTGATTGGTAAACTTGGCCTGTCTCTCAGTTTATGAATGGGCCACGAGCTGCTCAAGAGTTTCCAAAAATAACTTTCAAAATGAAAATATGTTCCAGCAGTGTTATCTGAGGACCCAACTGCAGATCATCGGTGGGCTGTCTGACGAGCTAGCAAGGGTCTTTTTTTTTTCTTGACCTGCATTGGTTGGCTTTGAATGGATGCATGGGACATACGGCATCTTTCTTTTCCTGTCTAGGAATGTTTGATAACTACAGTCCAGTTTCTGGAGCTGATACTCTCATTCGTGAGTTGAAAGGATGCTAAGGACGAGTGTCTTCTGGTATGGCTTAATCTGTAGCAGCCAGAGTCCTCCTAGTACAAACAATGCCATTATATGGAGGTGAAGCTAGTGTTTGAACACCAGGGCCATGCTCCCCGCTCTCTAACCATCTAGTGAGGGGAGATGGGGACAGGCATTGTTGGGTTACTCAAGAGACTCCTGTTCTGAAAGGCTGACACCGCTGATTCTGTAACGCACGTGTTTACATTGGCCCTTGCTTCCTTGCTTGCTCCGTACCAGGATCAATGCCTTCAGAAAATAAAAGGCACTTAACCAGAGGTCAGCAGGCCTCTCCAACTGATGGTTGTTATCACTTCCACTTGTGAGTGGCATTTGAATGCAACTCTTCTACCCAAATAAATGCAGTAGACTTAAACAAATGATTTCTAGCAGTGACTTATATTGTTTGCCCACAAAATCAGTTTGGGTGCAAGCACTTCATTTTTATACAGATTCTGCTCATACTGTCACTGGGCCCCATAAAAGTTTTTTAAAAGGGCCATTAACAAGTCCTGGTTGTTAAATCTTAAATGACTGCATCTAGCGATGAGAAAAGATAGCTTTTAGCTGCTAATCGGGCTGTTCATAGACTCATAGAAAATGAGGGTTGGAAGGAACCTCAGGAGGTCACATCTTGTCCAACCCCCTGCTCAAAGCAGGACCACCTGCAACTAGATCATCCCAGCCAAGGCTTTGTCTATCCAGGCCTTAATCTCCAAGGATGGAGCTTCCACCACCTTTCTGGGTAACCCATTCCAGTGCTTTACCGTCCTCCTACTGAGATAATTTGTCCCAATATCCAACCTAAACTTCCCTTGCTGCAGCTTGAGACCATTGCTCCTTGTTCTGTCATCTGTCACCACTGAGAACACTCTCGGTCCATCCTCTCTGGAACTACTCTTCATGCAGTTAAAAGTTGCTATCAACCCCCCCTCCCCAGTCTTCTCCTCATAAGTCATGTCCCCCAGCCCCCTAACCATTTTTTGTTGCCCTCCACTGGACTCTCTCCAATTTGTCCTCATCCTTTCTGTAGTCGGGGCCCACAACTGTACTCCAGGAGTGGCCTCACCAGTGCAGAGTAGAGGGGAGTAATTATTTCCCTTGATCTACTGGTAACACTCCTACTAATGCAGCTCAGTGTGCTGTTAGGTTCTTCACAAGAGCACACTGTTGACTCATATTCAGCTTATTGTCCAATGTAACACCCAGGTCCTTTTCTGCATGGGATTCTACCATCTTAAGTGTAGGACTTTACAGGTGTCCTTGTCGAATCTCATGAGATTTATTTTGGCCCAGTCCTCCAATTTGTATAAGTCACTCTGAATCCTAGTCCTACCCTTTAGCATATCTACGACACCCCTCAGCTGTTAGTAAGGTGGATGCTTGGAAACTGAATTAAGTTTCCAAAAATTGTAGGCACTCAACTTGAGAGTGCTGGGATAGTAGGGGGTCTTCCTTCAAGGTTAAGCATCCAGGGCACCTATACATGTGACTGTCTGCTCCAATGTGTGCTAATTAGTGCTCTCCAGCTACCTCTGCATCACATGTATTCAGTGTCCCGATGTTTCAAAATGCTGGCTGGGGTGCTTTAACTAAAGCTCGTTAAATGCAGAGTCTCAGGACGCTGAATACATACAATGTTTCAGGCACTTTAATGAAAGCAGCTGTCAGAGCCACTCTAGTTAAAGTGGCCCCCCAACCCTATCCTGGAGCACATGTATAGATGCTCCCAGTGCTTTATGAAAAACTGGGCCTATTAGTGTGTTAGGTTTGGCTACTCTGATTCCCAGCAGATCTATGTGACCAATGAACTTTTCAGTCTAGTGGCCAAACTGAAACCTGAAAAAAGTTCATGCTTTAGGCTGATATAAAAACCTTTTTCTTGCAAAATAAAAACATTTGGCCCGATGTCCATAAAGTACGTTAGGAAATGTGGAAAAGGTGTCAAAATTCACTGCATCCACGGGACGAGATGGCTTTAAGCCTTTATTGCAAAGGTGACGTCAAAGTCTTCATGCACTCATTTTTATGGTTCAAGACCACCATTATGATCTACTCGTACCTCCTGTATAGTGTGAGCTGCAGGCAGTTAACCTGTCCTAAATTATTTTACTAATTTGAGGCAACACTGGATCTCCTTTTGAGGTAGGGCTTGTCATTGTCTGTGACAAACTCCATCCATGCCTCAGAGCTCTTAGTTGGAGCAGTGCTCCATAAATGCCAAGTGCAAAGGTCTCAACCATTTCCCACGGAAGTGAGGATGAATGATAGTGTGTTGAAACAAAGATAGGACAGTGGAATGCCTTATGTATTTTGACACTCAAAACTTGTTTGGGAGCTGAGTCTACAACTCGGACTGAAGATATCATATTTACTTCAGTAGCTGTGAGCAATGCAGTTGTGTTGACAGAATCAAGCTAACTCAACAGGGTGGAGAGAGTGGTGGGTCCTGGCTCTGTCAACTGACTGCATGTGTGACCTTGGGCAAGTAACTTAAGGCCCTTTTTGGCTCTAACCATAGGCGCCTATATTTTGCTGACATCCAAAATTACAATCCTGAGAACCCCATCTTTGCTGTCATCAAATCCTTGAGCTTCTTCAACTTCATAGGTGCTCCAGTTTATGACCTGAAAGTATGTGCAACATGTGACCTTGCATTTCATTTAGGTACATGTGCAGAAGGCCCTTAGTTTTCTCAGGGCTGAGCTTCTCAGTGCTTAATTTATACCCTAAACAACTGGAGCTGAGGAATGGGGCTCCTGAGATGCTCTATGCTGTAGGCATTTTTAGTGATCCCTCCAAATAACTGTTTGCTTCATGTTAAGATGGCCCTATATGGTTAAAGTTAGAGTACTGTCCCCAGGACATGGTTGACCCTGGGTCAGTTGTCTCAGCATGAGAGATTGAAATCTTCTTCCAGCCTGGATTTGGTTGTAGCACTGTCTTACAGGATCTTCTGGGGTAGGGGTGCTCCTCTTGCTGAAGCTGTGCTGTTGTACAGAAGATAATGTGGACTCTCTCTAGCCCAGTGAGTTTTAAGGGAGCATGATTCAACACCTTACTGGGCAGGAGAATCATGTGAGAAAGGTGAAGACCTAGTTCTGGTCCCTGCATCCATGACTTCTTTTTCTTTGTATCTAGTCTCTAAGCAATACAGGTCTCTTAAGTGCTTGTATACTGCCTAGTGCAATGGGACATCACTCATAGCCAGAGCCTCTATATCCAAGATGCCACCATTTCTTGGCATTGCTGGTTTGTCCTGGCTAGGGTATGCCAGGCTAACATTATTTAGCTGTTGCAGAAGGCAATCCTGTAAGAGAATGGGCAGTGGGAAGACTTAAAAGGAGGGAGTTTTTTTTTAAAAAAAAACAAAAACAAATGATCCTAACACTGTGTGTATGCTTCTCTTCCCAACACTTTTTCAGTAATTGAAAGAAATGGAGTATGAAAAACTAACTGAGCAAAACCTTGCTGTCCTCCAGGAATGGGTATTTGCACAGAACGAGTGCAGAGCAGAGACAAATGATTACCAGGCATCATATAATACCCAGAACAGGACTTCTTATAATGCTAGACTCAAATACTGATCTTTTCAGCCCTGACTCACTTGCTGCTTGCCAACCCTCCTTGCCTGTTTTTGAACTCAGCAAAAGCTTTTGAGAAGCATTCATTGGCAAAAAGAGCTGTGTGTCTAATCAAGGTGATTTGGTACCAACCAAGAAATCTGGTTCCAGTGGAAGATTCTTCCCTAAAGAGCTCTTGCTGCTGTTCTAGCATAGACTTTCAATAGATGCCGATGACACCTGAGCTCTCCCCTGAGGCTGAAGGTGTTAAGTATAGGTGAACAAGCTTTTACGATATTTCACTGTAACCAACCAATTGTCAAGATGCTGCTCTTGTGTTGACAGTATCTGATGTGAGAGTTTATCTCAGATTGGCCTCTTAGTTTATGGGAACGTGATGGGAACTGTCTATTCCATTTACACCTCCGAAGAACCGAGAGCTCTGGGCCAGATTTGGATCTGTAACGGAGGTGTAAGTTCGCTGCAGGTCATGACGCTACTCTGTATTAGAGGGCTGGAACTGAAATCAGAATCCAGCCTTCTGAGTCACGGGGAGAAAATTTTTGCTTTGCTTCCTAGAGGGCTGACAAAACTTTCTGGCAAGAGGGAGGGAAAGCAAGTTGGCTGTAACTCATGTTTGCATGCTGCTGAACTAGTAGGCCAAGTCCAACTGCTTATGAGCAGCAACACTGTGCCAAATCATTGTCGTATACACTCATCCCTTCCCTTCACTATTTAATCTGTTTTGGAGCTTGTGGAGAAGGTCTCAGTAGCCAGCCACACTGGTAGAAGGAAGAATTCATTCTTCAGGGTTTAGTTTCTTTATTTCTGATGGTTGCCATCATCTTCATGGCAGTACAGGGATTCTGCAGTTGGCCCTAAAGTTTCCATGGCATGAGAAATACAGGATACTGTTTCTTCCTTGCCACATACTAAAAGCAGCACTTGAACCTGCAAGGTCTATGCTTTTCACACCTAGCACTAAGGAAGCTGGTGCTGTTTTAGTGTAAAATGAGAAGCAATGGGCTCTGGTTAGTGAGCGATGACGCATGCAATTCTGGAAACTCCTATTAGGTATGTAGAGTAACACGTGGGGAAGTAAGTACCTTTTGACAGGAAGGAAGAGATCAGCCATTGGGGAATGGTGGCATGGGGGTGGTATGGAGTTGTGGGGAGAGTTGTAGACCCAGTAACTGCAATAGGAGTAGAAGCTGCCAGGCTGAGATGAGATACTCCGGATAAGATCAGAGCAAAGCCTTCCTTTTTGATGAGGAAGCCTGCAGTAGATGACTCATGCCAGGTCACCTCCACCTCTTATCATGTGTGATTAACTTTAACATTTAACTCTGTAGTTTGTCTCTGCTGTTCTTGACATGTCCCATGCTGGGAACCCATCAAGGCCTGGTGGCTCGAGGTTAGTTCAGTCAGGACCTAGTTTCCACTGAAATATGCCTATGTTCTCAGCCCAGGTTTTGCTTTTAACAGATGTCTAATTCTCCTTTCCCTCTGGGCCAGGGAGGTTAATTGGAGGAAAGTGACTGTACATCGGGCCCAAGAGCCTCCTACAGAGATACTTGGCACAAATAAATCAGCCTATTTTTTGATGAATAACAAGGCCCCAAAGGCTCCAGTTCTCACAGCCTGCACAAATTGCAGGTATAAATTTCACAGCTGATCACAGGGATTCCAGAATTCAATTAACTCTCTGCTCACTAAAAAGTGCTGCTTGGCTATTTAATTATGAGTGTCACCAATACTACACATGCTGTTCTGGAGAACTCCAATTAATAAAGCATAGTATCATTAATGTGAGTGACAGTGTGCAGCCCGCTACTTTTTTCTATGACCCCCTGCAATGGCATAGGTAGGAATTACATTGGAACCCGCACCCCTCTTCAAACTCTAATGTGGCTAAAAACACTCCTGAGATTGTCTCATTACTCAGACTATTGTCCTTGTGGCTCACTTTAAGATAGGTAGTTGCACCATTATGTTGGATATAATGTCTGCAATGGCTAAGAAATAGATTAAAGTATCGTTTTCTGCAACCTTTTGATATTTCATATTGGTAGGAAATAACAGTACAGTAAGATGCAGAGCTCCATGCTGTATTATTTACACAGGATAGAAAATTTATGGTCTCTGTCAAGCTGACTACAGAAACATCCCTCAACCCTCAAGAGGGCTAACTAAGGTAGTAGGACTGTGCGAAATTTCGCTGTCCATTTTGTTTCAACATTTGTTTTGACTCATTTCAAGGTCGAAACAGCAAAATCAAAGTGAAACAAAGGGCGTTGAAACAGCCTCAAAACAAAATGAGGCTAGTTGAAACATTTTGAAAGTCAAAACATTTTGACCATAGTGCTGGGGATGGGGAAGTCAGTCCAGCTGGGCTGACTTCTCATTCTCCACGTGAGATCAGATGGGGAGTCAGCCCCCGCCCTGGTCAGATCTAGCGCCGGGGATCGGGTGTCAGCCCAGCTGGGCTGACTTCCTGCTCCCAACCTGCTCTAGCAAAACATCAAAACAGTGTTGAAACAACAGCCTCACTGTTTCGACAAAGCAAAATGGAACAGCTGTTTTTGAATCCTAAATGAAATTTGAAACGGAAAGCCGTTCCACTGAAACCTCAAAACTCAAGGCGAAACACAACAGTGCCA
This sequence comes from Crocodylus siamensis, assembly GCF_052110815.1. Taxonomy (NCBI): domain Eukaryota; kingdom Metazoa; phylum Chordata; order Crocodylia; family Crocodylidae; genus Crocodylus; species Crocodylus siamensis. The sequence goes on from NC_143403.1 coordinate 62,589,627, forward strand.
TTTCACACAGCCCTATAAGATAGTGCAATTGATTTTTGGGATAAATGGTATTAAAATATTTTACTTTGCGGCATATATAATCTCTGCATTTAAATAAAGCATTTGCTTAATTCATGAGTCTTTTGGGCCCAAAAAACCATATTCAAAATTGGAATGTATTTGCATTTCTAGGTAAATGTGGAACCCTATCCAAACAGTGTCACCCAGCTCTGCTTCATCTCTACCTGGTCTTCCTGGCTTTTCTTGCTCAGGGCTCTTTCTGTTTGCAGTATGAATATGCCTTGGGCTCTCTGTGTATAAGAAAGTCTTTATTCCAGCTATTCCTCCTCTTTTCGTCTTCATGGCAAAACTCCCCCATGGTGCGGTCAGGAGTTCTCTCCAATCCAGCTTCTGCTTCACCCACTCCACTAAAATGTCTTTCACCTCTGGCCTCAGATCAGTGTGTCTGAGAGAGTCTAATCACTCTCGCTATGCTGTGCTCACTCGCTCCTTTCTGAGTCACTAGGGTGCTCATAATGAGAATTTCAGGCTGAATGCCAGGCTGTGTAATCTATGGTGTTATCATGGTAACCCCTATTAACAAGTTTTAGGTGGAAGGTGGGGGGGATCTCAAAAAATGCTAGGTGGGAAACTTTTTTCTATGATATGAAATCTGGAATAAACTGGAACCCAAGATCTTTCAAAGTCGGAATGAATAGGCAACACATAGCTTAGTGGTTACAGCAGTTACCTGTGTCTCCTACATCTAGGTTTCTGGTCTAGCCACAGGGCCACTGCTATTTCTGGTCTTGACTAACCTGGTCTCTGCCCAAACGGGTAGGTACACATTCCTGCAAAAGGCATTTGTTTTGAGGAATTGATGCTTTGTAATCAAAAAACATGCTGTTACAGCTTTGACCAGGTCTAGTCTCATATAGGGGTTGCTGGAATTATAGGCTACTTTTTATAGGACAAGCTGGTTAGTTTCCTGCTAGAGGAAAACCAGTATTGGACTGAAAGGAAACCAACTTTCTGCAGTCTGGGTCTTCTGACATAGTGCAAGGTGAGGGACTGACGGAGGATGCAAACCACACACATTTCTCCCCTGTGCTGCTTGGGGAGAAAAGGACAGTATTCCCTGGAGCTGGTAGAGTTGCAACATGGCTTGTGTGTGGCTGTTTTTCTACACACCACTCACTAGCTGAAGGAAATGAAATGCTGAGGCTACAACATATCAATACATGGGTCATGGAAGTTCCCTGTGAAAGGCCCCCTGAATGCTGAGAATTCCTGCTTTTGTGCTTTTCTGGCTTCTGGTGTGGTGTCATCTAAGTCTTTATCGCTGATCTCCTGCACCAAAGACACTCTTAGCTTCTGGCCTCCCCCTTTCCTTCTTTGAAAGAGATAAGCCACAGTGCAGTGGAAAATGGCATGGACACTCACCACACACTTAGTCAGAGAGGGAAGGAAGGATGGGAGAGCAAGGACTTCTTCTTTTCTGTTAAAAGAGCTGTGTTTTTACCATGGGATGAGGAATGTGGATGTTCTCTCCCAAAGTAAACACGCCATGGAGACAGAGCACACTGGGCTTGCTGTGGAAGATGCTTGCTGAGGTCAGTCCCATGCTGATGCCTGGCAATGACCTCAGCAAGCTGACCCCAAAGTACCCTGTCTTCAGTGTTTACCTTGGGCTGGGTCCACTGCGTTAGTTACCCTGAGCTAAAAACTACAGCTCTTCTAGGAACCACTGTGAGGGTTTGGCTGGGTTGTAGGTAGCTGGGCCTGTGGATAGGTCCCTAAAGGGCACCCAGGAGGTCATCTAGGTGGGGATACAGCTTACTGGGGTGTCAGGGCAGCTCTAAGTGCTGTACTATGCAGCTCAAGGTCTTAAGCTCAAGAGATCCCCATAGTGCTTTGTGTTGGGATGGATCTTCTATGCTGCCTTTCCGCATGGACAGTCAGGCCCTGGGAAAGCTAATTTAATGATCACCCTTACTACAGTGATCTTATATAAAGGCACATTAGCAAATTGCTCTTCCATGGTAATGGAATCAAAAGGAAAAGGCAGAGCATCACTTTAAACCAGACAAATCCTAGGTACACACTAGTTTAGCTCTATTTGTTCAGCATATGATAGTGTCACACAGCAAAGAGTCTAGCTTTACACTCAGTGTGCTGTGAGTTTGCTTTTGTGCAGGCTTGATTTTAATTTCTTTTTTACCTGATCAGCACCAAAGTTTGGCTAAAAATAAGACCAGATTCACATGGGGTTCCAAAAATCCAAAGTTTCGTCTTGGTGTTTGAGGAAGTTGTGGGGTTCAGCCAGAGGTGTAGTGTGGAAGAAATGTGCCTGGGGCAGTCTTCAATCTTCTCCATCCCCCGTATCCCTACCTACCTTCTGGCTTGTAGAGTACAGAAACAGCAGCAAGCACAGCCAGGCAGTGTCATGGAGTGCAAAGCATTCTGGGAATCATAGTTCTCTAGAGTGGCCATGGAGTTTGCTGTGCCAGCAGGAAACTTTTAGCCCCTTCGCCTTTTTTTTTTGCTGCTGGATCCCATGTCCAGAGTGCAAAAAATTGATGCTGTTTTTGGCAGCAAAAAATGGGGTAAATTCTTCCCTTAGGAGGAGTGAACTCCACTGCTGTTCTACAAAATGATAATACCCAGAGTGCTTTGCACTCTGCCGCATATTGCCTGCAGTGGCTGTTTCCTGCAGCTGGAAAGTGCAGGCAGAGCAAGGCAGGCAGCAGCTCTGGGGCAAGGCTCCCCTTGCCCCTTGTCCTTTTGGTGTGCCTCCCCTTAGTGGTACCCAGGGCATGTGCTCTGCCCTCTCAGCCCACACTACACTACTGGGTTCAACTTCTAAAAATATTTTTGCAGCTCTTTTCTAGCTATTTCCAGCTGCACTGCCAGACCAGTCTGGGCTTTTCTATAAAACAAACAAACAGAAAAGCCTTTGCTTTAAAAATCCCACCAGAAAAATAATTTCCCAGTGTAATTAAATAATAATAGCATTCATTGTAATTAAGTTCCAGGCAAATATAAAAGGACCAAAACTAGGAGCTGAAAGGCAGTTTTAGGTCTTTCATTGGATTTCTCTCTAGTCCTTAGAGGATCTTATTTCCACCAGCTCACCCTCACACAGCATTATCCAAACAGTTCTCTGGTGGGAGGGCAGGTTTGTAGTATCAAAGAGAATTTATGGAATGAATTGCTTAAACCCCTCTAAGCACTCCATCCTCATTTACCTCCTATTGCTAAGGATGACTAGGCACTGCCTAGAAGCCCTCTAATCAAACCAGGTTTGCATTAAAAAAAACAGTGGGGCCTCATTCTGAGTAAGCTCAAACTATATACCCCGTTAAATTTTCTGCTCTGCTGTGTAATAGGAGAGATGCTGTAATGTGGGGTTTGTCAGAGATGGTGGGAACTTGTACCTTCTGAATCTGCAGAAGCTTCCATTTCTATCCTAAATACGAGGTCTAAATACGACCTGCAGCCAGGTCCGCTTTTCATAGCGTGCTCTTAGAAGCCGTCATCTGCTGAATAGATGGTACAGTTACACAGCAGTGCATTAGGAACACAGCAACGGCATCACAGTTGTTCTATGTCTTTTCTCAGTGAGTTTAATTTTACTCTGTTTACCTTGGTCCATATGGCAGGCAGGATGGGACAAGAAAACATACCTGTCTCCTATCCCTTTTTCTCAAGGTTTTTAGTCTCTTCCAAATGTTCTCACTTCCCCTCTGATATATGAAACGTGGATGTTACTGGGCAGAACTGACAGTTTTATCTGGTTGTGTATTGAGCAGTTGTTCCCTTCAAAATCTTCATTCTTTTTGCCCAAGGCCTGTGGGCTCATTTTCTAGCATGTTTAGCACTCTCCCAGTGCCTAGCCCTTGAGCTGCTGGAGACTCGCATAGACTAGCACATAATTGAATATTTTGTGAAGCTTAAATCTTGCCTGCATGGTTTAAACCCTTATAAGCCCTTTCACAGAAGATGCATGGCATTAAATTATTTCCCTCTATTGCTTGTCTATTATAGCACACTTCATCCGTAGGCCTCAAGGTGCTAAATAAAGAAATACTTTTATCCCAATATGGGACTCTGCAAACAGAAGTATGAAGGAGCAAGGAGCAACTTGCCCATGGCCATCCATCAGCTGGAGTAGAACCTTAATTTCCTGAGCAGTAATGCTGTAGCTTCTGGGCAAAGGAAGGAGAGCATCTGCCTTATCTTTCTTCCTGGTTATCTGAATGGTGTTGGACATGTACTCCGGAAGGCAGATGTGGGCATTACCTGTCTTTTGTTCACGCAAAAACTACCTGCTGTCATTGTACCAGCTTTCATGGGCTGCCTCTCTTCTCACTGAAACTCTCAGAACCTACTACTGGAAATGTGATGGAATAATACTCAACAAGAAATGGTTTAAAACTTCATGAATGTAGGATGTGGCTAGACCATTAATGTAACTGGTCCAGAACTGTTAATGAAATTTTACTTGGAACGGGAGGTGTGTATGTAATTTTTTTCCTAGTTCACTGGTAATTCCAGGAAAAAAAAAAGATTGTTTTGGATCAAACAAAACACTTTGACTTTTTTCAATATTTTTACTCAAATAACTTAACAAAACTACCGGAGTGGCGAGAAGCATTTGAGTGAAAGCCCACTGTGCCCCTGCTCCCCCAAAGCCCCCCAAATACCCCCGAGCAGCTGCGGAGCCCCCTGTCAACCCCCAGCAGAGCCGGAGGCAAGTGGGGCCCATGGTGGGAGGGGTCAAGCCCCACCCAGGCCCCTACTTAGCCCAGCCCCCCAGGGAGCCACGCGACCAGGCTGTGCAAATGGGCACGCTTCTCTGCCAGCGCATGAGTTAGTGCGGAGTTCGTGCAGGAGGGTGTGCGGGAGGGCCCGAGACCCTGCCTGCGAACCCCCCAGGGTAGACAGTCCCAGCCATAGCCAGCCTACCAGAGGCATGACACGGATGGGCACGCGCCGCACCCCGCCCCCCCGGCACCTCAGAGATGGCCACTCAGATGGAGCCCATGGTTCTGGGCTCCATGCAGATGGAGCCCCTGGCTCTCAGCTGTGGGGGCTGCTTGTTGTTTTTTCAGGCTCTGGGGCCTGGGAGCATGGCCACCTCCTTTTGTGGGGTCTGCTACCTTTTGGGGTCTTTGGCATGCCAGCTGGAGGAGCTCCAGGCCACAGTCCAGACACTGCATGCCATCAGGGACTGTGAGCAGGAGATCGACTCCTACTGCCAGGCCCTTCTCCCCTGGGAGCCAGAGGGTAGACCACAGTATCCCTCCAGGACAAAGGAGGACCCCAGGACCTCCCCCTCTGTCCAGTCAGGGGTATGGACCAAGGTGGTCAACGGCCCTGAGGCCCGCTGCACCAAGGCCCCTGCCCTGCCAGGCTTAGCAACAGGTACGCACCTCTTCCTGCTCCAGCAGAGCCTGCTGAGGTGCCAGCTTCCGCAGGCAACACAGGCTCAACTACAGCTACCGTCCCCGCTCTCCCCAAGACAAAGCGTAAGGTGTTTGTTGTAGGAGACTCTGTCCTGAGGGGGACTGAGGGGGTAATCTGCTGCCCCGACCCCTTAGTCCAGGAAGTCTGCTGCTTCCCGGGGGCCCGCATCCGGGACATTGCAGAGAAGATCCCAAAGCTCCTACGGTCCCCAGACCGCTATCCCATGCTCTTTCTTCATGTGGGTACCAATGACATGACTCAGAGTGCTCCGAGACAGGTTGTGAGGCACTACAGGGATTTGAGAGCAGGGCTAAAGGGTCTGGGGGCACAGGTGGTGTTCTCATCGATCCTCCCAGTCTCGGGCTATGGGCTGAGGAGGGAGAGGAGGATCCATGTAGTCAACCGAAGACTGTGGCGCTGGTGTCATTGGGAAGGCTTTGGCTTCCATGACTACAGCCTGCTCTTTGGCAAGAGAGGCAGCGAGCTCCTGGGAAGAGATGGCCTCCACCTCTGCCCTCGGTAGGAGGCTCTTCTCAGCCAGACTGGCTGACCTGCTCCACTGGGCTTTAAACTAAGCCTGTTGGGGGATGGGGGGACTACCGCCACTGCTGGCCCACTGAGCAACCCTTGCAAAGCCAGCAGGCCAAGGCACTTAAGGGAGCCCCCCCTTGCCCCAGCCCTGGTACAATCTGTGGGCAAGGCAAGAGCCCCCAAGGGGACACTTGCCTGCCTGTACACAAATGCCAGGAGCTTGAGGAATAAGCAGGAGGAGCTTGTCCTCCTGCTCAATGCAAACAATTATGATGTCATAGGGATAATGGAGACCTGATGGGACTCCACCCATGACTAGACCACCGGTATAGATGGCTATACCCTGTATAGGAGAGACTGTGTAGCTAAAAGGGGCGGGGGTGTAGCTCTCTATGTTAAGGAAAGCTATGCGTCCCTGCAAGCTGATATTGGCAACTAGGGTGGATGACTGGAGACCCCCTGGGTTAAAATCTGTGGGGAACATAGCACAGGGGACACAACGGTGGGAGTCTACTACAGACCTCCCACCCAAAGTCCTAAGCTTGACCAGGAGTTTGCCCAGGAACTGGCTGAGGCCACATGCTCCAGGACCATGGTGGTCATGGGTGACTTACCCAGACATCTCATGGGAGGATCACTCAGCAAAATCCAAGCGGTCGCAAAGCTTCCTCTCATGTGTGGATGACCTCTACCTGACTCAAGAAGTCTATGGGACAACGAGAGACAAAGTGCTGCTCAACCTGGTACTGGCTACTGGGGATGACCTAATCGGTGACCTAGTGATTGATGGGAAGCTGGGTGACAGCGACCACGAGCTGATCACCTTCATCATCCACCGTAAAATGGCAAGTCAGTCAGTAACACGGAAATCCTTGACTTCAGAAAATCCAACTTTGACAAGCTCAGGAGGCTTGTCAGTCAAGCCTTAAGGGACCATGACCCCAGGGAGAGGGGAGTTGAAGAAGAGCGGTTGCTCCTCAAGGGAGCAATCCCTAATGCACAAGCTAATTCCATTCCATCTCGGAGGACAGGCAGCAAGAGGACACAGCAGCCCCCCTGGCTTTCCAGGGACCTAACAGACCTCCTGAGGTGAAAAAGAAAGACCTACAAAGGATGGATGATGGGCTTCACCTCCAAGGAGGATTATTCTGCACTGGTCCGGTCCTGCAGGGAGCAAACCAGGAAAGCCAAGGCTGCAACTGAACTCCAACTAGCCTCGAGCATCAAGGACAACAAAAAGTCCTTTTTCAGATATGTGGGGAGCCGGAGGAAAAGCAAGAGCAACATCGGACCCCTGCTGAACCAGATGGGGCAACTGATGCCCAGGAAAAAGCCAACCTATTAAATGGGTACTTTGCGTCAGTCTTTCATCAGTCCCATGGGATGCCCATGCCCGCTATGGGACAGGGGGGTCTGGATGAGGGAGGTCCCCTGCCCTCCATTAATGCTGACCTTGTGGAGGAACACCTTGAGAAGCTGGATATCTTCAAGTCAGCCGGCCCTGACAATCTGCACCCCAGGGTACTCAAGGAGCTGGCAAGCATCATAGCCCAGCCCCTGGCATGGATCTTTGGAAACTCCTGGTGCTCTGGTGTAGTGCCTGAAGACTGGAAGAAGGCCAATGTGGTGCCTATCTTCAAGAAAGGGAGGAAAGTGGATCTGGCTAACTATAGGCCCATCAGCCTGACTTCTATCCTGGGGAAGATCGTAGAAAAGTTTATTAAAGAGGCCATCCTTAATGGACTGGCCGACACCAACCTCCTAAGGGATAGCCAGCATGGGTTTGTTGCTAGTAGGTCTTGCTTGACTGATCTCATTTCCTTCTACGACCAGGTGACCTATCACCTGGACAAGGGAGAAAAGATTGTCTTGTATCTTGCCTTCAAAAAAGCCTTCCATCTGGTATCCCACAATTACCTCTCGGCGAAACTGGCCAATTGTGGCCTTGTGTCCACCATGATCTGCTGGCTGGGAAATTGGCTCTGTGGTCAGACCCAGAGGGTAGTAATTGATGGAAGTCAATCGTCATGGTGTCCTGTGACCAGTGGGGTCCCCCAAGGCTCTGCCCTTAGACCCATACCCTGTTCAACATCTTCATTAATGATGTGGACATTGGAGTCAGAAGGGGACTGGCCAAATTCACCGATGACACCAAACTTTGGGGCAAAGTATCCACACCAGAAGACAAGCGGGTGATCCAGGCTGACCTGGACAGGCTCAGCAAATGGGCGGACGAGAACCTGATGGTGTTTAACACCAAAAAATGCAAGGTTCTCCACCTTGGGAGGAAAAACCTGCAGCATCCTTGTAGGCTCGGCAGTGCTACGCTGGCTAGCACTACGGAAGAAAGAGACTTGGGGGTCATCATTGACCATAAGATAGACATGAGCCTTCAGTGCAATGCTGGGGCTAGTAAAGCAACCAAAACTCTGGCTTGCATCCATAGATGCTTCTCAAGCAAATCCTGGGACGTCATTCTCCCCTTGTACTCAACCTCGGTGAGGCTGCAGCTGGAGTACTGCGTCCAGTTTTGGGCTCCACAATTAAAAAAGGATGTGGAGAAGCTTGAGAGAGTCCAGAGGAGAGCCACGCGCATGATCAGAGGTCAGTAAAACAGACCTTACGATGATAGGCTGAGAGCCCTGGGACTCTTTAGCCTGGAAAAGCGCAGGCTCAGGGGTGATCTGATGGCCACCTATAAGTTTCTCAGGGGTGACCACCAGTATCTGGGGGAACATCTGTTCACCAGAGCGCCCCAAGGGATGACGAGGTCAAACGGTCACAAACTCCTGCAAGACCGTTTCAGGCTGGACATAAGGAAGAATTTCTTTACTGTCCGAGCCCCCAAGGTCTGGAACAGTCTGCCAGCGGAGGTGGTTCAAGCACCTACATTGAACGCTTTCAAGAGCAAATTGGATGCTTATCTTGCTGGGATCCTATGACCCCAGCTGACTTCCTGCCCTTTGTGCGGGGAGCTGGACTTGATGATCTTCTGAGGTCCTTTCCAGCCCTAATGTCTATAAAATTCACTAAATGTCTTGCTGTTGCCAAACTTGCAGTTTTTCACCCAAAAATATAGTTAGTGGCAAAGGTGTCCCAACTTCAAGCTTTGCAGTGTATTTGTTTCTTAAGACAATATTGAGGAAAAGTTGAATTGTGCTGGCTGCATGTACTTCCCTTCTAAAGCATATTAGCCCCGAGCACTTATCTGACCTAGGTCTGTGCCAGAAAAACAGCAAAACAATTTCAGTGGTGCCAACAAAAACTCCAGAATGTGTTGCACTCAAGAGTGTAATTTTAGACTCTGTTTTCAAGTAGTATTTCTATGACGACATTGACTTTAGGAAAAATAATACCCAAGGGTTTACTCTACAAACAGGATGGAGCTTTTATGATTTGGCAGCTTTCTGTAGTCAGAAAGACTAATGTTCCATCACTTAAAACCTGTCTGTAACAACAGATTGAGCTTCCTACCAGAAGTTAAAACTAATATGACAAAGGAATTGGTGAAGTACAGAACTGCAAGTCTAAGGACAGGGCTTCTTGTGTTCCCACGTAAGGGAATTTTTGTTGTGGAGATGAGAGTATACACGCGCACACAACCCCCCAATTCCCACGTCAGTTGCTGCTTGTATTAATACAGCGCCAAGATGTCTTCATGAAGAATTGGCACCAGGTTTTAGCTGCGCAGACTGTCACGTCTGGCTGAGTGCCCCCTTGCGGATGCCTGATCACTTAGAAGTATTTGGACCCATTCGCTAGATCTGTGTTCTGAGCTCCTCAGGGGGCCAGCCATAGCCATGTCATGGTCTTTAGCTGTGGCCTCTCAAACTGTCTGGTGTCCCTTTGAGGGAATGAGATGCTGGAGTCCTATTGTCATTAATAATGTAAATATTATTTAAAAGTTGCCTGTTTAACCTTCTCTAATTATATTTGGTAAACAGTCCCGCAGCAGAGGGGCTGGGCGGCACATGGCTAAGGGTGATATTTGGGATTGTGGTGACTTCTGCTGCCATCCAGGATTGAAGCCTGTGGCCTCAGCAGGTTCTGTATGGTGAGTGGGCAGGCAGAGGAGCCAGCGGCAGCCGCACAGGGTAGTGGGTCTGGCAGGGTCCCTGGCTTGGTGCTGCCCACTGCCAGGGGAGCAGCTCTTGCAGGGGCTGCCCAGGAGGTGGCACAGATCCAGGCCATGTGGAAATAACTAGAGGTTACCTAGGGGAGCAGAGCTGGGCAAAGTTGTGCAGTGGAGCCAGCAGGGCTTATATTGGAGTGAATGCAGTGGTAGGGCTGCCACTGGGTGCTGCAAGGGCAAGTTGCTTGGAGCTAGGTGTGCCCCACCCCCCCATAGCACCCACAGGGGCTACTGTCTGCTGGGACAGCTGTGCTGCACTGCACCCAAGTGGCGCCCACAGGCCACGGGCACCTGGAGCCCTGGATGGTGCCTCCCTCCCCCTGCCCCCTGGGCTGCGGGAGCTGCCACTCAGCAAGGACCCACAGCAGCTCTCCCAGCTCAGGGATGAGTGCGGCACTGGCCTGGCTGCTGGCTGCATCCAGACAGGGATGGGAGCAGCACAGATCTGTGCTGCCTGCTGTGCAGCCCTTGCCAGAGCTGCTCCCTCGACAGCAGGCAGCATCAACCTGGGAGGTAAATGGTACAAATACAATTACTGTTTAACCATTTACATCCGTAATTGTCATGGGCCCCAGCATCAGTGTTAACACTCAAGCACATATTTCCTTAGAGCTTTGCCGTCATGGCTGGTCCACTTGACAGTTTGTCCCTTGAGGGTTTTTGGTTGTAGCTGTGTTGGCCTAAGTACATAGGGGTCTCTGTGGAGTTTCAGAACAGCAGAGACTCCCTACGCCTGAAGAAGGGTGATAGCGCCAGAAAGCTTGCAAAGAACTTCTTTCCAACTATTTAGTTGGTCTAATAAAAGGTATCACATCTACCCAAAGAACCTCGCCTCTCTTGAGGGTGGCATTGATAATAGAAAGAAGCAGTGGAGAGTTTGCGGTGGAATTTCTAAACCAAACACTACCCGCAGCAAGTCAGAAGCAGCGCCGAGCTCAAAGGAAAGTATATTCCTCTGCGCAGTTCCCTCCGTAGAGCCCGTGCCCTTGCCATGGAGGCTCTTTGGATCCTGGTTATTGCCATCAAGAGTCTTGGCTTCCGTGTCTTGGACACGACTTGGAAGTCAGCTCAGTCTGTTTTTCTTGAATGAGGTCTCCTTGATTTTCTTCTCAAACTGTCCTGGTCCAGTGGTCTAAAGGTTCCCCATCATGGAGGGGGAAACTGTCCCTTTTGTGTTGGTTTGATAGGGATTTCTTCCTGATGCCGGCTGTATGTGTAGAAATAGTTTTCCTCCTATATTGTGACAACCCCATTGTCCTTTTGGCAATTGCATTTAAGTGGAAATCTAGGCAGGATAACGTAGTTGGACCTGGTCTGCGAGATGTGTGATGACGCCAGTCTTCAGTGAATCAGCAGTGAGCTGATTCAGCCTTCAACGATGAAACTGCTTCATAAAACTCAGTCAAAAGTTTCACAAACAAATTTCCCACATTCTCAACTCGGCTGAATTAACGGCATTAATCCTGATTTATATTGGCATGTTTGGCTCATTAACTGACTTCTGTGTTGCTCAGCAGTGACCTGCATTTGGCAAACCAACATGAACAAATTGTCCTCTTCTGTTTGCGTAAATGCCCAGAAATAGTCATCTAATTCTCCTTTTTCATGTACAAAGTAATAACACTATCACAGAAAAATATGGGAAAATTAATTCTCATGTCCCTGACAAGGGAGGCAAGAAGGAAAACTCTTAACATCACCCTGCTCTGCTTCCATCATTTGTCTAGATAACTTAAGTCTGGGCACCCTTCAGGGTGGAGCTGTCTCATGTGATGTGTTTATTCAAAGCATAGAAGTCTTGGGCGTTTTAATACGAATAACAAATCATCCCTGTTTCACCAAATTTAGATGCTAGACTCCTTTAAGGAACTTTAAATACTTCTGCCACCAAGCTCATGTTAACAGAAGTTTGTTGCTACGTTAATATATGAGAATTTCCTTTCCCATCTACATTAGAAGGTCATAAATCTATAGAGACACAAATAGTTCCCCCAACTTTTTTGTTTATAAATTAATGGGTATTCAGTTAGGCAAGATGGAGAATTTTCCCCTTGCATGCAAACTTGGAGTTTTTTTGTTTGTGTTTTTTAAAAAAAAAAAAGGCATTATAGCATACAAAAGCCTTGTTTAAATCCAAAGATTTAAATAATGGGTGTTTAGCAGTGCAATAAATGTCCCAGGCAAGGAATTATATGTTTTGCATTGCTTTTCACCAGACATTCTAGGGCCCTAATTCCTGTCTGGAAATAATGAGCTGAAGAGAAAATAGGGCCAGTGTCAGTCTATAAATTCACTGAAATTAGTGGAGTTAAAAAAGAGTGACTTCATCTGTAAAGTTATTTTGTGGAAATCTGTGTTCAGCTTGCAAATTTTGGGGGCTTTGTATGTATGCCAGATTCCAGACTCCATTTTGAATGTGAAGCACAGTTGTCTTCTTCAACTTTACTATCAAATTGGGCTGGTATTCCCAGGAGTGATGATGCAGGGCGAAGAGACTCTTGCTAAATACAAATGGTTTTCTAGTCGCATGGATGTTCCCTTGAACCAAGAGGGTCAGCTATTGCCCATGGTAGACCAGAATTCAGGAGGGAGGGGTTAGATTTGGACTCTTGGATTTGGGTGATCAGGAGCCACCTGACAAAAGGTTCAAGAGATAAGAGAAAAGGTCTCTCTTTACATCTTAAGACAGCGGTGGGAAAAATTGTAGAGTATAACTATAGAGGAAAGAGAAGAGGAGAATGTCTGTCTGCGCAGGAGGATTTGGAGTCTTTGTATAAGCCCAAGACAGGCTCTTTGTTCAGGAATATAGTTTCATAGCTTCTAGGGGCTGGAGGGGACTTTACAGATCATCGAGTCCAGCCCCCCTGCACTTGGGCAGGAAAGACCGCCAGGGTGGGATGACCCCAGCAAGGTGGGTGTCAAGACACTTTTGAAGATCGCCAGGGTGGGTGACTGTACCATCTCTGGGGGGAGCCTGTTCCAGACCCTCAGTACTTGATTTGTAAATATGTTTTTTCTTATGTCTAGTGTGAACCTATCTTCAGTCAGCTGGTGCCCATTATTTCTAGTCCTCCCCTGGGGGGCCTTGGTGAATAGTTGCTCCCCCAAGCCCTGATATACACCACCGATTATACTTATAGGTTGCACGGGCAGGGAGATGCATGTCCAGTGATACGAGGCAGGGGCATACATGGAGATGTATGGTTCTAGTGATTGCAAGAGGAGGGTATTAATTAGAACCAATTACAAAGGCTGTATCTATCTCCTTCAACTCCTGAAAATGTTTCTGAATAGGTGGATAGTAAACCTAGAGTGCTTGTAATGCTAGAACTCTGTAAAGGGCGGGGGGGGGCTAAGCTGTTGGAAAGCCTACCTGGGCTGAGCCCTGATCTTTGGGCCTAGTCCAGTTTCTTATGAAGTGAGAGCAGACAAGAACTGATGACCAAGCGGTATGCCACAGGTGCCAAGCGAACATCAAGAACACACAGGCTGGTGAGTGCCCGGCGGCATGAGCTCTCTTGGGATCTGAATGATCATACAAGTTCTAAGCCCTATGGGTCACGTTTAGTGGTGACCTAAAAATGGGTCAGAGAATGGCCTTAAAGCAAATATAGTACAAGTTGTACCAACTTAGACCAATTGTGTAGCTCATCATGTACAAAATGAGTGCAGCTCATACTCTGAGGGACTGGAAGAACAAGATACATGTTGGAGAACATTCAGCAGGGCGGGCGGGGATGAGGGATGCATGGGATCACATAGGCCTGCTGGTCTCATTATGACTAGCCCCTAACTCTCAGGTCTCATTAAAGCAAGAGAGGTGCTTAGTGTCTTAAAACACGTACTTTAGAGTGTGAATGCAGGGAACAAAACGACTGTCTAATAAAGAAGACTTGCCTGGCATCAGTATGCAATAACAATGCAGGGGTGATTGTTGAATTTGAAGATGACCTACAGAAGTGGCCTCTGCTTGGTGCACTGTTCAAGGCACAGGGGGCTTGAGGCTGGCTGAAAGCAATTTGCTTGTTCAGCTTTCTATGGCATGGCAGCAAGAGCTTGCTCTCCGCTTCACCCAGCCATGGTCTGCTCTGCCCTGTGCAGTCCAGAGTGCTCCATTTTGGAAGATGGACATCAGTTGTGAATACTTCGATTTGGTAAAAGCTGCTGCTTCACACAGTGTGGTAGTGAGGATGGGACCTCAGGATGGGCTTGCGAGGAATCGCTCTAGAAACAAGAAACCCTAGATCTCCTGTATTTTCTTGGAGGGCTGGGTTGGCTGCTTTGAGCATCAGAACAATGGGAAGAACGCTGTAGGCTTGTGTCTGAAAATAGTAGGGTTTTTTTTTGTTTGTTTGGCATGAGATGCCCCATTATGTTGAAGCTTTTTCTGGCAAAAAGAGCTGGTAAATGGATGGGGCTAGAATTTAGCTCCAAGAAGCCCTGCTTTAGAAGGAAGATCCAGTCCCAAGGGACCCATGAAGCTTCTTGGCACCCATGCGGGTAATAAAGAGGAGGCTAAAGCAGTAAATAATAAAAGCACTTTGTATAAACACGGCTTAAAACAAAAGGAAACTTTCACAGGAGGCTTTGTAGGCTGAGAGATGAAATCCCCGCAGGCTCATCTGGGTATCCAAATGATGTGAGCTGTAATCCATCCTGCTCTAGCAGACTCACATTTAATGTTACAACGATTCTTTTTGTAAGCCCTTATGGCATATTTAAAAGAAGCAGCCCTGCAGACGGGCTCGGATTCTCCAGGCCCAAGTGCGTAGCACAGTGGAAATTTGGTGGTTTTTTTTTTTTTTTTAAATTTTCCAATGTGAAGTGGTGGTTATGAGGGCTCTAAATAGCCTTCATTAATTTATGGATATGTGAAAGTGCAGGAAATTTCATAATAGCAGTAAAGGCAGCTCTCAGAGAGGCAGGAGTGGGGACTATGAGGAGATAATTACACCCCAGAGGATCAGAGGCACAGCTGCATTTTACGCGGTGTAACCCCCTAGGGATGTGATTATCTCATGATAACAGCACTCCCTGCGTGTCTTATTGCCTCGCAAGGATTGGGGATGTGCTGGAAACAGCTCCCTGGTAAGCAGATCCCATTTGGTGATGGCTGCAAAGCTTAAAACAAACATCTTGTTGCATAATGAAATGGGGGAAGCCAGAGTCCCAGCTAGCAATGGAACTGCCTTTAAAGAGCCCGGGAAGCCCTTAGTATAGCAGCGTCACCACAGGGGAACAAATATAGCCGCTCTGACTTGTATAGCAGTCTCCGGAGGCTCAGAGATCTACTGTGCAAAGCATGAAGGGCTGTCGGAGGTGTTTCCTCTCTACCGCAGCTCTGTGTGTGTGTGTGTGTGTGTGTGCGCGCGCGCGCTCTCAACTGGGAGCTTACTGCTGGGAGAGACGACTGGCAACCGTACCCCACCTGGGACAGCAGCATTTTAATTTCTGCCGAAATTCATTGCCTATTTGCACTTTGCTCTCAGCAGGTATTCAGCAGGTCCCATGGGATTTTAATGCGCCTGCTTCTTGTTAGGTGCTGTGTGCTTTTAACTCCTGTTTTAAGCTAACGGGCTGAGAGCATTCAGCACCTTAGAAATGTAGGCTCCAGTGCTAAACAAGGAACTGCCAGTTAAACTACACTTTGTAGATTATCCCTCCCCACTCCCCCCACACATATGGCATGGGCACAGGGGCTCTGTCTGTGCAGTTCATCGCGAGGGCTGAGGTGCAAGTTTGCAGTGTACCGTTCAATAGCATTTCAGTAGTTCTTCCTCCATTGGACTTCACTAGAGCCCTTGCTACAGTTTGGTTTAAAATCGCCTGTTGGACCATTCTGTCCACTTACTCCATTCACCCTGAAAGAGAAGCTGCTTTCCCATATCTTCCTGCATGTCACTTGTTTGAAGTGTGCTCTTGCTGCAGCCTGAAGACAGAGGGAAAAGCAGGGTGGGTGGTGATGAAACAATCATCACTTCAAACTATTTGCTGATAATGATTCACTCTTCATGGAGTCCCAATCTGTTCACCCTCTGTTAAAATTGCAGTCGATCAGATCTGCTTTCTCTTCTGCATTCTTTCCTCCGAGGACAGATTTTGGCAGGAGGATTTGGCAAGAAAGGAACTTTAAAAATATTCCGGCAGAGAGCAGCTTGATGATCCAAGCTTGAATCTGGAGTTGAACTTCCTGATGGCATAGTACTTGAATGTGGGGGTTTGGTTTGGGTCCAGGCACCAGATCCTCCAGAGCAGTTAATCAGAGCAAGCCTGATTTCCTGTAGTTAAAGCAGCATCTCTGTCACCAAACTTTTACTGTGTTGGGAGACAAAGAACAATAACATTCACAGTATGGCATACTCCCGCAGTAGCAGGGGATGAGGATATAGGATCTAATCTCTGTTCTCCATCTCTTTGAATGTGCTATTACAGGAAGTGGTTATAGGAATGACGAGAGACCTTCTGTGACATACAGTGCTATCTCTTTTTCAGGAACTAGTACTTTTCCAGGAAGGCAGACCAAGTACTGCAAAATCAGCGTGCATGTGTGTATGTGGGAGGCAGTTGCATTCCCAGTCATTATATTGGTTAATGGTGACTAACTTTGTGTCTGTATGTTCTTCTGTAAAAGCCAAGGCAATAACTGATGCAAATTCTCTATTCATTATAGTATAACCTCATCCTGACAAACTGTTTGTAACAACCCCCCACTTCAAATATCCCAACAGGAGGCACCGTTTTTTCTGTTCTGACGATGGAGCTGACTGACTACTCTTATTATAGTGAACACCCTTGTTTAATAAACTTTTCATAGTTTCATAGTTTGTAGGGTTGGAAGGGACCTGAGCAGATCATCTAGTCCGACCCCCTGCCATGGCAGGAAAGAGTACTGGGGTCAAACGACCCCAGCAACGTGTTCATCTAGCCTCCTCTTAAACACCCCTAGGGTAGGGGCCAGCACCACTTCTCTTGGAAGCTGGTTCCAGACCCTAGCCGCCCTGACTGTGAAGTAGTGCCTTCTGATATCTAACCTAAACCTACCCTCTGCCAGCTTGTGACCGTTATTCCTGGTCGCTCCTGGCAGTGCTCGGGGAAACAGTGACTTCCCCAATGCCTGCTGATCCCCCCTGACTAGTTTATAATAGGCCACAAGATCCCCCCTCAGCCTTGTCTTGTGGAGGCTGAACAGGTTCAGGTCCTGCAGCCTGTCCTCATAGGGCCTGCCCTGTTGTCCCCTGATCATATGAGTGGCCTCCTCTGGACCCTCTCGATGCCGTTGACATCCCTCTTGAAGTGCGGTGCCCAGAACTGGACGCAGTACTCCAGCTGCGGCCTGACCAGTGCCGCATAGAGGGGAAGGATCACCTTCTTGGACCTGCTCGAGATGCATCTGTAGATGCACGCCAGGGTGCGGTTGGCCTTCCTTACTGCCTCTCCACACTGCCGGCCCATGTTCATCTTGGAGTCAATGATCACTCCCAGATCCCTTTCCACCTCCGTACTGACAAGAGGGGAGTTCCCCAGCCTGTAGGTATGGTGCCGGTTGTTCCTCCCGAGGTGCATCACCTTGCACTTGTCTGTGTTGAAACCCATCCTATTCTTGTCCGCCCACCCTTGTAACCTGTCTAGGTCAGATTGTAGCCTGTTGCATCCTTCCAGTGTTCCCACGTCCCCCCACATCTTAGTGTCATCAGCAAATTTGAACAGGGTGCTTTTTACCCCTTCGTCCAAATCGCTGATGAAGATGTTGAACAGTGCGGGCCCGAGGACCGAGCCCTGGGGGACCCCACTGCCCACATCCTTCCAGGTTGAGAAGGACCCATCCACTACCACCCTCTGGGTGCAGCCCTCCAGCCAGTTGGCGACCCATGTGACTGTGTGGGTGTCTACACCACAGCCCCCCAGTTTCTTAATGAGAACAGGGTGAGAGACAGTGTCAAAAGCCTTCCGGAAGTCCAGGAAGACTATATCCACTGCTACCCCTGCATGTAATGATCTGGTGATCTGATTGTAAAAGGCCACCAGGTTGGTCTGACAGGACCTGCCACTGATGAACCTGTGTTGGTTGCCCCTAAGCATGCAGTCTCCTGCTGGCTCCTCCTGGATGTGTGCCAGCATAATTTTTTTGAACAGCTTGCCTAGGATCGAGGTGAGACTAACCGGCCTATAGTTTCCCGGGTCTTCCTTCCTGCCTTTTTTGAAGATGGGGACCACCTTGGCCCTCTTCCAGTCCTCCGGTACCTCACCAGAGCACCACGAGTGCTCGTAAAGTTGTGCCAGGGGACTTTGTCCTAGTCCTACGGGGTTCTGTTATAATGAGGCTGTACTGTACCTGATAGGGTATTACCAGTTTTACTACCTCGCATCACCACGTGCTACAGAATCATTCTGTGATCAGGGGCATGAAGGAAATGAATCTGTGATTTCTTGTAAGCAGATAGCCACATCACAAGGGCAGGTAACAGTTGAGCATATTTGTCCACAAAGAACTGGACTCGGACCGTAAGCACCGATGGCATGGATGATGCAGAGTCGTCATGAATCTGGGCTTAATCTGAATGTGAAACTTACAGGTCAAACACCTCTAGGTCCCTGTGCCATGACTCTGAAAAGTTGAATTCTTCTCTCCTCCCCCTTTTAAGGTCTACCTGACACTTCCTGGATTTTCTACATATAGGAGAAAATGCTGAGTTATTGGAAGACTGGCATAGTTCCTGGAACAACTGACAGCAGGATAAAGAAGATTTCAGTTACAGAAACCAAAAATGGTCTTGCCTGCTTCTTGCCTGTGACCAAACTGATCAGGATCAGCTCATACCTGGGCTGAAGACCATCCTAGAAGTTACGGTGTTCCTTCTAATTTTTACCTATCAATATGACAACTGTGTCAGCATGTTTGACCTCTGAATAAAGCATACTATTAATTTTTGCAGATCTTGCTATGGCACCTCCATTCTGCTAATTGAGTTGCAGGCAATGCCAAGACTTTGCTTGGAAGCAGTTTGCTGTCATAGAGAAGTAAGGCTGGACAGGACTTCAGGAGATCGAGTCCAACCAGGGAATGGAACCTGTAACCTTAGCATCATTGGCACCATGCTCTAATCCAGTGGTTCCCAACCTTTTTTATACTGCGGACTGGCAAACTTGCTCAAAGAGTTTTGGCGGACCAGGTATAAACACAATCTAATTTACATATTTAAAATTAATTTTCATGTTGGGGGGGGGAGTGCAAGGAACATCAGGAACATCCTCAATAAAGGAGGGGACAATAGCTAAAAATCATACATACACATTGCTAGCTGGCTAACATTAGCTAGCTAGCTGCTGAGGATACAAGGAGGGGACAAGCTACAGCAGTCTCGCTGGTATGAAAGTGATCAGCCACAGTCCAATTTCGAAAGCTAAAGTCAGTCATTGGCCAAGCGAGGACGTTCTCACCCAGCCAATCAGCATGGTGTGGGCATAGAGCTGTTACTAGCAGCGGTTAAAGCTCGTGCCATGACCCGGAGCCCACCCTTCTGGCCGCGGCCCGGTGGTTGGGAACCTCTGCTCTAATCAGCTGAGCTAAATGGCCATAATGGAAATGGTGCAGTTCATGAAGTTTCTATGGACAAAATTTATACCTGGGTTTAGAGCCAGCACAAAGCTTCAACTTAATGACTCAGCAGAACTTTCTGCGTGGCATTCATACCTGTCGACAAATCCCTACCCCACCGCCTCTGAAAGCTTAGAAAAAGAAATCAAGGGCTGGTATTTGACGAGATGTATTTTACAAAGCAGCTGTGGAAATAAGTGACCTAAATTAACCCAAGCCTCCATATTTATGAGCTAAATCCAGACACAGTGACAACAGCATGCAGGAAATGTAACTACAAAGAGCAATTTCCTTAGCATTGACATGTATGGGAAAACATCACCTTTCTGGAGTACCCCTGACTTAGCAGTTTGAAAAACAAAATTGGATTCCACATCAAACCTTGGCAACTATTTGGGTGGAAAAATTCATGACCTTGGCCAGAGGGTAGAGGAAAAATAGTCCTGTTGGCCTTTGAGTAAAAATTGAAAATTAACCCACTCCTTGTTGGCACATCTGCATAGTCCCTTCCAGTCTCAATCTAATCCATGACCCTCTCTGGGCCTTGTTAGACATTAATTTTAGGTACCTCCTGGAGCTCTTAACCTCTGGATTGTCCACATATATTAACACCTGAAACTAGTTTTAAGCACACATTAGGCAGCTTAAAGTTATGCCACTCCAGGGCAGGTTTATGTCTGATCTGTGTTACCCAGCTCATGTTCCATTAATATATGACCACTCCCCACAGATGTGCCAGCCAAGTTGCAGTCCTCCAGCATCCCAGGATGCAGTGTCCATTCCCTCACCCTCCTGTTCTGTGTGAACAATCTTTCCACACACTCTACTCTAGTGCCCAGGAGTGCCTCTGGTACCAAGCCAACTCCCCCTCCCACCCCCAGGGTATGATCTTTCCACCCATGGGGGTAAAACCCCAAGCAAACTGCCTGTAGAGTGCATGCCAGGTAGCCAGGGCACAGGGCACAGACTTGTCTAGGGGAAGTGCGAGGGGGAACAAGGTAGGGGGCCAGATTGGGTCCCCATGATCTGGGGCTTCCTTCCCAGGCCAGGAGCAGTAGCTCCCCCAAAAGCACCTTCCCTCACCACTCCCATCTCCTAGCCATCCTACAAAGCATGACCAGCACCTCCAACAACCCACTCCCAAATCCCTATTAAAACATGAGGCCTTTAATTTTATTCTTCTTTATTTCTGTTTAAATTATTATTTTTTCCTTCTTATTTTATCCTTCAATGGTTGGATTCCTTCATTTCACCATCGTTGCCCCACCCCCATTTCCTTTCCACCTTCCATATCATTACCTACCCCCATCCTATTAACTCTGCCTCCTAGCTGCATGTTTCTTCCCCCTTAACCCTCCCTCCCCAGAGCAGGGGTCTAGGCTCTGGCTCACCAGCCCCATAGTGGCAAGTTGCAGCTTTGCAGGTAAGGGACAGTCGGAGAAAACTTTTAGCCATAAGGTGTGACTGCTCCATACCCGAGCTAGCACTAATGCTGATGAACCTCTGAGCAGCTCCAAGTGGAACATGTAACAAACCCCTCTGTCTTCCCCCAGTCCCTTCTGTTTCTTGCCGCTTCCTTGACTATGACACTTTCAGGATTTGGGGTGCATTAGATTTGGACACATGTTCTAGCGCACACTTGCTTTCCCAGACCACAAAACTGGACTTCACCAGGAGCCATAATGGGAAACATTACAACCTCAATTCATTCTTGGTGTAGCAGCATTACTGAGTTAGCATCCCGCAAGGGATAACTTTGGCTTGCCTATAATGGGGCCTAGTACTAGATTCTTATTTCAAGATTTCTACCTGTGTAGCTTCACTTCCAATTGTAGTGGAGTTAGCTGAGGTTTTTGGCAGTGGTAACAAGGACAGAATGGGGACTGTTATTCTCAGAAGCTGACAGTCTTTTACTATGCGTGCAATGAATAGGGATGCCACAGAGAAATCAGTAGGGGATTGAGTGCCAAAAGTTTATGAAGAACATCAACCATATGATGCTAATGAGCAATTATACCTTCCCTTTTCTCTTGCAGTTCCCACTGTAATAATTTATGATCAATATCCTGATCAATGCCATTTGGTGTGTTACGTGCTGCCTGGTTTGTGTTCCACTATGCTGGTTGGGATGTCTTCTAAAGGACTGGTCTATTAGTAAAAAAATCATACTGGAGATTTCAATGAAAACTCAATTTTCTTGTGACGAGGTTCAATGGGAGGATTATTGGAGTATTGATAATGGAGAATACAATAGACGTATGTGCCAAGGTTAATATACTAGAAGATATTTGTGCATGTATTGTATTTTGATCATTGCATGTTGTCAAATTCAATTAGGGTTTTAATTATTAATAGGGTGTTGAAGTAGAAGAAAGTGTCTGGAGGGAGATTGCTGAGAATTTTTTCAGAAGCATGAAAAAGCCTTGAAAGTGCTAAATACAGGGAGCAAATTAAGATTGGGGTTGGCTTATTTCTTCCATGAGGGGCAGAGTTGTTTTGCAGGACTGGTACAATACAGCAGTAGAGATGAGCATACTTGGTAACTTGACCAGACTAGTCAGGGTTTGCTAGCAAATCCTGTGCATTAGCATACAGCAGTTCTTGCAATGACATACATTCTGATAAAAGTTGAATTTCATCTGGCAGCTCCACCAATAGACAAACTTGTCTCTACTAACTCTGTGCCTGTTTGAAAGCTGCTCGTGCATCTCCCTAACAGTAGATCCCTTGTAATGTCTTATCCACATTTAAAAGGCACTGCAGCCGTGCACATAATGTGCTGTACTTCAGCTCCGCCATTTCACCACACTATTTTTCTCCTAGGTCAGATACAGAGTAATTCTTTGCAAGTAAGGATCCAATAGGCCTTCACTATCAGATGCGATGCAAGCATGTTGTATCGGATTCAGATTCTCTTCTACGTTGGACACACTACTGTCCTTCTCTGAAGACTTATATTCACTCTGAAATCGTTGCCTGCCATCAGATCCTCCTTTTACATGCAGTTGAGTTCTCTGATCTCTGTGCTGTAATTTCCTTTTCCTCCAAGTACCCTACTGTATTGGATAGCCAGTATGTAATTTGGATGGATCAGCCTTCCTATATTGCATGCACTACCCTTTTCTCCTGTTTTTTGGTACAACAGGCAGCATAATTGGAATTGGGGCACTTTGGGTGCTATATTATATATATAATTTTAACTGTAGCTTCTTGACCACCTGGGCCATACCTTCTGCTTCTGTGC
Source organism: Crocodylus siamensis (assembly GCF_052110815.1). Classification (NCBI taxonomy): domain Eukaryota; kingdom Metazoa; phylum Chordata; order Crocodylia; family Crocodylidae; genus Crocodylus; species Crocodylus siamensis. The sequence continues at coordinate 62,612,577 of NC_143403.1, forward strand.
ATTGCACAGTCCTTTCCCAACACCAACAACTTGTTAAACTCATCTCTTTTGAATTCCTCAGTGTGTTCCAAAATCAGTGCAGCAATCTTCCTACGCAAGATGCTCTGCACAACGTAGGGGGCACTGCTTTAAACAGATGCCAGTTCTGCTGGCTGTACACTAGTCTTCTGGTATCACAGGTCCATTTGTTCTGTTTTGTGTGTGCGCTGTTATTCTTCCAATGCCAGCTGTACTACAATCCTGATACAGTAGAGTCCTCCTTGTATACACATGCTCTGTAACCTTTCTATAATCCTCCTCTTGGGTTCTGAACAGTGTAATCCCCTCCTCTTTAAGCATAGCCTTTGCTAGCTTCTTGGAGGGAGGGAGGGATGGGGAGGGGAGAGCTGTCAAGTGGAAGGAAAGCAGCATCCTACCACTCTGCTAATCCTCCAGTCTGCGGTGAAGAAAGCAGCGACACATCCTGTATGATTGAATACCTGCCTCATAATTCAATCTCGGGGTTCCGCTGCCATTCATAAATAGGTTACGTTGCTATGCTGTGGTGTACCGCTAGGCAAGCTGCTTGATTGAACTGTGGGCTTTTTGTTCCATCATGCAAGACTTGATTCTTGTTCTCTGCATGTGCTGTAGGGAACCATTTAAGGCAACTGCTGTTGTGGCGATGTAGGAAATTAATTTGGAAAACTGCAGTGGAACGGTGGGCAGCTCCTTAAATGCATGCTGCGATTCACACATGCTCTGTTGGGAGGAGCTGTGGGAGGCAGGGTTGTGTTAGACGGACACAGCCTTTCACCAGTTTGGATTTGCTTTGGTAGCCAAAAATACTGCCTCTCAGCATCATGTGCAATTGCAGAATGGGAAAAGGCTTTTCTGAGTCAGGTAACCATCTCACACAACTCTATGCCGCTGTCACGCAATTCTACACCGCTAATAGGCATCCCAACACATCATTCTGGTGATCCCTGCACATTTGCAATGACTTCAGCAGGATAGAAAATCAATGAAAGGTCCTTTTCCAGATGGCATGCTGGAAGTAGAGAGTTGGGAGAACCCTGAGTTATTTCTGCCCACGTTCATTTTTTGCTGTGCATGAAGAGGCTGGTTTCACTCTCCAGAACAGTCAATGTAGCACGTTTTTTGCAATGCAAAAAGCATCTGATATTTATGTATAACTTGAATATAAGCAATCTGAATAGCTTTGCTCATCCAGCTTGTGTCATCTTTGTTCTTCGTGGTTTATATTTGCATAACCAAAATGTTTAATGGAACTTTCCAAACTCAGAGCTTTTTCCAGGCCTGCTGATGAACAACTCCATCTCAAGTCCTTTGAACTCTGGGAGGTGGGTAGATATGTTTAAGACTTAGCCTCTTCTCTCCACCACCATATTCAACCACAGTTATGGTTTTGAATGCTATTGATTGTACCACAATGAAGCTTCTCTTTTCATTGCCTGTTTCCAACCAGAGCAGCTTTGCCCATCTCTGTGCTGTAGCATAAATTACTGATTTAGCATAACATTAAAGGGGGGATCATCCTCAGCAGTAATTCTGCCACTTGAGGCTCCTTACTGGAACCATTCGCTTACTATTATTTGGGTGCATCTACACATGTCATTATGGCAACGTCGTTACTGTGCCATGATTTAGTACTTCTTTTGGAACCATTAGCTGAAACCTGGTGGGATTCTATGCATGACTGAGCGGTAGACATTGAGGGGTACAGGTTATATAGACGAGACAGAGAGGGAAGAAAAGGTGGGGGTGTAGCTGTATATGTTAAGGAGCAGTACACATCTTCTGTCATCAAGGCAGGAGTGGAGGAGGGGAATACCAAGACATTGTGGGTCAGGATCCGGGGGGGGCCAGGGGAGAAGGACTTGGTAGTGGGGATCTGCTACAGACCTCCTCACCAGGATGATGAGCTAGACTAGGTACTCTCCAGGCAGCTTTCAGATGCCATACAGGCGAGGGAGGCAGTGGTCATGGGGGAGCTAAATTATCTGGATATCAGCTGGGAGGAACAGGCGGCCAAAACAAGCTGCTGAAGGAGGTTCTTACACCATGTGCAGGGCCTCCACCTAACCCAGATGGTGTCCAGTCCCACCAGGGGTAGTGCCCTGCTAGACCTGGTCCTAGCAACAGGGGATGATCTCGTAGGGGACAAAAATATCCAGTGATGCTAGAGTTTTAGACTTCAGAAGGGCCAACTTTACTAAACTTAGGAACCTAGTTAGTGAGGTGGCCAAACTCAAGAGCATTGGGCTAATGGGGGCCCAAGAGGGTTGGAAGCTTCTCAAGGGAGTGATCCTTGTAGCACAAAAGGAGTCTATCCCCTTACACAGGGAAGGGGATAAGGGGATAAAAAAGCCCCCTTGGTTGAACAGGGAGATTCAGGAAAGACTGGGGGCAAAGAAAGAGATATATAGGCCATGGAAGCAGGGGGCAGCCACCAAGGAGGCATACACAACTCTGGTGTGGTATTGCAGGGAGTCAGTTAGGCAGGCCAAGGCAGGACTGGAGCTTAGGCTGGCTACAACAATCAAGGACAATAAAAAGGCCTTCTACAGATATGTAGTGAGCAAAAACAAGGCGCAGAGTAGCTCAGGGCCCCTGCAGGACAAATCAGGTCAGTTGGTGGCTGATGCAGACAAAAAGTCAGAGCTCTTCAACGAGTTCTTCATTTCAGTATTCCTTAATACCGACCAAAGTAATCCTCCCACCTTGAACATAGACAGATGTCCAAAAGGCACCAGACTGCCAAAAGTTAGTGCAGACTTAGTTAAAGAGCACCTGGAAGGGCTGGATAGGTACAAGCGAGCTGGCCTGGATGACCTCCATCCACAGGTGCTGAAGGAATTGGCCAGTGTTATTGCTGAGCTGCTGGCATTACTGTTTGAGCTCTCATGGTGCTCTGGATAGGTCCCTGAGGACTGGAAAAATGCCAACGTGGTGCCCATTTTTCAGAAAGGGAGGAGCTGGGTAACTTTAGGCCAGTCAATCTTATCTCTATCCCTGGGAAAATTCTAGAAAAAATCATCAAAGAGTGTATTTGTGAAAGCCCAGCAGGGGAAACGATGCTGAATGGAAACCAGCACAGGTTCATTGCAGGTAGATCCTGCCTGACAAACCTTATAGCCTTTTATGACCAGGTCACACACTGCCTTGACATCGGAGCGGAGGCCGATGTCATCTACCTGGATTTTAGGAAGGCCTTTGACACAGTTTTGCATCCTATTCTCATAGGGAAGCTAACGGGCTGTGGAGTGGATGCCTACATAGTCAGGTGGGTGGCTAACTGCTCTTGTCATTGGCTTAGGGACTGCACCCAGAGAGTGGTGGTTGATGGGTCATTTTCAACCTAGGAGGAGGTGGGGAGTGGGGTCCCACATGGTTCGGTCCTTGGGCTGGTATTATTTAATATCTTCATCAGTGATTTGGACAAGGGTGTGTTGAGCCTCTCCAAGTTTGCAGATGATACCAAATTATGGGGCAAAGTTAATACACCAGAGGGCAGGGAGCAGTTACAGGCCAACCTGGACAGGTTGGATCAATGGGCAGAACATAATAGGATGCAGTTCAACAAAGATAAATGTAAGGTACTCCACCTAGGAAGGAGCAATCCCCAGCACACCTGCAGGTTGGGGGATGACCTTCTCAACAGCCAGAGGCTGAGAGAGATCTTGCAGTCATAGCTGACTCCAAGATGAACATGAGCTGGCAGTGCAATGAAGCCATCAACAAAGCCAATCGCACCTTGTTGTATATTAGTAGATGCATGACCAACAGATTGAGGGAGGTGATGCTCCCACTCTATGCAGCACTAGTCAGGTTGCAGTTGGAGTACTGTGTCCGGTTTTGGGCACTGCACTTCAAGGGGGACACTGGAAGGATCTGGAAAGGGTTCAGAGGAGGGCCACCCGCATGGTTAGTGGTCTCCGTGAAAGACCCTATAAGGAGAGGTTGAGAGATCTGGATCTCTTCAGCCTATACAAAAGACAGCTTAGGGGTGACCTTGTGGCCGCCTATAAATTTATCAGGGGAGGACAGCAGGGAATTGGGGATGCACTGTTTTCCAGAGCACCCCAGGGAGAAACTAGGAATAATGGGCGTAAACTAGTGGAGGGTAGATTTAGGTTAGACATTAGGAAGAAATTTTTTACAATAAGGGTGGCCAGAGTCTGGAATGGGCTTCCAGGAGAGGTGGTGCTGTCACCTAACTCGGAGGTCTTCAAGAGGAGGCTTGACAATCACCTGGCTGGGGTCATCTGACCTTGGTCCTCTTTCTTGCCACCTGGCTGGGGTCATCTGACCTTGGTCCTCTTTCTTGCCAGGGGCAGGGGTCAGACACGATGATCCTTTAGGTCCCTTCCGACTCTATTATCTACGGTGCAGTAACAGTCTGTCGTGCACCATACACATGGTGCATAGTTATTTTTAGCAGCTATTCTGCCAAAGCGGCACACTACACTGGGGGAGTGTGTCACTACAATGAAATAAATGGTCATGTGTAGATGCCTATAGACTCTATGCTGCCATAGCGTCACATGTAGATGTGCCCTTTAGCAAGTAGGGTCCTTGAAGAGAGATTTTGCTATCTAGGCACTGTAAGTAGAGAAAACAAAACCATCCCCTTTCCCAAAGAGCTTACAATGGCAGGGATAGGTGTTCTGTTTCTGCTAGGAGACTCATGGTTCTCTCAGCAGAAGCTAAAACCAAAAGTCCCAGGGTTTTTCTCCTGGAGCAAAAATGGCGACTCCAGGAGAAAATAACCCAGCAACAACCAGGGTTAAGTAGCTCCTGGGCACAGACAACTGGTAGGGAGCACGTGGGGGCACATACCACCTCCTGAGATTGGCCCCCAACTCAGCACTGCTCAGGACGGGGCAGTATTTTGCCACACGGGCTGGCGGCATGTTGGGATGGGGGGTACTAAGCCATGGCATGGAAGTATAGGAGTGGATATAGGGGTTTTGGTCTGCCCCCAGGCCTGCCCACAGATTGTGCCCCCAGTTTCAGGAGGCACCAGTCACTCCTGGGAGAATTTTTCCTGGGAGACTGAACAGCTATACACTTTCCCCTGGTGTAACTCCTCCTGGGGACCAGGAGGACTGGATCAGGGTCACCTTCCTGAGATTGGGGTCACTTTGGCCTTAAGAAGGCATGCAGAGGCAGCTCCCTTCCCCACCCCCTTGTAGATCAGGAGGGGAGGGGAGCAGCAAGTACCACTCCCTGCCTTTTCCCCAAACTGGGATGTTCCCAGTTTCTGGAAGAGGCAGGAGGCTTTGCTGGCTCCTACCAGCTTCCCCTTGCCCCTGCCGTGGATCCATTGTCATTATATTCATGGAAAAGCAAGAGCCTAAGAGGAGCTGGGACTGGTACTGTAGTTAGTGTAGCTTGTTGCTCTTTGTTCTGTGGCTGCTCTTCCTCTACCCTTTTCAAATTGCTCTGGGATCACGGACAGGGAGGTTTGTAGGAAGAAGAAGCCAATTTGCCTACCAAATGGTACTCTGAGGGTGCAGACAGAAGAGCAGCTCCCTGTTGCAACTCATAGCACTTTGCAGGCAGTGCTATGAATTGCAGCTATCCCCCGGACCCAACAGAAGCTCACTGTTGGGTCTGGGAGTTGGGGATTTCAGCTGCTTGCTGCCAGCCTGCAGCCTGGTCTTTGTAGCAATGCCACGCCCCTTTTCCAGTGTGGACACTGTTTTCAGAATGGGCGCGGGGAAAGGGAGTGTTCCCTGGCTGGTGTTGGATGGTGGCGAAGGTGGATTGAAGCCTCCCCTGACCTGGGGGCGGGGGGAGGCGGTTCCAGTCCATTCACCCCACCTTCCAGCACTGGCTGAAAAAAAACCCCAGACCGAACTCCCTCTTCTCCCTTTCTTCCCTCCCATTCTGAAAACAGTGACAGGCTGGGAACTGCACAGACACAAGTTACAGAACGCACTCTGTTTTGGAGCATGTCCATCTTATCCCTTGTGCAATGAGAGTTCAGATTTTCATGGGATTGGGTCCTTTTAAGCCAGTCTGCAGCCATGCACTTCTGTTTGGTCATAGCTGTAGACTGCTTCCTGGGGTGGAATCAGGTGAAAATTGCCACTTCTGTCTGCACCCTTAAGTACTCCACTGGGCCCTGAAGCTTTCTGTGCTGGAGTGTAGAGTTCATTGTTTGCTTTGCTTCTGCTTAATGCCTCCTTCTCTGGAAGAGTCTCAGTGGGCAACTTCCTAGACAGAGGGAAGTGACATGATATCTGTGGTCCTGCTGTATCTCTGAGTGGATTTTTTTAAATGCCATCCTCTTGCAAGGCAATTTTAAACAAGTTGTCACAGTTAAAGTACCTTTTTACAACTGTTTTTTGTTGCGTTTCTTCCCCCCTACCCCCTACACCACCACGTTCCACTCCTAGGACCACAAACAGCTTCCTAAAGCAAGGGAAAACCATTATTAATTACATCTCCTAATGAACTCATTTGGCTTTATGCCCAGCTTCCAAAACAGCACTAGTACCAGCCTGGATACTGTTGTTTCATTGTAATTATGTTTATATGGAAAGTTAATTTTTGTTTTCATAAATTGATTTGAGGCTTCTGGAAGCTATTTGGAGATAATTAACTTTGTCTACACAGACCTATAGAAAGTTGTTGCTTTATTTCTTTACAAGATAGTGCTCAGTACAGAGCAAGTATAGATTTATGAACCCAGATTTGTTTGGAGCTATGTAGGTACATTTTTTTGCACGCATTGCTTATGTGAAAGATAGGTTCATGTTGCCTTAGGACAGGGCGGGCAAAATACGGCCTGAGGGCTGGATGCGGCCCACTAGATGATTCTATCCAGCCCGTGGGGCCCCTTTAAAAATGTAGAAAATTAATATTAATCTGCCCTGGGCTGCCTGTCATGTGCTCCTTGATGGCTTTCTGAAACCCAGTAAGCGGCCCTCTGCCCAAAATAACTGCACCTGCCTTAGGGTCAGCAGTAGCAGCTAGCTGTCATGTAGCCATGGCCTGATTTTGAGATGACTGGCCAGCATCTTGGGGAATGTATTCTGCTGTGTGTTGAAAGATGGTGGCTATTTTTTCCTCGGGCCCCTATAAAGAGGCTGTGGGGCTGACCTAGCTTACAACAATCCCCAAGGGGCCGTTCTTTGGCAGGGAATATGGGATGTTGTTCTCTCTGCTCCAGACAAGTCATGTATTATTTGAAGCTCTAGCCCCAGACCTGCTACCCACAGGTAGAGGAATGCAGCCTGTCTTCTCTTTGTGATATCAGAACACGGCAGGGAATCTGCTTCACGCTGTAGAAATCCTGGATAAAATATACCCTTAACCTTAACAATAAATTTGAGTCATCCAAAGTGCCCTTGGCCTCTGAAGTCCCAGGATCAGGCATTCAAGTAGACGAAGGAAGCATCTATCTAAACTCCAGTGTGTGCTGTAAGAGAGGAAAGACCCACAACAGAAATGCAGGGCAGCTTAATGGGGTGATTGAAAATGCTGCAGACAGGGGGCACACAGTGGAATATTTTGGATGTGACTGACTGCTTCATTAGTTCAGTTGTAGGAACCAGAGGAAGTGCTTGGCCCCCACAGTGAACTCGGCCTCCGAATCGATTCATTAATGAGTCAATTCATTATGCATGGGGTTCCATTAGGGAAATGTGTAATAACCTTGGGATGCAGAACGCTGATCTCCACGCATGGCCACTGAAGAACAATACATGGAAAAAGCCAGCCCCCTCTGATTTAGCTGGCAAACCCAGGCCTGTTTGGGAGCTCATGAATGACCTTTTTAAAATGTAAGGAAGCACATAAGGGACTCTGGGTCATGTTTAATAAAGCTGATGGTGGCCTGGCTGAGTGAAGCAGCTCTGGTAGGTCAGCACCCAGAGCGCTAATTTTTAAAGTTGGCAAGTGCCAGTTCTAATCCCAACATGCATTTTCCTGCATCAAAAAGAGGATAACTTCCTTCCAAGCCCCAAAATAGGCTCCCTTCCTTGCTGTGGATTTTGAAACCCCAGACAGCTGCATCGTCTTCACATATAGATAGTTTATCCTGTTTCAGGCCTCTCTACTTCCAGCCAAAGAGAAATTTAAACAGGGTTTGACTTTTGAGTGGCAATCCTAACATTTTGTTTATAGATGACCCTCTCAGGTTCAATCCAACTTGTAAGGAAGAGCAAAGGCTTTCCAGATCCCTTGCAGAATCCCAGTTCTCACATCCATCCATCAGCCAGCCTGCATGAAGGCTCATAAATTCCAGCATTGTCTATTCAAATCATTGCACTCCTGTCTCCTGGGTGAATTCCCAGATTTACTATTTTGTGAGTTACATCTAGTGCTTCAGTCAGGAACAGGAAACTTTTACATATCAAAGGCAGGCATGCTGGAACAACAGCCTTAGATGAGATCAGAAAAATAACTTCCAGAAGACACTTGTAGTGTTTCATCCGCAATTCATGTCACTGTAAAGTGGCAGCATGTGCTGTTAGCAGAGGAGCTGGTTATTTCAAAGCCTGATCTCTTCTCTCTCCTGCTTTTTTTCATTCCCTTTTATATGAGGAACAGAAGTTGCAGAACACAGTTCCATGCTAGCGAACATGCTTTCTGTTATGGGTGATCCCAATGACTTTGGGATCTAGTTGTGGATAAGTGACACGTCACAATCACAGAAAAACAGTGTTGAGAAGGACCTCAGGAGGCTGTCAAGTCGAACATCGGCTTTATGGTGAGAAGGCACGGGGTGCTGATCCCCACCGCACCATATCTGATTGAACTCCACAGCCATTAAGTCAGTGTTGAAGTAATACTTTTTAAAGGGCTTAAAACCTAGTGTTAGGTGTTGTTGGCTTAGAAATGGCATGGGAGGGAGTGGGGCTGGGGCAGGTACTGCTCAGCCAGGGCGGGGAGTGGGACGGAGCTGCAGCTTGTCCGGAGGGTGCAGGGAGGGTGGCTCCTGCTGCTGCGTGCAACCCAGGAGGGCATGGGAATCGTGTGCCCCTGGATCTGCACGGGGCTGGGCTGTGCTATGCTTGGGGCAGGGCAGGCGATGGTGCTGGGAGGGGGAGTTTGTGGGGGCTACGGCAAATTTTGGGTGGCTGAAGCCCCTCCCCCGTAGTCCTCTCCCAATGCAACCGCTCCCCGCCCCGAGCGTAGCCCGGCCCAGCCCCTGCTAGGAAGAACCTGGCACAGCCCCGACCTCAGCCTGCAGTGGCAGCCTGCCCTTGCCCCGCACAGATACAGGAGCACATGCCCCCATCCCTTCCCAGAGTGCATGCAGCAGTGGGAGCTGCCCCCGGATGAGACGTGGCTCCATTCTGCGCCCGGCCCTGGCTGGGCAGTGCCTACCCCAGCCCCACTCCCTCCCTCACCGTAGGGGCCTCGATCTGCTCCCCCATACCCCTTCCCTCCCCCTGCCTCTTCCACCACAACAGACTTACCAGCTGGACACCACTCTTCAAGCTGCCAGGCTGTGTATCAGAAATTGGATCGGTATCAGCCAATATGCCTCCTTAAAAATTGGCTATCGATGCCCCCCTCCCCCCAAATCTCTACTGATGCATCCCTACTATATGCATATGCATTAGAATGGTTCGGGATGGGCAGCAAGGGTTAATTGATTTTTAAGAATCTGGGTGTCTCAGTCTCACAGCCCTGGAAGCAGACAGGCTGTCTAACATAACAAGGTCAACAGATGAACACAGCCTGAGAATTGAGGGGGCATGTACCATACTGTTCCATAACACAAGATTACAGCCTTCAAGGTAGACAGGCTGTCTAATACAACAAGGCCAACAAGAACACACAGTGTGAAAAACAGTCTGGGAATAGAGGGAGTATGTACCATACTGCCCATAACATAAGATAAAGTGGCACCAGCTAATAAGGCCCCAAAGCAGGGCGTCCTGAGTCCCGGTTTTGGGGGGACAGACTAAATTAGGAGAAGGATATGTGGATGTGTGACCACACGGAGAGACCAGCCAGTGGTAGCCATGGATGACGAATCATCAAGAGTCATCAGGAGGGAAGGAGACTACAAAAGCAAAGCCTTGAGGGTAACAAAGAATCCCTACCTCATCCCTCGCTGTACATCTCGTCCCACCTGAGTTCCTTCCCTTCAATCCTCCTCCTTGTCCCCAAGAGGGGTCCCCATCCCCGTCCACCCGGAAGGGTCCCTCAGGCCTCCATGGACAGAAAGCACACCACCAGCCTGTCTCATCCACCCCACTGGAGGTGGGGGTGGGCCTCAGCATCCTACCTCCAGACTGTTGACATCTGACACCTAAGAAGGAGCCTCAGCGTGAAGACTGTATCCTGGCCAGATGTACTTTAACTCTGATGACAGCCCTAGGACTTGTCAATAAATACAGTTTCTTGATTGTTTGTATGTTTTTTCTGTTATCACTGTGTATCAATACATTTGCCTATTATTGAATGGAGAGGTCGTGGTCAGTCTGAGGGTGGAATAAGACTTCTGCGTCCTAAATCCAGAGTCAACAGGTGTCAGGTCAGTACAAAGGGAGCCAAGAGAAGTGAGGACTACAGAACAGTGAATACAATACTAGAATTCAAGGTGGTGCCAAGTTTGGATCTGAGTGACAGTAAAAGCTGTGTTTTACGGCGTCCGTGGGGAGTTAATCAAATATGCCGGTTATCTGAGAGGCGTCTTTGCCTGTTCGGGCCACCGCCGCGTCCAGTGTGCCAGGGCTTTCTCTCCCTGGCCTCAGTGTGCTGGAGAACAGGGAGGGGGGCCCCACGCAGGCTGCTTTGCCCTGAGCCATGGTCCAAAGTCAGGAAAACCGGTAATGCCTTGGTGGGACTTCTGGTTTTGCTTTTGCTGCATTGATCATCATGCCGGTTAATGGAGCATTCCAGATGGTAAAATGCCAGATAACACAGCTTTTACTGTACGTTTTGTCCTGAGGGACGGTGTTGAGCTCACATTCTGAACTCTAACTAGGATTTGGTAGGTAGGGCGAGATTTCTTCAGCGTCCGTCAGTGCTGTTTTCCATCGTGAGTGTCATTCGCACTGCCAGAATTGCCAAGGTGCTAACACTTCAAATTGTGCCTCTTTAGAGGTATAAGTAGGGGTGGCAGAATATCCAGCTACAGCCTCAAACAGTGACACACTTCAGCTTCTGCTTACAAAATTGTCTGTTGAGGAGGAAACCCAGCCATCCTGGCTTCCCCATATTGACATCTTCATTCTTTCAGTAACGTCCTCCCTACAGCAAAACCTGAGGCATCCTTGTGGAAGAAGCGGGCTGCAGAAATAGCCAGTGATTCTCTGGTGTTCAGGGCCTTCCTGTAAGGCAGGGAGTCCCCAGGATAGAGACTCTCGTCAGGGGCTCACTACTGCTCAGGTTCACTCATCAGCCATGTGTCCACCTTGTTTAGACGCTACCCCAAAGCTTAGTGGGGCTGAGTAAGGCGGTAGAAACCAAATGTGGGTCCTAAGCACTGGACCCGAGATGCTTCCAGGCGCGGCTGTTTTTAGAACTTGTTTCTATTTCAGACTTAGCTAGATCTCAACCTTGTGATTTTCCCCTTTTATGTCTTACCTCTCCACATGTTAGTATGCATGCATATGCTATTTGGCAAAGGTGTATGCTGCTCCCTGAGCTTATGAGGTAGACCGGGGTGCTTGAACCCTGGCCCGTAGACCAGATTTTGCCATTCAGGCAATGAGGCTCCCCACAGGTCCTTGGGGAGTCCTGTAGGCTGTTGCCCTGTGTGCTAGAAATTAAACATGGGACAGTGCCTGATCCCAGCATGTGAGGCCTGGCAGAGATGGAGTGGGGCCCCAGAGCCCATTCCTGGCATGCAGGGCCAGACGGAGATGGTGCAGGGCAGTGTGGGGCCTGATTCCAGTGCACAGAGCCTGGTGGAGGCCGTGCAAGCTCCAGAGCCTATATGCAGGGCTTGGGGGAGGCAAGGTGGTGTCCCCAAGCCCTGATCCTGGTGTGAGGAGCCCAGTCGAGGTGACGCACGGTCCTGGGGCCACATCCCAGAATGCAAGACTGGGTGGAGATGCTGCAGGGTCTGGGACCCCAGACCTTGCTTAATTGTCTTAATTACTTGTTTGGCTAGGGCCTCAAATGCCCACAATCAGCTTTGGAAGTTTGCTGATAGCCCTCACAAAAAAATCCACGTAATTTTAGCTGCCTTGTTCAGTCCCATCAGCCCAGAATTTATTGCTTTCAAATCCTTTAACTGGCATTACCCAGTACCTTGAAGGACAGCACAGTTTGATGTGGTGAGTGACAAGAGATTAAGTGGAGCTAGTGTCAAGGCAGCCACATTATCAAGATAAAATGAACTCAGAATGCAGACATGCAACTAAGACATATCAAGAAGCAATGTTTACTAGAGTGGAAAACTCCAAACCCATTCGAAGGTGTGCTTCTTCCTGCGTCCATTGGCAAGACACAAAGGAGAGATGAAGGGTATAACCCCTTTTCTTCTCTGTTCTTGCTTATTCTGCTGCTTTTATGCTTTGGGCTTCTCCATAGTGATGTTCCCATGCCAACCATCTTGCAATATGGTGTACATGTTCAGTGAAACAAAGCTGCTTTAATACTCAACCTTTGGATATGTCCTGCCCCTAGGGGCTAATGCTCCAAAGAGGATCTATGCTGCTTTCAAAGCTGAGCCCCAGGTTCCACCTAATTGGGCTTAGTCATTAGGGGAAATTCAGCCTCTGTCTCCTGGGACTGTGAAGAGTGGGTATTTTTAATAGCAGTATCTACATATCTGCATATCAGTTGTGCTCAGGTAAAAAAAAAAAAATTGTAAACTTTCAGCAGAGAGGAATTGCTGGTAATTACTTGCTTCTGGCAAAATGACTCTTCTGCTCTTCTGAATCTGCATTTCTCTCTCGCTGGAGTCTGCTCATTAACTCTGTTGCTCATGCAGATCATCAACAACATCATAATTATTTATCTGGCACCTAGGTCAGAGGGTCTCAGATGACTGGACTGAATACCACCACCCTGTGATCACCCAGGCGCCTTGAACTGTTCCTTTTGCCTCTCTCACCCATTCCTGACTTTTTGCCTTCTTTCCTACCCATTTCCGATGCTAGGAATACACTGTCCGTTAATTATCCATCCACGTTCTTTCTCTGTCTTCAGAAAACTTTCCCAAGTTCTGCTTGACCTGTCAGGAGTAGAGAGAGTGAACATTTGACCCATACAGAGCTCAGTTCGAACAGGCCTAAACTAGCTCTCATTGCTTTGACTAGTCATACCAGCTCTGCATTGGGCCTTGTTTCCTGTACACTGGTAGTATTTTATTGTACTTGCCTGCACATTTTAGATGACAAGTTCTTCAGAGCAGGCTGTTGCTTTCCATGACTAAAATCAAGTTTGTGTTTGGTTTTATTTTCTTTTTCCTTTTTTGTGGATATAAGCTAAAAACTCAGCTAAACTATGCTAGAGAAAGTTCTTCCTAATGCAAAGACTTTAGAGCAGTACTTTCATGCCTGGAGCCCACATTGGTCTCTTTTATCTAAATCCCACTCTTCACTGCTGGCTGATCTTTTATTTAACCCCCTCTTTTTTTCCGGTGTGCGTTCACAGGTCCAAATGACTCTAGGCTGTGTGAGGAGGTACAGGCAGACAAGGTTCTTTGGGGGAATCCAATATCTTCTATTAGACCAACTTAAATCGTTGGAAAACATTTTAAAGCAAGCTTTCAGGTTCAAAAACCCTTCGTCAGGCTGAGGAAGGGTTTTTGAAGTTGGTCTAATAAAAGACATTGGATTCACCCAAAGAACCTTGTCTGCCTGTGTCCTTAGACCAACACGGCTACAACCTACACCCCTGAGGAGGTATAGGGCAGACCACAAAGTAGTGTTTTTCCTGTGTTTCTAGCACAAGGTTAATGCAGTGCATTTGCGGAGTTGCTGGCTTCTGCAACAACTAAAATCCAAGCTTTCCACTCAGTTCGCCAGAGTACCTCTTCCTGTGTATTACCTTGCCATCTACTTGTGCTGCTTTACCTTCACATCCCTTTGCTCAGCATCTGCAGTTCCTCCAGGGCAGGACCTGGTGGTTGAATGCTTTCTAAGCCTGTGCATCAGCTTACATCCAGCTGGCTGTGTGAGCCCGTCACAAGCTTGGTGTGGCTTTGGCCTGGAGTGAGCAAAGACGAGCTTTAGACTGCAGGAAGGAGATATCTAAGCTGCTGTCCGAGCATTGGCTTTTCTGTCAATCAACCTGCTTCCTCAAAACAGGGAAGTGGGAAAGGTGGAAGGGCAGGTGCTCTGCACCTTACCAGCCCTACAGGGTAGCTGTATTAGAGGGGAAAAAAAGATAACATGACAGTGCAGACACATTTCTCCCCTGAGGGGGAGTATTAGGGAACACATGATGAGTATTAGTCCAGTGGTTAAATGATTACTGGCAAGTTCTCCTATGCTGCAGTGGTTGGTGCAACCTAAGATCCTACATAGCATTGGCATCTGCAAGAGCTCAGTGTCTCTGAAAATTAGTCCACCTCTATTCAGACACATTATTTTTTAGAATTGGGGTCTTAATTTTAAGCTGCTAGGTCTGTAAACCTTGGCCTAAGGCATGAAAAACACTTTTGCCTGTGTCATGTAATTGTGTTGCTAAGCAGATGGGCTGCTGCATATGTCCCTGTTGAAGGGTTTTTTTGGGTTTTTTTGCAGTACATGTAGCTTTGCTTTGGAGTCTCATAATGGCACCAGTACAGAAGCAGAAGAAGGAAGACTCTCCAGTAGTCTTCACCCCCTGCATCACCCTCAGGCCCAGCCATTTGCAACACGCCTTCTGTAAAAAGAAGAGAGGAATCCATTTGCATGATGGCGGAAATGAAATTTTGGTCCATGAGAAGGACATTGGCTGAGTTGCTCTGAACTTACTTGATAGCGAGGATGGCCTTTAAATTCACCAGAAAGGAACTTGGGGCAGTGGGTGTTCTGTCTGGTAGACTGATCTGTATTGTTTAAGAGTGGAAATCTCAGAGAACTCGGGCACGATCTTCATCGGCAGTTCTGTAAGTCTGGATTGTTAGGTCTTGCATCGCTTGTGAAGGCAAATCTTCCCTCCCTTGCCTGTAGGGGATGGGTGTTGGATAGGGTTGAGTCATGGGAGTGTGAGAACTGTGTGGGGAGCTCTTTGGTATGTTTTTAAAATGTTGTTGCTAGGCCAGATGATTTGATCAGAGGCGGTTACCAGGTCAGCTTAATGCTTTTTGAGAAGATTGCCAAGCCCATGCAGTACTTTGGCTCGGTGTTCTTTTATTGTAGTTTGTGAAAAGTCAAATGCATTCATAACTCTCATGGGAGCAAAGCCGGGTAAACCCTGGGAGCTTTTGAAAATTCAACCCTCAGGCTTTAGTAGTAAAACCTTGCAATGTTTAAGATTAAGTCCTAAGTGTTGGTTCCAATATTTTTCTTTAGGCAGCAGTTTACTGATGTGCTATTTTAATAGCTGAAATGTGGGGTGTGTGTATTTAGCCCTAAGGTTTGTTGAAACAGCAAGGAAGTCATAGGCACCATGACTTCCCTGCTGCAGATATATGTATTTTTTTTTAATGGAAAGAAGGAGTACACAAGAAAGAGTCCATGGAATAAGAATCACCAGCGTGTCTGAAGGAATTCTCACCTCCCCACACTACGCTTTCACCTTCTTTTGGTGGTTGCTTTTTCATTAAAAACATTATTCCCCCTCAAAAACACAGTTTGACAGATTGCCTGGGCCTTATTGACAGATTTGATACAACTCGACCCATTTCTATTGGCTCAGGTGAATGATCCATCTCTCTTACCCATTGATTTTCTGTCCTGGTGTTTTGAGATTTATGGAACTAGATGCATCAAAGAGTGAACTCTATTTCCAAACCCTTGAAAAGATTAAAGCAGTTAGTATTTTATTCCACTTCTCCCCCTGCCAGAAAAAAAAAAAGAACCGTTGGGCTTTAAAAGCCGACAATTTTAGAACGTAGCAATGGAATCCATTCTTTCCAAGGGCCTCTCTGTATCCAGATCGATTTTTTGGTTTTTTTTTGGTGTGTGTTGTCCTCCTGCCTTCTCAGCCTTGAAATGGTCACTTTAACTGTTAAAAACATCCTGATGTGCATACCTCAGGCTTGTTAGGTACTGAATCAGTAAGAGTCATTAGCCAGAAAATGTAACCTTTATAAACCTCCATGGCTAAGCTAGAAGAACAATTTTTTTATCCCTGTTCTGCAGCATATAGAACGACTGTACTCATTTCCCGAAGTTATGTAGCAGAGGATTGAGACAGAGTCATCCTGCACAAGACTTCCTACATACATAACTGCTACACAGTTCTAATATCCCCCCACAAATTTTCTTCCACAGTTTTCCATCTATCTCCTACTACTACTAATAGGTGGTTTCCAAATCCCAATATGTTTGTCTTTAAATCCAACTTTCTTCCACACATGAAAATCCTGGGATAGCAGGGGAAGGCTGAGGCTATAGATAGCAGATACAGTTGTAGAGATGTACCGAAAAGCTGACTCTGGTATGCCTGGCTTTGGCTAGTGTTGTTAATAGCTTGTTGCAAAGCCCATTGAAGTGAATGAAAAGGCTCCCAGTCACTTGAATGCCCTTCATGTCAGGCCTCAATATCTTGCTTTGAGTATGATTGTAAAGGAGAGGAGAATGGTAGGTAGCAAGGTGAGTTGAGGGGTTGGAAAGAATGTCCTGTGCCACAAGAGGTAGCGGCAGGTTCACAACACGCATTCATGAGCATGAAGCCCCAGAGGCAGTGCTAATACAACAGATATCTTAAGTGGACTGTTTGTACTTGCAGAATGCTGCTCATGTTGGCCTGTGTGCAGTGAGAGTGAAAACTTGTTGGAAACCAAGACAGGGAGAGCAAGGCCTATGGAGGCGCACACATCTTTGTGTATTTGCCAGTCCATGTCTCTAGACCGGGGTGGGGAAAATGCAGGACATGCCAGATGCGGCCTGCCAGGACATTCCATCCAGCCCGCGGGGCCCCTAAAAAGTTTAGAAAATGAATATTAATCTGTCCCTGGCTGCCTGTCACGTGGCCGTCAATGGCTTGCCAAAACTCAGTAAGCGGCCCTCCGCCCAGAATAATTGCCCGCCCCTGGTCTAGACAGGTAGAGCTGTGTGCGCTAAATCCCAGAAAAGGCAAAGCATGGAATACAGCTAGGAGGTTGGTAAATTGTCCCATACTCTTTGGCTGAATCCTTTTAATCTCTCTAATCCTGATGTGCTGTCTCCTGGCAGCCACTAATTCAATTCTAGACTAGTTCAGAAATAGCTAATTTTCCTTGAGCTTTTTGATATGGGGTGGGGGAAATCAAAATGTAGAGGCCTTGGGTCAGATCATGACTAAATAGAAACTTGGCTGGAATGCCAATCAAATGAATGTTGCCAGAAGTGCCTGCATAATTCTCTTTTCCTGAGTAGGTTTGCCGGCTGCTTTGAAGATGGCGCTCCGTGGCAGATCAATGTAACTTTCTTTCCTCTTACTGAAGAAGTGTGGTTCTTTTGTTAAGACTGAGAGGTGGGTGAAAATATGGGCTGTCTTTCTGCCACATATTTTTTTTCTGACCTTGGGTAGGTCATGTAATCATGCTGGATTTCTATTTCATTGTCTGTACAGTGGGGAAAACCAGCCTTCTGTTTTTTCTCACCCTTTGTCTTGTCTACCTGTACCAAGAGGTCCTTGGGACAGGGACTGTGACTATGCTTATGACAACTTTAGTATGGGTCCCCTAAATACTACTACAGAAGATAACAGTTAAAGTTAGAGCTGTACTGTGCTTTTTCATAGTTTCACACTTGTTTTAGGCTAGAAGGGACCTTACAGATCATTGGGTCCAGCCCTCCTGCACTGGGGGGAAAGACTGCTGGGGTCAGATGACCCCACCAAGGTGGGCAGCAAGATGCTTTTTGAAGATCACCAGGGTGGATGACTGTACCACTGTTGGGGGGAGCCTCTTTCAAACCCCTGGCACTCGACTTGTTTTTTCTTACGTCTAGTCTGAAGTGATCTTTGGTCAGCTTGTGCCCATTATTTGTAGTCTTCCCCTGGGGGGCCCTGGTGAATAGTTGCTCCCCCAGGCCCTGATGTACTCCCTGATATACTTGTAGGCTACCACCAAGTCCCCTCTGAGTCTTCTCTTCTCCAGGCTGAACAGTACCAAGTCTTTCAACTTCTCCTCATATGACCTGGTCTCCAGGCCTTTAATCATGCATGTGGCCCTTCTTTGGACTCATTTAAGCTTCTCCACATCCTCCTGAAGTGCAGTGCCCAGAACAAGATGCAGTACTCCAGCTGTGGTCTCACCAGGGCTGAGTAGAGCAGGAAGATGATATCTTTAGCCTTGCTTGTGATGCCTTGGTAGAGGCATGCCAGTGCATGTTCTACCATCTATGGCACTGCATTTATAGTCCTGTGTTTGTACTGTGATGAGTTGTGGACTACATGAACCTATTAAGAGCTTGAGTGAGTTGTGGGAAGTGTTTCTGCTGCCATACCACTTAGGTGATAGATGCAGACATTACACATACACCGGTTTAAATGATCAGAAACTGGTTTAAACCTGTAACAGAACAGACATCTAGTGCACATAAACCAGTTTGCAAATGGCTGAAACTGGTTTGAGATAAACCTGGTTGAATGTAGTGTCAGATTTAACTGATTTGACTCAAATCAGTTTATGCAATGTTTGTCCCAGACCCCTCTCTGGTTTAAGATAAACCAGACACCCCCAGCATCCTGGCATGCTCTGTGGGCTGGACAGGGCTCTCTGCTCCACAGGAGGGCTGCCCCCTCCCCTCTGCTCCCTGGCTGGATCTCAGGGACCGCAGGCACAGCTGGGCCTGCTGGCTGCCCCGTGCTCACCTCTTTCCAGGTGATGGAGCAGGCAGACCTCCCTAATCAGAGTGTCCTGCGGAGGCCTGGCCACACCCCTTCCCCCCAGCACTGTACAAGGGAAGGGAGGGCTGCTTTAGTGCCTCCCAGCTTCTAGCCTGAGCCACTGCAAATATGTGTCTGAATTTCCTCAGTCCAAAGAGAATCTGTCTGGTTGCAAACCAGTTCAGCCTAGCCAGGTTAGACTAACCTGCAAAGATTGAATCAATTCAGGCTGTCCCTATCCAGGAAGGCTCCAGTATACACTCCTTTCTTCAATGGGTCAGCCCTGCTTCCTTCCAGCTCCATTGTTGGTAACATTAGGTGAGTACAATACTGGTGAGCTATTTGTTTTCGGTAAGGGCCATGCCTCATGCACTGTACTGTTGTGTAAAACAGCTAGGCGTGCTGTAGTCTGCTTTTGCACACTTTTCAAATATTCATTAAAAAGTATGTAACATCTGCCCTGCTTAAAAAGACAAACCCCAAAAAACAACTCAAACAAAGCAACCCCCGCAAATGCCTCTGGACGTGTTTACTGGAATGAGTAATCATGAGTAACAAGATGTATATGGTAGTATTGTCTGACTTTTGCTGAACAGCAGCTTCCAAGGAGTTGTGATCAGGGGGTCACGTAGAGTATCCTTTCCGGTAATGTTGTTTGTCAAGGAGCACATGTTGCTGAGGTGTCTTGCTTGTAACTGAACATGAATTACTGTGCCGGTTTCCATAGCTTTAATGACAGAGATGTTTCTTGCTGAAGAAGTCAGTTTGTTGTTTTTATTCCATCACGTAGACTGTGAACCGGATTCTGGACTCCAGGGCCAGGTACAGATATTACACTTTTAGTGATTGGAAACTGGTCTATATCCAGAACAGAACAGAAGTTTGGCACAGAAAACCAGTCTATTCCCATAACAGAACAGAAGTTCAGCACACACAGATTAGATCAATTCTGCCACGGGCTTTTTGAATGTCTGTACCTAGCCCAGAAGGGAGTGGGGGAATATTTTAGCCCAAAAGCAAATTGGAGGGTCATTCTTCTTCCAGCAAGGTAAATACTTTAAAGTAGAATAGATCCTCACTGTCGTAGTTCCACTCATCCATTTACAGTGGGAGAAGATTTGAACCAATGATCCAGACCTCATGACATTTAAATTATATGTGAGCCCCTGGATCTTTTGGCATGGTTGGTAGGGTTTGTAAAAATAGTGCTTATGGATTTGTCATCCTATGAGAGAGTTGCAGATCAAGCAGAATAGCCAAAAAAAAAAAGGTTTGTGCTTTGAATACAGATAGAAGAGTCCTCTTACGCAAAAGTCAGAGTCCTAAAATATGTTAATATACTTGGCTGGGTTCTGTGGACTTCAGTCCATCTTAACTTGGACCTGCCTTATGGTTTACTTTGTCCACACAGGGACTCTCAAGAAAATTAAGATGAATTGGCTAAATGTGTGAAGCCAGTGCGCATAAGTTAAAGCTCATTAACCTCCAGTGTGGAAACTCTCATTTAAATGTCAAGTGGCTGTAAATCCCTGATCTGAAGTACCTTGACTGAATACCTTTGGTTCTCTTTAGCTTTTGTAAGAGTTCCTGTGGCTCAAAGTGTATATTGTGCCCAGTAGAAACAGTTTGCTAGCTTTCTCACAGAACTCGATGCCCTTCTGCTTTTTACAATGCTCTCCTATTTGGTATCAGCACTATGGAAATGAATACCATGCCCATGCACTGGATTTTCTTTGGGGATGCCCCAGCAATCTCATCAGTTTTGACTTGTTTCATACTGGGATTCAGCTGTTATCTGTTGACATGTCATGTTAAGTTTATTGGGTTTCACTAGGGACAGGTCTGCTGCAAGGTACCTGCTTGACCTCTGAACCTCAGCTAGGCAAAACCCATCTCCAGCTGTCCACGCTGCGTTACCTTACAGATGATGTTCCCAGCATTGGTACTGTGTCTCCTAGTGCTCTTGTCTGGTGCTTGGATTTGTGTTAGGATCTTTGGCATCAAACAAAGTAGGATCTTTCTAGAAATCGGTGTGTAGTACATTGTGGGACAACCTGTCTTTCCTTAACAGCCCAAAGGAGATTGTTCCAGCTTGCTTTTGCACGTGGCTTTTTCTAGCTCAGCGTGCTTCTAAGGTTGGTATGTTTGTGCCAGGGGGAAGAACCATGGATTCAGCAGATAAACATTTGGCCCGCAGTTAGGAGCAGTTTGTGATGTAGAGCAGCCATTCTCTGACATGTGTTTAAAGCATTTAATAGCCCTTTCAGAAACATGCAAATGCGTTGAACCTGGAGGGTATGGAGAAGAGGTACCAGGCAGATTTGACAGATGTGATCAGCGCTGTGACCTGCTCCCTGTTGCCATATGTGCACCAGTGTTTCTGGAGCAGAACTGCCATGGCTGGTGCCTGGATCAGCATGTTTTGTTGGAAAGAGATCAACAGAAGTGGCTCCAGACTTTCTGCACGAGGAATCCAGCCTTCAAAGACCTGTGTGAGGAGCTTGCCCCAAACCCTCTTTTGCTCACACCACAGCTGGGTACAGGAGGGTTTACTGGTGCAGTCTGGCAGCTGGCTACTCCAGCTGGTTGCTGCGTGTCTGTAGTTCACCAGTTTGTTGCTGGCAAGCTCGTTGTCAGGCTCATAGCAGTTTGTGATGCTATTACTAGAGTTGTTTAAATTGCTGGCTTTCGGATCATGGTCTCAAACTGCACTGAGACCATGCATGGGGCAAGTGTGCTCATAGTTTGGCCTCTGAAGGAGTTAGTGAATATACTGACCGCAGGGTTTCTCCTCCCTGATTCTGCTGGGCTCGTGGGACTGTATACTGAACTCCAGTGTGGCATGGGGCACAGCGGCAAGGCTCTAGAATATCTGACACTTACTGCTTGGGTAAGCTGGAGCTCCCAGGGATGTGGGCTCCTTGCCTTGCCTTTCCTGCCATGGCTTTTGGAGCCGTAGCCAGACAACATGCAAATCTAGTCAGGGAACTTCTGGAGGGACTGGATGTATTTAAATCAGCTGGTCCAGACGATCTCTACCCCCCGAGTGCTGAGGGAATTAGCCGCTTTACATGGCTTTACAAGCACTCGTGGTGCTCTGGTGCGGTGCCAGAGGACCGGAAGAGGGCCAATGTGGTTCCCATCTTCAAAAAGGGGAGGAAGGAGGAACCGGG
Organism: Crocodylus siamensis; assembly: GCF_052110815.1. Taxonomy (NCBI): domain Eukaryota; kingdom Metazoa; phylum Chordata; order Crocodylia; family Crocodylidae; genus Crocodylus; species Crocodylus siamensis. Next base: position 62,634,641 of record NC_143403.1, read on the forward strand.
GAACGATAGGCCAGTCAGTCTTCCCTCAATCCTGGGCAAGCTGTTTGAGAGAATTATTCTGGCACATGTCCACGAGGGGCCAGTGGGGGAGATTAAGCTTAGGGGCAACCAACACTGGTTCATTAGAGGCAGGTCCTGTCAGACCAACCTGGTGGCCTTCTACGACCAGGTCACCAAATCCTTAGACGCAGGGGTAGCAGTGGACATCGTCTTCCTGGACTTTCAGAAGGCCTTTGACACTGTCTCTCACCCTGTTTTCATTAAGAAACTGGGGGACTGTGGTGTTGGCACCCACACAGTCAAATGGGTCACCAACTGGCTGGCGGGCTGCACCCAGAGGGTGGTGGTGTATGGGTCCTATTCGACCTGGAGGGATGTGGGCAGTGGGGTCTCCCAGGGCTCGGTCCTCAGGCCTGCACTATTCAGCATTTTCATCAGCGACTTGGACGAGGGGGTAAAAAGCACCTTGTTCAAATTTGCTGGTGAAACTAAGATGTGGGGGGATGTGGGCACGCTAGAAGGGAGGAATAGGCTGCAATTGGGCCTAGACAGGTTACAGGGCTGAGCAGACGAGAATAGGATGGGATTCAACACTGACAAGTGCAAGGTGCTGCACCTGGGGAGGAAGAACCGGCACCATACCTACAGGCTGGGGAACTCCCTTCTCGTCAGTGCAGAGGCAGAAAAGGATCTTGGAGTCATCATTGACTCCAAGATGAACATGGGCCGGCAGTGTGGGGATGCAGTCAGGAAGGCCAACTGCACCTTGTCATGCATCCACAGATGCATCTCGAGCCGGTCCAAGGAGGTGATCCTCCCCCTCTATGCAGCGCTGGTCAGGCCGCAGCTGGAGTACTGCGTCCAGTTCTGGGCACCGCACTTCAGGAGGGATGTGGACAACATGGAGAGGGTCCAGAGGAGGCCACTCACAAGATCAGGGGGCAGCAGGGCAGGCCCTATGAGAAGAGGCTACGGGACCTGAACCTGTTCAGCCTCCACAAGAAAAGGCCGAGGGGGATCTAGTGGCCTGTTACAAACTAGTCAGAGGGGACCAGCAGGCTTGGGGAAGTCCCTGTTCCCCTGAGCACTGCCAGGAGTGACAAGGAATAACGGTCACAAGCTGGCAGAGGGTAAACTCAGACTAGATATCAGGAGGTGTTACTTCACGGTCAGGGCAACTAGGATCTGGAACCAACTTCCAAGAGAAGTGGTGCTGGCTCCTACCCTGGGGGTCTTTAATACAAGGTTAGGCAGTCACCTTGCTGGGGTCGTTTTGACCCCAGTACTCTTTCCTGCCCATGGCAGGGGGTTGGACTTGCTGATCTGCTCAGGTCCCTTCCGACCCTACTAACCATGAATCATGCGCCCATGCCAAGCATTTGGTTCCATGCTCGGCAGAACGGTGGTTGAATGTGCTTTTGGAAGGCCAAAGGCCAGACAGTGTTGCTGCCAAAATCGTCTTGATGTAACTCTTGCAAGTGCTGCGCATATGATTGTGGTCTGCTGTGCCTGGCACCAGGTCTGCAAAGCTATAGGCAAATATTTTTGACATGGAGCGGACCCTGGACGCTGAGGAACTCCTTAGCCAATGTACACAAATAGAACAGACCCCCATCAGCAATACAGACCCAGGTTCAGGGGTGGCAAGGGAAATCAGGGATGCCATATGTGCTCACATCCAGGCCGTGTGTGACGATTTTAATGAGTAATTGATTGCAAACGCATGTACTGCTCTCTGCGCTGTGCATCTGTGGGATATGTTGTACTGATGCATTACAGATTTTTCAAATGCCTGCTGCACTGTTGCTTTAAGCTCCTGGGATGTGGGGACTACTAATCTTTATGGGGTATTTTGTGCTTGATTGATTTGATGGACTGCCTTGGCCAAGGGATGCTTTCCTTGCCAAATATGAATTTCAGCATAAAGCTCTGTAGCTGGAATCTGGGGTTGCCACGTAATCCTCTTGTGCAGCTTGCTTACTGTTCTCTGATAATTTAATCAGGCGTTCAGGCTTAACCATGGCCACCCGTTTCTTTACAAGTAAGTGGACAACAACGGGTGATAAACACAGCCAGAGCCCTTGCCGTTGTGTTTAGGGGGAAAATGAGAACAGTGCAATAACGCCAGGTGATTGTTAAGAATAAGCAACACAGCTTTCAACCTGTCAGCTGGGGAGCAAAATAGAGTGCAAAGAAAAAACCAGAGAACTGCAGGCAGCTGAGATGGGATTTTCTCTTGCTAACTTTTTCTGGCTGTGCAGTGTAGGATTGCACAGGGGGTTGGATGTATATCTATTGTTTTTTCTCATCATGGTACCTGGAGGTGAACATCTGGAAACCACTGGAAGTCCTTGATATTGTTAAGTCTGCTGGTTGCGGTAGTGTGCTGGTGAGAGGGAACTGCAGAGCCCTTTGTGACTGTTTAAGAGTTTCCAGATATGCCAGAGATTTGCTGGAAGCCTGAACCATCACAGGGGCTACTCAGAAGCCTGCACAAGGATTTGGAGGTGCAGGGACCTGGTTGGAGAGCTACTGCGTATGGGCAGTGTGTGAGAAGTCAGCCCTGCTCCCGTTTGGAGCACCTTGTCCAAGGTTCTTTGCTGTCGTGAAAGCCTGTTGTGTCTCCCTGAATTCAATTACCTTCTCTTGCAACTCTCCAGTGACATCCTCTTTCTTTTCTGCTCTGAGCTAACATGCCCATCTATAGGGTCCTCTGTGGAATGGCTGGCCCTTCAGATCCTGAACGGGCTATAAAAGCCGTGAGAGTCCTATTATATTTAGAAATTTAAGAAATGCATCCCCCCTGTTTTTTCTCCTTAACAAGGCCACAGTTGGCCGATTCAATCATTTCTGGTATGCCTTCCATTTTCTCTGCTGTGAGCTCAACTGACTGGAGGTTGCAGGTGCAACATGCGCATTATGGTAAATTCACCGCACGGTTCTTTTTTTGCTCTTTTCTTTTTGGTAAATTAAAATGAAATGTTGCTGGGGTTGTGATTCATAACACAGCTTCTGTAACCATTTTCAGTTCCCTAATCGTTCAGCCTGAGCATCATATTGAGGCCATAAATATTTTGAAAGTCCCTGAATGGAAAAAAAGAGGTGTCATTCCAGGAAGGTAGAAGGTTTCCATAAATCTGGGTGAAGGAGGGTTTTTAAAAGCTTGCTGACAGTACAGTTCATGAGCCAATGGAGCAGTCTAGTTAGTTCCAGGGTGCGCTGCCCTCCCAGCTAACCAAACTGACCAACCAAATTTCTGCTTTGCGACAGCTTTGCAAGCATCACCTCTTATAGCAGGGAAAAGATTGGGAAGATCACTGATGAATTACTGTTGGGGGGCGAGGGAAGAGAGAGAGAGAGACCCAGCCTATCACCAGAAAAAGGGGGACAAAAACTATATGCAGGTTTTGGCCATCAAGATTTCCATCAGTTCATGTGGTGTAGATGCTATAAAATCCCAAGACCTTTGGACAAAAAAAATAGAGTAAAAATAGAGCAGCCACCTCTGGACATCTTCCATAGAAAGGGACCAGCAAAGATCAAACTGATTTGAGGGTGATTTAGTACTGAGGACTATTGATGAGTGTAACAGGGGGTCAGGATTGGCCACTGCTTGAGGGAAAAAACTATGGCAAGATACTTAACCAAGACGGATGTGTGGCCTGCAGCACTGCCTGATGACGTTATCCCACGGCAGGCAGTTTCAAAGCTGTCTGGAGACACCTGTGCAAGAGGCAGCACTGAGTGGTTGAGCTGCCTGGATGACCAATAAGAGAGATAACTCTGGGTAATGTCGGTGCCATGGAGAGGGGACAACCGGGCAAGCGAATGAGTTGCAAACAGTCTATGCAGAGGCATACAATCTGTGGACTGTAGAGAATCGAAATTCATGGCGGTGAAGATGACACGGTCAAGAGATATCCAGATGTCTGATGGTGAGACACCAGGAATGGGGCAACTGAATGAAGGGGACATGAGGGTGGAAAAGAGGCCTTTTGGGCCCTGCTACAAAGGGGCTCTGATAGTGGGGCGGGACATTGACAACTGGGGGACAGGGTTCCCTCTAAGGGCTACTAAGGACCCAGTTTCAGGTGGGAGTGGACTGTTTCCCTGCTGAGGTTGCAGAGAACTGACAGAGAACAAACCCACTGAGACTGCAAGCTGAGGGAAGGGCTCACAGCCACCAGAAGACCAAAATCTCCAAGACTTGAGTTGGTTGGGCACGGGCAGGGTATGAAGGGTAGTGGAGCCCTGCAACAGAGATCAGCACACCAATTATCTATCGGCATATGTGAGTCGTCTGTCCCCTTTCGGTACACTCTTTTCTCCCATCATGGCATGGCAGGCGAGTCCAAAGGGGATGATGGCTTGTGGGACCAAGAAAAGGGCCAGGAAGGTAGCTTGTAACAATGAGCAAAGGGTTCATTTAGATTGCTAGCAAAGTCAAAACTCCTTTTTCATGGAGCTGCAATGCTTCTTAGATCAGGGAAGTAATGTTATAAAATATCTAGCACTTACCATATTTGAAGTCTCTCTTCCCCCACTTGGAGGCCATCTTTGGGGTCATATGGCCCTAGGAAGACAGAGAGAGAGAGAGAGAAGGAAAATGAGCTGCTCTTTCATCATATGTGACTTATAGTTGCGTCTAAATTTCCCTTAAAACAATAACTGTTTTGGGCAGATAGCAGCATGTGAGCCTTACATGGATACCTCACAGTGTAGATGTACCCTACATCAGGGGTGACCAGCCTGCAGGACATGTGCCACAGTTGGCATGGGCAGGCTCTGTGTGTGGCACGTGGAAGATCTAGGAGGAAGCAGGGAATGCCATGCAAGACGGCAGAGAGGAGAAAGCGGAGCAGCACTTTAGGCATGGAAAGGGAAAAGGAGTGGCACATGTGGAAGGAACAGGCTTAATTTATGGCCTGTCTGCCAAAAAGGTTGCCCCCCTGCCCTAAATCAACATGCTTGTGTCTGATAGATGTTTTGCTTTTTAAAATAAGCCGGAAAGGGGCAGACTCTGTGGCCTGAAAGAAATCAAGAGACTGATCAGAAAGCTGAATAGTTTTCCGTTCTCTCCTTGATGGCAGACCATGAGCTGCACCACAGAAACCAAAGGGAAAAGGCCCTGATCTTGCTTTGTGACCCTCATGTGTTAAGTCCTGTTGAGTTCAACCAGGGTTAGCATGAGCATAGCAGCCTGCCTGTGTGGATCACTTTTATTTATTACCTTTCATATGGTAGTCACCGTTTGGCCAAGATAGGCATATTAAATTCACTTTTTTTTTTCTCTTTATATCTTTGAGGCCCCAGAAGCAAATGGGTTGCTCGTCTTAGTATTCCTTTCTGGCTGGCTTGACATCTTGCTGGCGTTAAGAAAGAACTTAAGAACCGAATGCAGAATTAGGTATGATCTAGTTCCAGTCTGCTCTTGGCTTCCCTTGTAGTATTTGTGTGAGTAGAATCTAATGGATTATTCATTGGGGTCTGCATAGCACAACCCAGCATGAGTACTGAATGGTGCCCAGGGATGGAACAATCTCATCTAATTGTATTTAAATGTGAGTTGTTGCTGTATTTATCAGTGCATGGATGTGGCTGAATTAGGAATTGTATTAGAAACAGACTTTGAGCCGTAAGAGTGATAAATTAGTTGTTAGATGTGCCGTGGACCATGGGAGAAATTTTTTCTCCCTCTGTCTTCTGCAAGAAGCTATTAAAACTCATAACTGTTTTTCAGCAGAAAGTGTAAGTTAACCCCCTGAACTATGTTTGGTTCTCTCTTGGCTTTGTACTCTTCCCACTAACTTGTATTTTTGTGCAGTTTTTAGAGGAGTACCATTACCTTCTCCGGAGCAATGAGGTATGTGGTAGCAGGGGAGCGTGTGTATGTCCTTGGAGCCAAGCATTGTTTTTCCACACTTGGGAGGCTTGTTCTCATGGGAAGCAGCATGGAAGAAAGGAGAAGGAAAAGTTTTGTTTGGCCCAGAATTTGCCAAAGCCCAGTGCTGATGACCAAAGTCCACAAAAACTTCAAGGCAGCTTTCTGGGGTTCTCTTTGGGCTCATTATTGGGAGGAGTCACCTACAATTTTTATTTCTGGTTTCCTGACTGATTGTATCTGTCTTGTGCGTCCTACAGGGCCATCAGAAACTGGTCTGCTTTGGTTTCTCATTCGGTTGTGGGCGAGAGCAAGCCATTTGGGGGCTGAAGAGTCGGGCCTTTGTTAAGAGGTGAAATACCTGCCCAAGACAACAGATTGGGTAGCAGATCTTTCTGGTTCTCCCCACTGCAAAACATAAAAAGTCTAATGGGGAAGCAGGGCTGTTGGGACACTAGCTGTCTTACAGGACCTGTTGTGGCTGGGAGTGACTGATACAGGATGAAAAGTCCAGAAAAGCGCGCACAAATTCACCAGAATCTTTTTAGTGAATTTTTGCTGTCTTTGTGCTGGGTTATTGAATAGTTTCTTAAGTACCAGTGCACTGGTCAGCTTAGTTTTCTCTCTTCCCATGACCACAGCTGAATAATGTAAAAAAACCACAGCAATGACAAAGGCAGGCATGCAAACAGGAAATGCCAAGGTTGGGAACAAACACGGCTGTAACTTGGATCCCCTAAGCACGTATTCCTGTATTTTCAATTGGCTGCTATTGCAGCAGGACCCCTGCCTCATTCACCATGCAGCTTGCTATGGGAAGATTATCCTGCTTGTAACAGCAGGAGTTTTGTAGTGTTCAGGACAATATACGTCAAGCAATTCCAGAGAAGTCCCTGCTTCTAAAGTGAGCGGGGCTCTGTTCAAGTGGGTTCATCTAGAGGATCTAGCTCTTAGCAAGATCTCACTGTCTCTTACTATATGTACATGTAACATCTGGCGTGGGATGGTACCATCAAAAAGAACAAGCAGAGATGCTATATTCCCCCTTTCAATGTAAAGAATCCTTGATTTCTGACATGCGTCCAGCTGTGAGAAGCACGTGCACCAGCACTGTTGAAGTACTTAGTAAACTTCTAGTATTTGTGCCATCTCGGAGATCACCACTTTTGCTTGGGATTAACCTTTCTGACTTAGCCAGGTGTTCCCCCTGATCCCCACAGTTCAAGCTGCACCTTCAGAACGAGACATTGAAGCCCGTTAAACTGACCTGTGTTTTGTTTCCCCTTTGCCTGTATAGTTCTGGCAGCCCAAAAGCTGAGAGATGTGGCTACTGTGTCCCCTTTGCCTCGTGGTTTGTTTGACTGCTAAGTTCTTTCCTAATACACTTGCTAGGATTTGCTGAATATGTATGTTCTCTTTTCCGTAATAGAGACAGCTGTCTGAAGCGTTCAGACATTGATTGGTACTTTTTTAGATGGTGGCTTGCTCACAATTTCTTGTGAGCTGGTTTTTAGCATGCTTCTCGCTAAAGTTGTGGCTCTTAATGTAATGTAACCGTAATGTAATTGTGCTGCTATTTGTGTATCTTCAGTGTCAATAAAAGGATTTTAAGCAGTTCCATAGTGTATTTTGGCCAACCGGATCCCCATATGCTTTATAGAAGTTAAAGAATGAACAGTGTGCTCATTACCCCCAGCACCCTGAGGCGCCTTGAGACCCTTTCAAGGCTGTCGCAAGGCACTATACAGTATTAGCATAGCTATGCAAACATAAGATACAAGTTAAACCCAGAGATTTCAGACAGGGATCCATAGTGTTAAAAACTTTCTGAGTTCTTTGAAACAGAAAAAAATGTCTCTATCTTTCACTGTTAAAAATGTGTGAAAACGAAGAGCTGGCATTTTCCGAGAGGTGCCCAGAGTCTAAAAAGGTTGAGAACCACTGAGTTTATAATAATAATACTATTATTATAGCACTTCTTGGTTTTCTTTTTGCAGGTTTAGCAAACCTCCTTTCCATTCTTTTAAGGTGCTGCCATTATTCGGGGAAAATCTGCTGCAAGCATCCTTTAAAATCACACGCAGCGGGAAAGCAGGTAACAAATGCTGATTTACACAACTGACCACAGATTGCAGTTCTAAATGCTGCTGCTCTGAGTACAGTGTGCAACAAGTAGCCAATAGACACTTTTGCCTAAGAAGGAATGAACCACCAATATCTTATTCTAATAAAGTCTCTGTTCACCACAGAGTCAATTAGAAGATTTTTTTTCAAATGCTTGTACAGAAGGTCTGGAAAAGTAGTTTACATACTGGTCCCAATGCAGTTTTGCTTAGTTAAATAAATGCATTGCTTAAGGAGACTAATTCTTTTCCATGATAGGTAAAAAAGCTAAACTTCCTCTCTCCCAATGCATAAATCTGGGCTGGTGAGTTTGCCTTTATTTATAAAGATTATATTGGACTCTGGTGATAGGCAAATCGCTATAGATCTGGGATGGGGTGGTCTTGTTAAAGGAAAGGTTGCATAGGTGACACCAGGGTGAGATCACGCCAGTGAGTACCCATATACCAGGGGCAGGCAATTATTCTGGGTGGAAGGCCGCTTACTGAGTTTGTGCAAACCATTGAGGGCCGCATGACAGGCAGCCAGGGGCAGATAAATATTAATTTTCTAAATTTTTTAGGGACCCTTCGGGCCGGATAGAATGGCCTGGCAGGCTGCGTCTGGCTCGTGGGCCGCATTTTGCCTGCCCCTGCCCTATACACTTTCCTTGCCACTTGCTCATCCCTGTAGTCCTGAAGTGCCACTTGCCTATTTACCAAGGCATTGATTCTGCATTTGTCACCATGCTATCAGAGCCAATGGTTATTGGAGGAAAATGGTGGGCTGTCTTACTGTAGTAACCAAGCAAGTTTAGTCAAAGCAGTCCCTGCTGGAGAAGCTGGCTGGGCCGGCTAGTACTGGATTTCTGTAGCCGTGTGTATCCAGCGAGATGCTCTTCCACCTCTTTCTTAGGTTTGGAGTACTTGGTGCCTAAACCAGTGCCTATGGGAGTCCTTTTATTAGTGTCAAAAGCACAGAGAGAGCAAGTAAGCACAAAGTTTTGAAAGATAAGGTGCTGGGGTTTCACTAGGCAGCGGAAAGAATGGCAGCCAGTATCTGAAGTATGGAAATTGGGATTATTTTTCCCCCCCTGATATCTACCCAGAGGGCTTTACACTACACACCACCTGCTCAGAAGGAAAAAGGCAGATTTTAGGACCCAGCTGAGTAAGAGAAGAGAAATAAAATCCCCCTCTGCTACATTATAAAAATAGTACATCCTGGAGGAAGTTCTTTGCTGGAGTCCTCCTTGCTCTCACCTATTACTACCACCTGCATCTGATTTTGGGGGGTTATGACACAAAGGGGATATCTTTTTATAATAATTGCTCTAAAAATAGAGGTGGAATTCTTTCTCTGTTTGCTAATGGGTCTTCCCATCCCTCCAGAGGTTTAAATGATAACATGAGTTATGATTAAATTACACTAATGTGCAAATATGTACTGATTTCATCTAAAGAGCACTTTTACGGCTTCCTCTCTAAAGCTGTATAAACATCAGTAATCTGTACCTCATCGGGCCTCATTAGTCATCAGCCATGTCTAAAATTATCAAGCTGAGATGGTGAACTTTCTGTGACACTTCTGCTTCCAAAGTGACGTTTTACTCTCCGCTCTCTTATTAATGCTCAGCTTGCAGCAGAGGGCCTGTTTCATTGAAACAATCTGGTTCATGGCTCCTCAAACTCACCCTTGCCTCTTCATTGGCCAGCAGTAACTGAGTTTCTGATGGCACGAATGAGTCTGATATTCACTCTTTCACCACCAGCCTTGCTGGGGAAGGGACCACAGTTGCTCTAGGACTTCAGTGATCAAGTTATGAGGCCCCAGGCAATCAATCAAAGACTTTTGGCAGACAAAGGTGGCGGGTGGAGAGGGAAATTGAATGTAGCCAAGGGATAATCCCAAGGAAAAAAAGTCTCTCTGTAGGGGGTGGTTCCTCTCTGCCCTTTCCAAAATGGAAGCTAGTTTCTTAGAGTGAATCATGATTAAGTTTAATACCTGCTTCCTCAGACTGATCACTGCTTTGTTCAGGTCTTCCCTGGCTAGGGCAAGTACCACGTTACAGTCAAGATTTTTGTCTCCAACCACCGAGCTCTTTAAAAAATGTATACTGAGTGTATCTGCAAAGCTATATATATATATTTTACAAGTAAAGGAGCATAGGCATGATTCAGGAGACCCATGGAGATGAGCACATGCCTGGGAACAATGACATGTGAAGCATATCCTATCCACTTGCTCCCTCTCCCTGCATGGCAACTCTTGGAAATGAAGTGATGCATATCTCTGTAGCCCTTGGTGCATGCCCAGAGTTGCTGTTAGTCTTTCTGTCTTGGGCATCCTTATCAGCACATGCAGCCATATTACTTGATTTTGGGGCGTTTGTGAGTGTGTTAGGGGTGTTGATCGATCATAGAGCTGTGGGTCTGTCCATCTGTGGATGGCTGTACTCGGTGAATGGTAGTAAAGGTCGAACAGCCTTCGCAGGAGAGCCAGAGTACAATCTACACTATGGCTGCCGCTACCAGGAGTGTTTCAGGACGGTGTTCCTGGGTGCAGTGTGGACGAGCCCATGCTATCTGTCCAGTTCGTGCTGATGTTCCTGGCTGGGCCTACTGGAAAGCATGACAAAACTCTGAACTGTTGGTCCAGGGGCCATTAATGTAAATTTCTTAAATGCTACAATTTCTGCAATATTACAGGAAACAAGGTGTGTGCATGTATACTTTTCTCTGTTTTCATGCGTGCTCTTCCACACTAAGTGTGAATGTTGCTTGTCGTGTCTGTTCCTGGGGAAGGCAGTGATGCCTGTGATTGTGCGCTGGATGAGAATGCAGCTTCCTCGTCCTGGTTCTGAATCGCCCTATCCCGTGATCATGGGCAACTTACTCTACTTCTCCATGCCTTGGTTTCCCCAGCCTTAAAGGGCAAAATAAAAACAAATGTTTATGACCACTAGGGATGAGGGAGAGTACTGTAGAAGAGATTGGGATTATTGGTTTGTGTTCCCCACCTTGCTTTCTCAGTATCTTTTTTTTCTGGTCCCCTATAATGCTGGTGGACTTCCTTCCCTAACAAGGAGCATGCATGTCAGAATTAGCACTAGCATATATCCCAGGCCTGGTTATAGTGAGCAAGCCAGTACAATTAACTTGGCAATGGGTTAATCCTGGCTGATTGCAGGCATATTTGCTTTCTTCATATTCTCCCCATTCCTCTCCCTGACACATATGCCCAAGTGACTGTAGCAAGGTAAGTCTTTTAATGAGGAAAGATGAGGGAGAAGACTACCTGAGGCAGTTTTCTTATTTTTTTATTCAGGCTCATTGATTTGGAGATGAGGTATTTACTTTAGCAGTCTCCACTGGGTCTCTAATGACCTCTTACTACAGGTAACCCAAGTTGGCTCAAAAGCCACTTAGCAAAGAACCACCTCTCTGTAGAGCAGTGGTGAGCTTTTCCTCACTGTTGGGCTCTTATATCATCATACTATCTGTAAGCTGGATAAAAGCCTCAGAGGAATGATTGTCTGAGCAAGATTGAATCTGGGAGAGAGGCTCATGGATCCCTAGAATAAACTGGCTGTCAAAATGCAGTATTGACTTGAAGGAAGCAGGTCCTCGGAGGCACTATTGACTGTCATCACTGATGTAGTGGAGGCTGCTGAAAGTGCCATTTTTTGAGAGTGGTATCATTTTTTGCCCTTTTTTTTGGGAGGGAGGGGGGGAAGAGGATGGGTAAAAGAAAGCCCTGGCTCATGTCATGAATGAATTGAAAACGTATGCAGGATTACAGCCCGCGCAGGGCAGAGGGCTTTCCTGACAGCCCATCTATCCCAGTCACATAACTTTGTGTTACCAGCTGTAGAAACTGCTGGCTGCCCCCTTTTTTTTTGGTTTTGCTGATCTCCAACAGTTATTTTGGTTATACCTCCCTTAACAATTCCCTTGTCCTTTTCCTTCCTGTGCTTGATGGTATATAGATATCCTGTTAGGAGGCACCGTCCTTGGTCTTTGATAGGTTTGAGAAAAACCTGATATATGTGATGATAAAGAGGGAAGCAAGGGCAGGGGGGCGGGTGTTTTATATTTAAGAATGAATTGGTGGAAACTGCCCTTCAGAAAATGGATATAATTTCTTCCTTAATGCTTGTCACTGTTATTCCTTCTGCACTCATTCCCTTCATGGTGAGCCTAAAGATTTACAGACCCTTCTGGGACAGGCATAGCTCAACATATAACCAGTTATAACCAAGATATAACCAGGCATAGCTCAAAATATAACTTTTATAACCAGTCTGGGGCAGAGGAATGGAACATGCTAATGGAAATAATTTTGAGCCAAGCCAGCACAGCCTTTTCAGTTTGCAGAGCTGCTTACTGGACCGGGATGTCCAATTGCTATTTATTTGAATGGGAGTCATATGTCTGCAAGCCTTTTAATACTGAAAGCTTTGGTATTCATTTTTGTGTTTCTGCTTCAGTTTCTTGTGTTAGCACGACATCCCTGACCCCCTTCTCCTCCCCCCACTCCAGTGTGCTCTTCAGCATCTGTTGTAGATCCTTTTACTTGTGGTGCCAACGATCAGATTCACAAACCTGAATACAAAGGGGTTGTTCTGGACCTCTCAACAAACCTATCCCCATTTAAAGTAAATGAGTGGTTCAGGGGTGGGCAAAAATGTAGATCTCTGGCCAGCGGTTGAACTCCATTTCCCTGCAGCCCTTGCCCGCGTCACTGCAGCCAGTTTCTGTGGAGACCCGTGACAGCGCAGGGCCAGGGTTTTCATGGAAACTGGCCCCAGCAGCACTGGCAGGGCACACGGCTGAGCGGGGACCTGCTCCAAGGCTGGGATTGTGCGGCAGTGACAATGTGGTCTGGAGCCAGGGCAGAGCTTCAATCCACTTCCTGCATGCCCCTGCCTGGCATAGGTGGGCAGCGGATCACAGTTCTGCCCCAGCTCGAGACCATGCTGTCAGTGCCACAAGATCCCAGCTCTGGAGCAGCTCCCTGCTCAGCCGTGTGCCCTGCCAGTGCTGCTGGGGCCAGTTTCCATGGAAACCCTGGCCCCGTGCTCCACAGCCCCACTGCTCCTGGGGTCTCCATGGGGACCACCCACAGCGATGTGGGCAGGGGCTGCTGGGAAATGGAGTCCACCATAGACCCAATCCAGCCTGTGTGTCAAACTTTGCCCGCCCCTGGAATAGTCCAAAAATTCATGTATGTCTGCAAAAAGCCGGTTGATGTGTGAAATCAGGGGCTCAGCTAAAGTGAATGGATAAAGTACTCCCAAAGACCACAGAGCTGATTCTGAAAGCCTTACTGAGTCCAACATATCTCTGATATTTCTTAGGACTGTATGATGTAGCAGGTACTGATGTCGCATTTAGAATCCAAGTCTGCTCTTCTGCTCAACTAATTTTAAGGAGGTTAGTTCAGACACTTGCATGCATGCACGCAACCTGTCTTTGTCCTCCCCTGGCCTCCTCTTTCTCCAGATACTGCAAGACTATAGCAGCTCATGTTGAAGGCAAGCATGAACAGGCAAGAGCCTAAGTTTGAGGAAAGAACTGGACACAAAGGAGTTTAAGCATAGTCTTCTCATGTAATCCCCTGTCTGAACAGTATCATTTCAGAGTTACTGCTTTTAAACTAAGAGGCCCCAAACAGCATCACCTATATGATTCTGTACCGGGCGGTTTAACTTCTTTGGGCTTGTGGGTTCCTTGGTAAAGATAGTGTCATGACGTTGGCTGGCATGCTGATGATATGCTGAAGATATGCCATGTTTCCAACACCCCCAGTAAATGTGTTTGGCTTTTCTTACTACCTTAGTGCCTGGTTGGGTGGGGGACACGCAGGAGGGCAAACTGGTTGGAGGATTAATATTAAAGAGCGTTGTTGGAGGATAAGTAATAGATGTTGACAGTGTGGCAGAAGAACGCAAGGCTCCATTTTGTAGCAGTTGTTCTCCCAGCCTCCCTGCAAATAGTTCATCACTGGAAGTGCTTATTAATGCTCTTTTGCCCTCAGAGGCTGTCTCTTTCATCTAGATCTAGTTAGACCTTTTGCAGCTTTTTCTCTTTGAGCCAGAATTTGTCAGTACAATTCCTTTGTGGCCTTACACCACACAGTGCTGTATTTGATGACTCCTGAGAAGCCTCATCTGGTACAACATGTGCCTGCCTGGTAGCTGGCATTAGATACCAGGAAACTACATCACACAATTAGTTCAATAGCTACACTAGCAGCCCATTCTCTTCAAGACATAACTTAAATAAAGAAGCCTGACAATGTTTTGGGGTTCAAGTATCTGACAAATTAGTTCTACCACTGCAGCAGATAGCAGGAATATATTTATTTTTGGTTATAATTAGACAGCCTGCCAAAAATAACTGTTGAAACGTCACATTTTGAAATTTTTCAACTTGGTGTTCTCAAAGTTTTGCTGGGAGTTGGTAGCAATATGTCTTTAGGGGACTGAGTGACCTAACTGAGGTCCTGGCCCTTTTGTGCTGGGGCTATAAGGCATTTAGGAAGAGACAGTTCTTACCCCAGGGTACTTACAATCTAACTGGACCAGATAGATTAGAGGGGAAGTGGGGCCACCGAGAAATGGCAGTGACCTTATCATATAGCTGATCCATGGTAAAATCAAGAATAGAGAGGTGGCCTCTTGAATAGTGTCCTCCCAAATAGTGAAGCTGAACATTGTCCACATTTTTGAAGGTGTGCAGCCCCCAGGAGAGAAGGACTAGGCTTAAAATTCATATTTGGACCTGGATTTCCAGGTCATATCTGGACCTGGAATAGGCTTAAAATTCATATCTGGACCTGGATTTGGTAAAATTTGTCTCTGGACCTGGATTTGAACTAGACAGACCTGGGGTATGTGGATTGAGTATTGCTTTGAACCTGTCCTGCATCTAGAGGAGTTCCAAAAGGGATTTGACTTTCTTTATCTCCACTTGAACAGAATCAGTTGATAGTCCTCCAAAAACTGCCAAAACCCTGATGACAGCTGAGAGTATCACAGCCATTCAAAATGTCCCTGCTGTTTCTTTTGGGGTGAGATTTACACAGGAGACTTAGATGGAAGTGTGTGGGATTTTGAAACCTGGTCCCCCTTTGTGCCTTTGAAAAGCTCCACCCTGGATAGTTTTTTCTTAGGAGGACAGCATTTGGTTTAGTTTTTTGTAAACTACTATAGAGGATTAGAAGATCCATTTAATGTAAGCGCCCCTTTTTCCAACTCAGATGCATTTGCAATCAGAAAATAGGACACTGCTTACTTTCATGAGCAGGGTCCCTGAACCCCTGGACTCTTGTGCATGGGATCTAATTATAATGCAAAAAAAAGAGGTGTGAAGAAAGCTCTTCCCCCAGCCTTGGAGAGAGATTTCCAACACCAGACCATTCATGACCTTGAGGATAAGCTTTATCCACCACTTGCAAAAGATGCTGACCCAATATGAATAAATCACTCAAAACACAGAGTGATCATTTTAAAGCAAAAAGACAGAGGGTAATTGAATTGAAATAAATTATAGCTGGGTTAACCTGTCTAGAGTAATTGGATTGGAAATAATGGACAGCAGTGTAGATTGAAGTAGGTCAAAATTTAACCCAGAGGCTTGGAGGTTCCCTCCCCCGCAACTTTTTTTTCTCAAAGAATGCTTTAGGGCAGTGATTCTCAACCAGGGTGTCCTGCAGGGCATCCTGTGGTGCTGCCAGGTCGTTTCAAGAGTGTGGTGAGTTGTAAGGACATAAGCAGGTAACTACCAGCTCAGGCTTGTCCCTTCATGGCTGATTTCCTCCTGGTCTGCTGTCCAGACCCTCTGCAAGGAGGTAAGCACTGTAATATTTAAATTATTTTTTGTACTTGGGTGCCACTCAATTTACAAAAGTTATGGAGGGGTGCCTCAAATCCAAAAAGATTAAGACCCACTGATTTATAGTGAGGTCTGTCAGCGTGTCACACACGCAGGTTTCCTACCCGTTGGAGAATCATTTTAAAGCTAATTTTAAGGTTTCAAATACAGCTGTTCCCAGTTCAGAAGCTGGTCATATTGGAAGCGGTAGACATAACTTTGAAAAGTGCTGTATTATGGATGGAGTCAGTGATCAACCAACGAATTATTTTTGTCTCTTTTGTACTTTCCTTATATAATAGTTAGCTATTATAGATACTAGTTTTGTATCTTAGCTTTCCCGTGATGTCACAAACATGTGAATCTGGAGTTTGTAGGCTTATCTCAATTATGGCTTCTTTTGTAAATCTCTCTCCAGTTCCTCCATATTCAAACCTTGATTTGGGATGCTGGAGTTTCTTTTCCCTGTGTAAAAGCAATGACAGGAACACATCTATAAAGTTTAATCAAATCAGCACTTTGATCTTCAAAGCAACTTAATGTGACTTAACCTTGCTTCACCCCCTGAAAGGGGAGCAGCTTAGCTGAATTTTGAACCCTTTTGAAGCCCCTATAAATAGATTGGCTTGGGGAAAAATAATACTGAGTCTTATTAAGTTTTCTAGTTGCTGTGAACAGCTTATTTGGAGACACTCTGTTTAAGACATGTTCTTAAAAATCACAGCCCTACTAAATGCTTAACAAGTAAAATGTATTTGGGGATTACTACCTGTGGTGGTGAGACGTCGTCACTGGCTCCTGAAGGGGAGAGGGGAAACCCCGTGGGCCCCAAACCCTGCGAACAGACCCCCGGTGGGGGTAACTTCCCCTCTGCTGGAGAGCCAAAGCAGAAGCCAGGACCGCAGCCCCGGCCGTTATGCCAGCTGTCTAATCAACTGTTTTCCACCTGGGGAACAGCTGGGCCAATCATTGCGGCTGTGCCAGCTGCCGCGGGAAAGTTAAAAAGCCCCGCTGGAACCAGGGTGGGAGCGGAGCTGGAGGGAGGAGACTCTGGTGTGTAGCACACCAGGGCTGCTGAGGCTCCAGCATGGAAGAGGTGCGGCACAGCCGGTGTGGCTCCTGCCCCACACATAGGGGAAACCTTTGAGCCCCCTGCGAGAGATGGAACAGAGAAGGCATCCTGTCTCCCCACAGCAATTAAGTCAAGGGAAGCTCTTGAACTCCGTAGAGGGAGCAGGACAGAGGAGGCATTTGAGCCCCCTGGAGGAGGCTGGGGTCAAGGAGGCAGCCCCGTGGCTCGCTCCTACCCAGGGGAATATTTCTTTTGAAAAAAAAAAAGAGAGGAAAAGGGGAATCACAAGAGCACCAGAGAAGATGGCCTGTATGGAGTAGCCAGAGTGGGGAGAGCCATTGACAACCCTGCTGATGGGGGACCCCACCTGAGGCGATCTACGGGCCACCCCACAGTGGCCGGAATCCCTACTTGTTGGACATCACATCCAGTTGGTGAGTGGACAGGGTGGAGGGGAGGAGGAGCCCCATGGAACATCGCACCAAAAAACCTGCGAGTACTGCTGTTGTCGGAAGCCTCTCCAAGGAAGATCTATATTGAACCCCATCTCTCTATTAATCAACATCAAAGTTGTGGCAGATGAGTCAAGGGGCAGGGCTACTCACCTGACAGGCCGTATGACACGTGAGGCCCCAAACCTCACACTACCTTTAGTTTCTTCAGTTTAGAGATGTATATCTACTCTCTGTGGGTCAAAGCTGGACTCAGCTGAAATCAGTGACAGAAGTCCCAGGGCTTTCAATGGGATGTGGACTTGGGACTCTGAGATGGGCTGTATCAAGTTAGCTCCCAGCAGACAGACAGCAACCTCATATTTCCTTGTGCTGGCTACTTGAATTGTAAGTAAAAGTGCAAGAGGGCAGCCTCTGCGGGGCTCCTCTTTGCCCCAGCGGGTAGATGGTGAAGGGTGAATGGGCAGAGCTCCCACATCTCTCAGTTTATCAGTTGATGAGTCAGTCATTCAGCAGTCTGGGGAAGTCTCATGCAGTCTATGGAGCAGTTTTCTTGATTATGTCTCTTCTAGAGCAAGGGAGGGATTAGAGAAACAAAATGGATTTAAATGCACCCTTTTCTCTGTGGAAGCTCAGCTGTGCACTTCTCCTGTGGCTGAGGCCTTGAGACAAAGTCAGAATTTAGCTGTAAATAATGAGGAAATGCCTGGATTCAAATTTGGTAACCCATTTCTTCTGCTGCTGACCTCAGTTGACTGGCAAATATTGGGTGTTGCTTACGGGATCCTATCAAAGCAGCCAGGATGTGTACACCTGCCAAAAGAGCTCCAGAGGATGAAGCTGTATCTCCCCTTGAGACCTGGCCATCCCTGCTCTCTAAAGCTGACTTTTGATTAGCTGGCTTGAGGTGCATGTTAAAGATTATTGCAGACTTTCTTTCCCCTCCCACTCCCAAGAAGAAGGAAACATAACATCCTACTGGTCCCTTTGTGGCAGTTCGGAAGTTAAATTTACCGGGAGCATTATCTTTAACAGCTGCTGCTGTCTGACAGATTGAGTTTATAGTCGGTCTTATAGGCACTAAAAACATTTTTATCCTTGTGGGTCCAATTTCAGAGCTATTCAATTTATTATCTCTAAGAACGTCGCAGCTGTTCTTCCTCTGCACCCCACCACATGCTCCCCAAAGCTAAAGTCTAAAAATGACCCCTTAATCTGGTGGGAAGAAGGAATAATATGAGCATAGTCTCTGCTGGATATGTGGTGCTTTGCTACCAGGATCAAGGATCCACGAATGGGGAGAGTTCCCTGCCCCTGTCTGCTTACCTTGGTGTCGTTCTGGCATTTTTGTACTTTCCGGTCAGGCTCCCGGGTAGAAGGAGCAATCCTATCCCTGCAGCTCGATAGAGAGAAAGGAGCTGCCACCAGGAACACAAAGCAAGAGTCAATGATGGGGTGGGGGGGCAGAGCCCCAGTGTTTTAATTGGACCATTTGCAATTTGAAGGAATGGTGGGGTAGCTGGGAAAGAGACAAAGTAAGATACGTTTCCCTCGTGAATTTTTTAATAGTGCTGAAGTGCACATCTAATACTTTGGAGTTGCCAGCCTGAGTAAGCAGCTCTGTGGCCGTGGGCTGGGTGTTTCTTTCCAGTGACGGAGGCCACCTCTTCTCCTGGCTCCCAGAATCCTTCCCTCTCTTCAGCCGAGGCTCTTCAGTCTGTCTGAAATGTTAGCCCCAAAGTGCATCCTTCTGCTGCTCTAATCACCTCCTGTTTTGATAGCTTCCTCTTCCCGCCCATGGCTAGGACTGTATTTCCCCCTGCATTGGTGCATGAGCGCATCAGTTTTCTCCTGTGACCATAAAAATGACTATCCCAGAAAGAGTCTCACACTTGGAATATGGCAGCATTAAAATGGGGTTAAGGAACCACAGGAGAGAGGTTCTGGGAAGAGGCACAGAAATCAACACATCTCCTGTCTGGTGTGCTGCCCTTCTTTATTTCCTGGGCCAGCCTCATTACATTTTGACCAGGGCAAACTAAGGGTGAAATTTGAAAGATTAGTCAGAATAAATGTAACATTTCCAGGAGAAATGTTGTGCGGGCCCTCTCGTTAACAGGATGCAGCAGGTCTGAGAATCAAAAGCCTAATTTCTTTGAGTTTCAAAGGCTTAGCCTGAGGAAAACTGAGACATCACAGTTTCTTGGCAACAAGCAACCTTACTAGCCCTAGCCTATGGTGTAAGAGCATTGAAGGGATAAATGTCTCGGGCCAGATTCTCAGCTGATGTTGGCTGGCTAAGTTCCATTGATTTCAAGAAGCTACAGCACGGAGGTGTATTAGGGTCTAAATTGTTTCTTAATCTTTTTTGAAAGCTTTGAATTGGGGCCGAGATGTTCTGTGCCATGTCAAGCTGCATTGTCACTTGTGCCTAAAACGGGAAATGTTCGAATGACAGGGAACAACAGTAGGCAATAAAAATGGTTGACTAGTGCTTGAGTCTGGGGCAATGACACAGTGCGGTTCCACTTCCCGGTTCTTTTTGTCTAGCATTATCCCACAGTTTTCAGCTGGCAGCAGTTAGAGATTGGGCTATGAAATACGTATAACCACATATCCCGGTTCCTCCTTTTTCCTGTTTGTGCCTCTGTATCGGCAGTAGTATACGTACGTCTCATTCTATCAAAGACATCAGTTACACACAATTACCAGTGACTAGTGTGTGTCTGTGTGCAGTCAATTTTGAAAAGAGATTATTTTCTGTCAGCATAAATGATAGACAAGTTATCATAGGTATCAAACTCTGAAATGCCCCAGGCATCAGAACTAAGCGCGGATGCAAATTATACTATCGTTAGGCGTTCACAGAGCCACTGAAAAAGCCCTCAGATGTCTGTAGAAAGGAATAAAGATGACAAAAGAAAACCAGCCTTTGCTTAGTAGTCTGTGGACAATATGATGCGTCAAATTCTCTTATTCCCAAGGGGAAGACTGTGATCAAGCCTATGTACTGGGACTAGGGAGGTCTGAGTTCAGTTCCCTGCTCTGCCCTAGACTTACTTTTGATTTTTTGTTTTATGGAAGGAATTAAGACCAGGGATGCGCTGTGGTGGACATCGTACTAACGTATCATAAGCTGTCTGGACAGCAGTTGTGTCCCTGTACGTGTGCCTGAACACGAGTTTGACAGCCACATTTCTCTGTTGCTTTCTTCATTGCTGCAAGAGGGCTCAGTTCCTAACATGGGTGGTTCCCACCATGGGAAGGAAAAAGAAAATGGAGGGTTAAGCAAATCCTTTTATCTTGCCCTTTGTCTAATTAAAACCACAACAAATGGCACAGTTTAAGTTTAAATGTAATTGTGTTTAATGAAACATTAAGGGCAATTAAAGGAGTTACCGTGGCAGCCTCTCTATACCCTCCAGGGTTATTATGGTCTGATGAAGTGCTCTTATTGGCTCACTTGGCAGGGGTTTGTTAATTGCATTAGAAACTGATAGCAGCTTTCTTTTAATACTTAGGTTTCTAGCATTATCCATCTCAAGGCACTTGCCCAAGATCAGCAGCTAAGACTTAGGGAGGAAGAAAGTACTTCCTAGAAGTCAGAGAGGGATAGTGTTGGGTTGCAGAGATAGCCTTGTTCACTTCAAGCCCATCTGGGACTTTGCCATGAAGCTTGAGTCCTTCTGCTAATTTTATCACTGGCATCCTGTGCAACAGTGAGGTCACTTAACCTCTTTGTGCCTCGGTTTCTATAAAGGCAAGTGAGCAAGGGACAGTTGGATAAATGGACAGGTATTCTGTTGCTGATGTTGCTGTGGGCCTTTCACAGTCCCAAGAACAGGCAGGTGGATGGCACCTACCACCTTTTCCCTCTTAGGACATGGGGCTTAAATAAGCTGCTACGTAAGAAGGCATGTGGATGCTGGAGGAGGTGGTGCCTTCCCTTTCCCAAGGTGGTAAGCACTCTACCACCTGCTTCCAGGTATCACTGCTGGTTCCCTGTGGCTGAGATGGAATAAAGAGGTTGTCTAATAATGTGAATAATTGTTGCTTTTATGATTTCGTATCCTACTTACTGCAATTTCCCTGTCCTCTTGGCAGAACCTCCCAGTGGTTTGTAACTGATTTGGCAATCAGTGCCTTTCCTGAGCCCACCAAACTTTCCCTCCCCCTCGAAAAAAACAGCAGTCCAGATTAACAGCTGCCTCCTGTGCATGGTGGAGATTTGACAGCAGCTTTGCAGCAGCGAGGCTGCCTTCACATCCCTGACAGAATGACTGCTGTTTAAATCTTAGCAAAGGATGTCACTGCAACACGCGTTCCCAAGAGACTGGGGGAAAAGAAATGATATACGAGAGAAACCTGTCTCCAGCATCTTGCCGTCTATTTCTCAAGTCTTAGGAAAATGCTGCCATCAAGCTGTCTCCATTTATCTTAAGTAAATATGGAAAGAAAGTCTAAAATAAAAAAAACCCCTTTCTGACAAAGTTTATTTTTTAAACCAAATGCATTTGCTTTCCACGTCAGTACATTTGACAATTAATTAAAAAAAATAGTTATATAAAACCTTGACACACCTGGTTGTTTTCACTTGCTTCGAGCCCTTATTGGTCTTTTCCCTGGCAAGCACACCCTGATGCTACTGTGGTGAGTGCTAATTTGGGTACTGTTTAATGTATTTTGTTTTACAACACCTCATGGACTTAGGCCATTCATCGCTAGTGGATGTGGGGGTTGAGGCCCAGAGAGGCTCTGGCCTTGATTGCAATTACAAAAGCAGAAGTAGAACAAGGACCAGCACCCCGCTGTTCCGAAGGCTACAGCAGGGTCCAAACCACCGGCCCTTTGTTTGTCTCATGCACCGATTCACTGGGTTTGCATACAAAGACTAGGGAGCCTCCTCCCCACAGAGGTTACACCCCCAGAAACCAGCAAGACTTGGGGCCTGGCTCTGCCCTCCCCGGAGTATTACCTGGGTGAACATGCAGTTATAATCAGGACATTTGTATGCAGGGTGGCTGGGGTTTCTGAACTGGATGGACTGCATGTACTGATCTGTATCTCACTTCTCCTGGTTTTATACCACCGACTGCAGTGGTCTTACTCTTGACTTACACTAGGGGGAGAGACCACATGTCCTAGGGTGAAATCCGCACAAGTGCAAAGGATCCTCACAGGCCTTAAACCCCATGTAAACCCTCAGGCTAAATATAGGCAGTCAAAAAGTCTGAGGCTGAATTGATTCAGTCTTTGCAGGTTAGTCTAAGCTTCAAAGACTGAACCCATAAGCAAATAAACAGACATTCCCTTTTGATTCAGGAAATGCAGCCACATGCCTGCAGTGGCTCAAGACAGAAGCCGAAGGGTGCTAGAGCACAGCTCTCTGGTACATAGCCAGCAAGGGCTGTGTGTTCTCTTCCTGCTGCCCTCAAGGTCTCTGGGATTTCCAGTCCACAATGACAGCAGCAGGACTCTGCAGGGTTGCTTATTACTTCCTTTTCCTGCTTCCAGGTGTCTCTGGGATTTGTAGTCCACAGTCGCAGCCAGCACTAAGTAAGCCAGCAGGGCAGGGCAGCTCTGTACTCTGGGGAAGTTGAGTTTAACCCCCCTCCCTGGTCCCAGGGTAGAGCCAATGAGCCAGCCAGCAAGCTAGTCCTCACTGTTCCAGCTAGGGAGCAGAGGTGTCGGGCCAGCCCTGCTCTCTGGACCAGACGGCACAGCCCAGCCCAGGACTGCAAAGCATGCTGGAATGCTGGGGGACTCTGATTTAACTTCAACCAGGAAGGGGTCTGGGACAGAAGTTTCCTAAACTGGTTTGACCTAAATTAGTTAAGTCTGATTCTACATTCAACCAAGTTTATCTTAAACCAGTTCCAGCCATTTTGAAGCTGGTTTATGTGTTCTGTTACAGGTTTAAACCAGTTTCTGATCACTTAAACTAGGTTGTGTGTAACTTCTATCCCTAGCCTCAGAGGGCTTCAGTGTTTACTGAGTTTTGCACCAGAGACTGTATGCATTAGAATATCTTTCTGTGTACCAAGATCATTCAGATTATTGGGCTGCAAAGTGAATCACTAGAAGTGTGCGTGTCCTCTGTGATACGCCTCAGTTCTGAACTCCTCATACTCTGTGCTGCAGTGATTGGTGTACTGGGCTTGCATCTCAGCAGCACTAGGTTGGCACTTAATCCCGCTTAAAAGATCACAGGGGAAGCCAGTGTAAGTTACCCTGGTCTTGGGCCAGTCAGGGTGGAAGTGGCTAAGCCTCCAAGCATCACATCCCCTCTCTTGCCTGCTACCAGCCTGTGGGTGGTGCATGGGAGCTTAACACCACATAAAGATAACCTTGTTCAGATGTCTTATGCAAATGGGTTGCACTGACCTATCCTTGTGGTAGGTTCCCACCAGCATTTTGGCTTTTTTGGCTACGCTCATTTTGGCACCAAGAGGAGGGTGTCAGGGCTGGCTCCGGCCTGGTATTGCAGTACTTCCCAGCCTGGTGCTGGTTCCCTGCTGGGGAAACAGCCACCATACACACACTCACTCACTCACTCACTCACTCACTCACTCACTCACTCACTCTCATCAGTATGTTTATTCAGTGTGGGCCGTGTGTTTTATAGTCATGTTTAGTGTTGGCTGTATTTAATCAACTTCATAGTTGGTTTCCATTGCTGAACACATGCTGCTTTTGGCAGCAGTTTAATGATAGACAATATATTTAGTGAGATTTCCTTGTATGCAATTATAAGACAATTCCAGTGCCAAATTGGGAAAAACGTTGTCTTGTATTGAAGTAAATACGGTAAATGTGTTTGTGCACACGCTTTTCCCACCAGGGTCTTATAGCCCTTAAATGTTCAGTGGCTGGGCTTTTGGCAGCATTGTCTGGAGAGATTCAGAAATAACAATCGATAACAGTTAATGTTCAGTCTTGTTCCATAAAGAACGGAATTGATGCTGTAATGATGAAGGAAGATGGGGTATTACAATGCAAATTGGAAATCAATAAGAGAACAGAAACATACATATATTGGTCTCCTAAGAAAAGAACGTTTAGCTTCCGAGATGATTCAAGGAGCCAAGCCAAATATGGGCTGGACATTTGAATTTGTCCCTCTGCTTTCAATAAAGTATATTTCACTAATAAATATTTTAGAATTTTTTAGGACAGTGGCTTTCAGACTTTTCTGTACTGGGGTCTCTCTCGTGTTGACCAGGAGAGGAAAGATCAGTGAGCTGTGACTGGGCTTGTCATCATGTTTTTGTCAAAGCCATTTTCAGTAGAACATGTGCTTTCCACAAACCAGCTTTTTGCTAAGAGGGTTTTGTTCCTGAAAATTTTCAATTGTTATGGTAATATAAAATAAAAAAACAAGAAAAGGAAGCCTTTTCTGTTTTTAGAAAGCAAAAATAAAAGATATTGTTTCCTCGAGTTAGTGGTTTTGTGCTGGAAATAGAAATTCCATGAACTATTTTACATTGAGAAAAAAAATATTCATTGTAGTTTTACACAGAAATAAAACATTTCCTGACCTGTTACAGAAATAACTGCTCGACACCTGTCAAATGGTGCAGCTCCCAGGCACTCTGGGTAAGAAATGACCAAGAGGAAGGACAGCACCAGGCTACTGCACTGTTGTTTTTCCTCTTGCAGTGACTGAGGATAGGACTGTCTGGTCAAACCCATCAGGCAGAGTCAGCCAGGACCTGCAGCCCGGAGGCGAAAGGCTTTGTGCATCTGTGCTCAGGTTGCTAATCCTGCCGATCCTTTTCAATTGGACAAATCAAGAATTTAGTTTAGAAGAGAAGAGAAATGAGAAGGTTAAAGTGTAATTGCCTCAGGGATACAGGATGAGGGCAAATATGCTGTGCTGCTGCTGGCCAGATCCAAGTCCAGAGACCAAATTCTGTCTGCAACCCTGGAGAAGCCTACGGGAGAGGCATGCTCCGGGTGGAGCTCCCCTAGGTTGGCAGGATAAGACGGCAGAGCTGTCATAGCCGTTACTTCAGACTCGGTGCCCTCTGTGCCATGGGGGCAATGTGTCTTGGTGCTGCAGCTGCCCACCAGCTCCTAGCAGTGCTGCCCCGGTGGCTTGGTGGCCTCCGCCCATCACTGCTCTTCACTTCTGTCTCTGGCTTTCAACACTTCCCCTCAGGTAGACTTCCCTCTTGAAAGCACAGCTCAAGTGTAGTCTATGCTTACCTGGCAAGGGAAACACCATGACCACAGAGGCGGCCTTCCTAGCCATACCGGGGAACTTCTGGCATGGGGATAGTACCTGCAAAGGTAATGTATAGTAAACCTCCCACTTAGCTGTTGGAGTGGGAAGGTCTTGGCTTGAAGCCCACTTCATGGAAATAGGAGACTCCTCCGTGACTTGCCTCTGGGGTTTTACAGCTGAGGGCAAGGAAAATTCGGAGACATCCAAACCCCAAGCCTCTGGGCTTGGGCCTGCAAGTAGGGTGCCTGCCAAAGGTTTTGGAAACATCTGAAGCCCCAGGTGGGGGTGGAGGATGTTTGCCACTTACGGTTCTGGACCGACTCTCGGATTTGGAATTTGTTTTGGCTGATCTGGCTTGGAATATGGAAAATTTAATTAAAAAACAAAACAAAACTTCTCCCAATGTGGAGGATGGGAGCATGAAGAAGTCTTGCCTTCCCTGTGCCAACAGTTTTTGGGTCTTAAGCTAGGGGTAGATATTTCTGTGGAGACAGCTGGTCCAGCTGTAACTCTGGGTACAACCTGGCTCCCCTCATATTGAACTCTTCCTGTGCCCCCCGGTTGGAAGGTGGCTCTGCATTTCCAAGCAACTTCCCTGTTTGAGTGGGAAGGCAAGAGCAGGGCTCTGCTGTGCTCACTGCCCAGCCCTCTGCATGAGCAGATCAATAGGGAGAGGTCCCGTTGTTCAGCGCTGTGCAGACTCCTGTCTCTCCCAGTTCTTGTGGGTTAAGTTGACTGACTCTCCTAATAATATTAAGCACTTGGAAGGTGGGGAGCGAGGGGTAAGAGGGACCCCGTGCTCTCTTTGAAAGGTGTACCGAGGGTCAGTGGCTTAATGAGCAGGGGTTTCCTGAGCTATGCAGCTACTTTTTTTCTGTGCTTTTACAAGTGAGCTGGAGCAGCCAGACGCCAGGAAAGGGACAGAGCATTGGCACTACTTAAGTAAAACATAATGATTTAAGTTTTATTTAATTTAAACAATATAAGGGCCATTAAACAAGTTATGCATTGACCGCCTTACCATGCCCTCTAGTGCTAATCCTGATTAAATGTCTTTATTACTTGGCTCAGTCGGCCTTTGTAAATGACAACGAAACACTCGATAGCAAGAGTGCAAACTCCTTTGCTGTCGTGGAGTGTCTTGGCAATTATCTCCTTTCCTACTGGGTTACACAGGGGGAAAGATGGGAAGGCAGAGGGTTTGCTGGTTGGCCGGGGAGAAATCCAGCAGCACCTGATCCATTTATCACACAGATATGCTGTAGCGGAGGCTTAATGGAGATTTAAATAATTCAGAGCACTCAGCCCCGCTAAAGCTGCATAATGAGCCTTCTGCGCTGCGAGCTGCAGCTCGGCTGAGCGTATGGAGAAGGGAGGTCGCGTGGTTTTTTTCATGCATAATTAAAGGGATAAAAGGGATTTAGAGCAACAGTGTTACAATGAAGCATGGGGGCAGTGGCTTTGCTTGTATTTAACTTGAAAATGCCAAACCGTTGTTGACTTACAGAGTAAGCTTCCCACTCCCCGCCACCACTCCACACCAACCTGTGTGTGTCAGAGCATGCACTGTATGTAAGGGGAATGCAAAACTGGTTTATTTTCCTTACTGTATCTGGTCCATTCGTCCAAGCACACTTGAGGTCTCTGCTGAAGCTCCCGGTTCTGGGCTGGGGGGGTTTTCTGGTCACCTCCGTCTGTGTCCGTCTTCAGAAGGGAAGAAAAAAACCCATCCTAGAAGATAGGGGACTGAAAATAGCTGGAGGAGGACACACAGATCTCATTAATTGTACTCCCTCACTTCCGTGGCTCCCTGTTTCTGCCGTCAGTCATTTATAGTTGCTGGTGACTGCAAGACAGACGAGTGCGAACTAGACTAAGAGCACTTTCTGCCACCCCTTCTTCTCTATCTTTCTCTTCTCTTACCCCACCCCTGCTCTTTCCCTTGTTCTTCCTCTGTGTTCGTGTACCCCTGAGTGATTCTGATGCTGGAAAAAACATGCACTATGGTGAGGAAGAGTATTTTGATGGCTAGAGATGGCGGGCATGGACCTGCAGGAACACAGCCATGCCAGTGGCCATGGATTCTGCTGGTGCCAAATCAGCCT
Organism: Crocodylus siamensis; assembly: GCF_052110815.1. Classification (NCBI taxonomy): domain Eukaryota; kingdom Metazoa; phylum Chordata; order Crocodylia; family Crocodylidae; genus Crocodylus; species Crocodylus siamensis. The sequence goes on from NC_143403.1 coordinate 62,662,358, forward strand.
TTACTGCAGAAAAATAGCATCTAAGGCCATGAGTGTTAGGAGAAAACCACCCCTAATTGACTTCCTCCCAGTAAATGATACTGCAGTAGATGTTTTGCTGCTGGAAGCCATTCTCAGCTAGGTTTAAAAGAGGCTATTTAATTTTAGGTTCCTTTAATACATCTTCAAGGCACTCCCCTCTGCAGGCTTGCTCTGCTAGGAGCAATCATCTGTAAAGCTCGTTGGGCAGCCCTCCTCCTGCTATATTACCTGCCAGTTCTACTTCGGCTGTTACACTGCACGCTTCCTCCCAGGACTGCAGGGCTCTTTGCACACGTGAACTCATCCCCGTCACAGCCATGTGAGGTTGCTGGTATGCTAACTACTGTACAAACAGGTGAACTTAGAGAGGTTAGGTAACCTTCCTGAAGTCGCATGCACTGATTAGTGATATAGCTGCAAGTGGAGCCCAAGAGTCCTGACCTACATTTCCCCTACTCTAGCCATTAAATCAGTGGTTTTCAACCCTTTTAGGCTCCGGCCACCCCTCAGAAAAGGCCAGTGATTCGCTTTCGCTCTTTTTTGACAATGGCAAAATAGTAAAGCAATTTTTCTGCTGCAAAGGGCTCAGAAAGGCCACAACAGGTCAGAATATTTTTGTCACTATGGATTTCTATTTGAAATCTCTGGGTTTATCTTGTGCATCATGTATAGGTATGTTCACATCCAGCTGTGCCAATCTTACCCTAAAAATATTACCAATGTTACCTTAAAAGGGTCTCTCAATAGCCTGGCGGATACTCACCTCTGATGCTGGGGTCTTGTCCAACTGTACTTGACTGTAGGATATGGGGAGGGGTAGATCAGAGGTCGCTTTGAGCAGTGGTGATCCAAGGAGAGGTGTTTCCAGCAGAGAAGAAGAAGAATGAATGGCGTTGTACAAAGTGCCTGGGAGACAGCGAGGCCCTTTTGGCATATCATGTACAGTTCTGCTCACTCGTGTTCGAGAGAGTTGGGTTCACAGAGGAATAGGTGCAGAGAAGGGCTGCAAGGAGGGTCAGGGAGTTGGAGATGTTGAAAGGAGATTGGGGCCGTGTGTGTGTTGCTTCCATGGCAGTCTTGACAGCACTGACAAGGAGCATGATCTGCTTACCTGATCTCACACCACACCGAAAATGAGGCAGTGAAGCAACTGTATGGGACTCTACGCTGCTTGCAAGCCTGCCAGAGATGGAGATTTGAAGAGTGGTGGTGGGGGGCACTCTTAAGGTGGCTTCACATTTCTGCCTGCAGAGAAAGAGTGGGTAGGTAGGGCAGTGCAGCCATGTTTAGCCTGACAAATGAAGACTGGGAGGGGATGAGATTGTTTTTTGAAAATGGACTGGGGTGCCAGCCTCAGAGAGGGGGAAGAGCTGTGCACGCTAAGCAGCAGTGTTTGCACAAGAACAAATATGGGCCAAGAATCCAATGCATCTAACCCTCAGATGGGTTGAGGTTGGGGAGCACTCTTCCAATAGGAGGAATGGGAGCACAAATCCTGACTGGTTTGAAGGTGGAGATTGATGCTTTATGGCATAATTGTCTCTGACAGCAAAGCACTGGACTGGATGTCACAGGTGGGTCTCTCCAGTGCTATGTTCCCATGGAGTCTCCTAGCCCGGGGTCCTTGGGAAGCTAATGTAGCAGCACACCCTCGTTAGCTGAACACAGATGGGTGTGCTGAGAGGTGCACAGATGCTCTCCAGCAGCTGTTTTCTGTGGCCCTTCCTTGCCTCTACCCAAAGCCTTCAGAGGCCCGTGACGGACTGTACAATTTTGATCACTGTACTGAAGCGCATGCTCCTGTAAGGCCCTCATTTCACAACAGCTCAGAGGTCAACTGCACAAGCTCTTGGTAAGGGCCCTCAACTCTTTGCCTCTCAAGCATTGAATTTATTATTTTCCCTAAGTAAACGTAGCAAAAGGGAGCCATGACCTGTGGCCATGATATTCACTGTAACAGCATGTGTCCATCCGTCATTCATTACTGTGGGGAGGGGGGGAGGCAGTGAGGCATCCAATACAATCCCAGTAATGGGAACATCCATCATGTCTCCCTTCATGCGTGCTCTCCATTTAGAAATTTCAAAAACACTTCTGTCAAATAACACTCTCCGTGCAATCCCGTTAGCACAGCTGATGAATGGACTCTCAAATTAAGAACGATCCCTCTGATAACAGCAGTATGGGGGAGAGTCATCTGCACAATCAGAGCTATTTATTATGTGTGATTAACTGGGGTAGCAATCTTCACAACCCACTGTAAATCCTATTAGGGGCATTTGGAGGGCCAGAAATGCAAATTAGACAGCACACACATGTATACCCCCCCCCACACCCTAATGTTCATTTCAGTATCACTTGAAGAGAAATGCTGTGTTTTACATCATATTCTGAAAGGGAAAACATGGTAGCACATAATGACCCTGGGTGAAACGCTGAGATAACAGTCTTTGTCTGAAAATTACCTTATTTTAGTGGACGTTGACACGTGGCTTTGAGCAGCCAATGGAAAAAGCCCAGCGTTTTCCAATTTACATTCTCCATCTTAAGTCTGGATGGTATGTTTTGAGGCTTTTAGCACCGCTGTTTCTATCAGCCTGCATCCTGTTTGTGCTATCGTCCGAGAATGCTCCAAATCCTCTAAGAACCAAAAGCCGCTGAATGTAAATAACGATAACTCCAGAGAGTCCTTCTCGGAGAATCATCCGTGGCAAAAAGACCAAAATAATGCAGGTCCCAAGACTGGGAAAAGGGATTATCTTCTCCTCCTCCATCCTTTAGATGATGAATCTGGTTTGGGAGCCTGCAGATTTGCATCCCTGGCATTCAAACATGCTTCTGCTGCTAACGAGAAATACTGTCACTTCATTCAGAATATTTCCATCCCTGTTGCTTTCATGAAACAGCTACAATTTGGGGTTTGGAAGCATATGTGGAGAAGGGTGGGGCCTTGGTGAATCCAGGATATTTGTTTCAGTAGGGAAGATGTGTCACTACTTCTAATTTTAGTTAGGCAACTTTGGACTGATTTCCCTGAGTTGCCAAGCAGTCACAATGCCTATGGATTTGGGAGAGGTTTGCTCTGCACCCCTGAAACGTAGGCCCCTGGGGTCTCTAGCCAAACATCTGGCATTACGTCACTTTAGGGAATGTGAGCCTCACTTTCCCAGTGTGAAATGTATGTGCGTGTAAAAGGAACACAGTTCATATTTTGCAGTAGTTACCTGGCGCGATTGCTGAGAGCTTTATTAATAAGTATTGATCAGGTGCTCTGAGACCTCTGGGGGAGAGGCACTTTTTAATCATTTTATTTTGCTTGGTGTTAATATGGATGACTGAAGCACTTTTGAGCATTGCCAGTAGAATTGAGACATAGCAGAAATGGAAGTACAAGCCCTAAATTATTCGGCAGCTATGGTGTATCCAGAAATTCCATTTATTTCTGTAAAGTGCCTATTTAAAGCAGGCTGGCGGAGGGATCACTTCTGTCCAGCAGTGAAAGAGTTTAAGGGACAGTAAAGCAATGCCTCTCTGGGAGCTGACATGCACCAGTAAATGCAAATGGCTTGCAGTTTGCTTTCTCATTTTGGTTATGCTTTCGATGAAGGGTACTTTCAGGGAAAGTTTATAAAGAATTGATGGAGAAAGATAATATGAAAATGAATTGTAGGCGCTCTTGCTGGCTGTGAGTCACCCACTAACTTGTTATACTGCATCACAATTGATTAATCATTTATTAAAACATCTATTCTTCCTGAAATCACATTTTATAAACTGTTTATAAATGTACCTTTAATATAAAGTCTCAGCCATCATATATTTCCCATCTTTGTCTTACTTCTCATTAAGTGCATCTATTTTCCTGTATATAATTGCACTTCCCATGCATTTATTTACATGAGGATTCACCCAGATAAGCTGCCATGATGACATGTGGCTGGAAAAGACTGCTATAGAAGCCTGGAAATGTGTTGAAGCTTTCTAACAGGTTAAAAAAAAAAATCCCAACAGGTTGAATGAAAATCTTATCTGGGTCTGATAAAGATCCCTCAGTCCCGGTAATATAATGTAGTTTGTTTCTTCAAGCCACACAAATGCTTTTGTTATCTTTGCTTTGATTTTTTTTTCTCCCCTTTGTATTGCTTTGATTTTTTCCCCCTTCTCTTTCATCACTGTTGCTTGTAAATCCTTCCCCTGGTAGAGATTAGAGTACGAATGAGTGATAGATGCTGTCAGTAACGGGAGCTAATTTTACCCCTGATAATGGCTCTGTGATTTATACAGACTTCACTATGCTGATACAGACATGCACCTAGGGGGCCTTCCTCCTGTCTGTGCTCGGCTTGGAGAAGCGCCATGCTTGGCAAGGTGGGAATTTTGTTGTTGTAGGGGAAGAGAGCGAAGCTGCTGGGGGTATTTTTTTTCCTTTAATCTGGGGAAGCTGCTGTGCCAGCACTTCTCAGTGCAGCCCATCAAGTGCAGAACGTCGTCTGGGAGGGGAAAAAGGGCATGGAGATAAGTCTGCTTCATGTTCATTTACCCTGGTGTGATTTTACTGATGTCTGATCAAGGAGAAACCTGGTGTGTGTACAGGTGGGGGGAGTCTGGGCTGGGTGGGTAAGGGCTGGTGTGGAGGATGCAGAAAGGCAACCTTAATCATGTGTGTCACAACAATGTTTGATTTATCCGTGTAATCTGTTGCAGAGACAAAGGTTTCCCAGATACTGGGGCACCGGTCGTCACTTCAGTTATGTCTGTGTGTAGACTGTTTCTACCATGAGGCATTATTTCTACACGCCATTAATTTTGCAAGCTGGAAAAGGAGCTGATGTTTCTGTGATTTTAGTGCTGTGCTTAACCCTGGCCTGCCACTCTGAGCATGTGCTGGGGACCTGTTCGACCCCCATACTCCTTCCAGGTGGAAACAATTCCTTTCTCCTGCTACTTCCTCTTCGTGCCATTGTCCTAGTGAAGAGAGGAATGTCCTTACTGCACAGCAAGGGTAAGGCTGGGGTATGAAGCCCAAAACTGTTTCTCCTCACCACTCCACTGTGAGGGCTAAGAGGAGTGACTCGAGTAGTCGGGCAGGAATGGGTTTTGCAGCTCACAGGAAGCCAGATTCAGCTGTAGTAAGCAAGAGCAGCCCTCAGGTCTGCTCTGACTTAAGCAGAGAGTGCAATGGAGTGGCAGAGGAGATGCTGGATTATCACACAGGTTCAACTGATAGAAAGCAGGCTGGCGGTTTGAGCTAGAGGTGCACTGATACGTCGGTCCATTTCATATTGGCACTGATAAGGAAAATTTACATTATTGGCAATTGGCTTTTTTTGGCTGATGTGGCCAATAATGTCACTGATAAATGCTGCCTATATGCAGGCAGCCGCAGCATGTGCATGGCCAGCCCAGCAGCTTGGAGAGTAGTGTTCGGCTAGTAAGATTGCTGTTGGGGGGGTGGGGAAGAAGAAGGGGGAGGGGAGGAATATACCCCATAGCCCCTCTCCCAGCACCGCTGCCACCGCCCACCCCAAGTGCAATCCCCCTGCCAGGATGAGCCTGGGGCCGCCCCTGTTTCAGCCCACAGCAGCAGCCCATCCTCGCCACATGCACAGATCCGGGGGGCACATGCTCTAGAGGGGCATGCAGCAGCGGGAGCTTCCCTCCACCTCCCTGCATCCCCTGGATGAGCTGCTCGTGGCTCCATCCTGAACTTCATCATGCCTGGGCTGGGCAGTGCCAGCCCCAGCCCCAGCCCCCTTCTTCCCTCATTGCAGGGGCCTCGATCTGCACCCCCCATGCACCTTTCCTCCCCCAACAGACTTATCAGCCAGATGCTGCTCTTCAACCTGCCGGGCTGCATGTTGGCAATCAGATTGGTTTCAGCCAATATGCCTTGCTAACGATCGGCCATCGGTATTGGCCCAAAAAATCTTTATCAGTGTGCTCTTAGTTTGAGCCATCAAAATTTGAAACCCAGCTGTCATATCCAAACTCGCCCACCTAAAATTTCCCCCGTGGTTTCAAATAGATGCACAATTGTGCAGCCGTGTGCTACCGTGGGTAGATTTCTTGTTTAGAATGTTTTTTGATTCCCATAAACCACTTCCTTTCTTATAACCCCTAGCAAATCTTTTCCCTCACTTTACCTTTCTTCCGATTTAAATTGCACCCCCCCCAATAATTTAAACCTGAATAATCTGAAACACTGTTCATTTTGTTGGATCCGTAATCATTTCTTTTAAGGTTTCCAGTCCATTTTCCTCCTACATACAGACTATGATTCAAGAAAGCACTTAAATACATGCCCTTGAACTCAGGGGTCTTTATTTCATGGAAACTGGAAGGCCAACAAGCACGCTTTCTCACGTTATCCCTTCCTTTTATGCCTGTTCATCTCTGACTTCTAACCTTTCTCTAGGTCTGCCAAACTTACTTTCTCCCTAAAGCTGTTAGCTTGTATATCAGTTCCCTCTACATTGTCAGTGATAGAAGCAACTTACTCCAATGCTGTCCTCTTCCTGCTCCAGATGGAGCAGAAGCAGGGTGCCCTTTTTGGAGGTGTTTCAGGCATGGTGAGGTTTATTCTTCTTGGAACTGTTATTAGTTTGAGAGGTGGAGGAAGGATAATTGTAAAAAGATGTGGCACAGCTGTTCTAGCCCTGTTTCATTATGGGCTCTGAGCAGCTGACTTCCTCTGATTGCTGGTGATTTTCTCAATTACGGCTGGAGAAAAACAGGGGGTGGTTAGAGTGAAGATGCCATCTGTGAGGCCAAGTCTGCTTCCAGAGCTGCATGAGTGTGTATATACACTCTGTGCTGGGGAGAGAATAAACTGTAAAATATTGCCAGGGCTTATTGGAAGCATGTGAGTGCTAATTCAATATGGAAGTCCAGGACATTGCTGCCTTTTGACAGGATGTGTGTCATTTGTGTAATTACAGGATAGTTCCTCATTAATAACTATTTTAGCAAGTCCTCTTTTTTGATTCTAGGACCAGGAATGATTTTACTGCATAATCTACAGAACATAAATATTCATGCCCTCTATACACACTATTAGTAAATCAGTCATCTGTGACAAGGAGGGAAGACTTGAATGATTTAATAGGTTAATAATGGGGACACTGGACTCTTTCATCTCTAGAATATGGGTCTAAATTCAGTCCTAGTCATTTCTGAATGGAAGCCCAGCACCCTGTTGTCTTCTCATGTCTCTACATCACATTTGACCATTTCGTTATGCATGCTTGTGCTCGTTTATTGTACTTTGCTCAATCTTTCATTGCAGCAGATGTTGCATAGTTTGAGGCTCTGTGCTGCAGGCATAAGTGGTTGAACCAATGGTATAACCCCATTTCTTTATTAGTTCTTTGTAGCACCGACTCTGTTGCATAGGTGGTTGAGACACCACTACCTTTGCCATGGTTCACCAGCCCCTGGTGGTCAAGACTCAGCTATTGTGAGATGGTTTGTTGGTCTTGGGCAGATTCCCAACCATCACAGATAGGCTTGTACATGTGGTGAGCATTGTCCATTCCCCTGATGCTAAACGGTATGGAAGAAGTTGACAACAACTACATATGACACCATGCTGGGGGGGAGAAGTAGGTGTGCTGGAGGGTAAGGCTATGATTCTGCACTTCAAAGTCCTGCACTTAGGATGGAGTAATCCCATGCACCAGTACAGGCTGGGAGCTGACTGAAAGGGTAGCAGCTCTGCAGACAAGGACCTGGGGGTTACAGTGGACAATAAGCTGAATATGAGCCAGCAGTGTGCCCTTGTTGCCAAGAAGGCTAACAATATACTAGGCTGCATTGGTAGGAGTGTTGCCAATAGGTCAAGGGAAGTGAATATTCCCCTCTACTAAGCACTAGTGAGGCCACATCTGGAGTACTGTTCAGTTTTGGGCCCCCCAATACAGAAAGGCTGTGGACAAATTGGAGAGAGTCCAGCGAAGGGCAATAAAAATGGTGAGGGGGACTAGGGGACATGACTTATAAGGAAAGGCTGAGGGAACTGGCTTATTTAATCTGGAGAAGAGGAGAATGAGGGGGGACTTAATAGCAGTCTTCAGCTACCTGAAGCAGGGTTCAAAAGAGGATGGAGCTGAACTGTTCGCAGTGCTGGCAGATGACAGAACATGGAGGAATGGTCTCATGTTGCAACAAGGGAAGTTTAGGTTAGATATTAGGAAGAATTTTCTCACTAGGAGGGTAGTAAAACACTGGAACAGGTTACCCAGAGAGGTGGTGGAAGCTCCATCCTTGGAGGTTTTCAAGACCTGGCTAGTATTAGTGATGTGCATGTGTACCCCTTGAGATCAGCTATACACTGGAAGCACCAAGCACTGACTCGGAAACTGGCCACTGGGGGATTCCCCTGCACAGTCAGTGATCCCTCCCAGTCAGCGATCTGGTGCCCCCCCCAGATTTGGGAGGCACCAGTTGCCCATGCTGGCTAGACAAAGTTTTGGCTGGGATGATGTAGTTGGAGATGATCCTGCGTTAAGCAGGAGGTTGGACTAGATGACTCCGACCCTGACTTCATGTAATGTTATAATTCTGTGCCAAAGCAACCACAATTGACATTAACTGCAGTACACATTTTCCACAGTATCGTAGAAAATAAGGATTGGAAGGGACCTCAGGAGATCACTTCGTCCAACCCCCTGCTCAAAGCAGGACCATCCTGGACTAGATCCCAGCCAGGGCCTTAAAAACCTCCAAGGATGGAGATTCCACAACCTCTCAGGGTAACCTGTTGCAGTGCTTCACCACCCTCCTAGTGAGAGAGCTTTTCCTAATATTCAACCTAAACTTCATTTACTGCAACTTGAGACCATTTCTCCTTATTTCATCCTCTGCTACCACTGAGAACAGTCCAGCTTCATCCTCTTTGGAAACCCCCTTCAGGTAGTTGAAGGCTGCCACAAAAATCCCCTCAGTCTTCTCTTCTGCAGACTAAATAAGCCCAATTCCCCCAGTCTCTCCTCATAAGTCATGTGCCCCAGCCCCTGAACCATTTTTATTGCCCTTCGCTGGACTCTTTCCAATTTGTCCACATCCTTTCTGTAATGGAGGCTCAAAACTGGACACAGTCTTCCAGATGTGACTTCACCAATGCCAAATAGAGGGGAAGAATCACTTTCCTTGATCTGTTGGCAACGCTTCTACTAATGCAACCCCGTATGCTTTTAGCCTTCTTTGCAACAAGGGCACACTGTTGACTCATATTCAGCTTATTGTCCAGTGTAACCCCCAGGTCCTTTTCGCAGAGCCGCCACTTAGCCAGTTTGTCTGAAGCCTGTAGCGGTGCATGGGATTCTTCCATCCGAAATGCAGGGCTTTACACTTGTCCTTATTGAACCTCACGACGTTTCTTTTGGCCCAATCCTCCGATTTGTCTATGTCACTGAATCCTAGCCCTACCTTCGCGCATATCTACTACTTCCCCCAGCTTGGTGTTATCCATGAACTTACTGAGGATGCACTTCATCCCATCTCCCACATCGTTAATGACTCTCCTAATGTATATGCTAAATTTCTTTCTTCCTGCATAATATTTTATCCTCAGTCTTTTGCCTTTTTTCATGCTGTCTCTTGTGTTTTCAGTCCCAGTTCCTCAGTGAGCTAAGAAATAAAGCAGCAATTCCCCCAAACATTCATCATGTCTCCTCTTTTCAAAATAGCATTGGAATTCAGGACTTTTTTCTGCACTTATGCTTTGAAAATTATACAGTTCTAAACTAGGAAATTGAAAAATCCTTTGAGTGTTGGTTTGAATTTTTAACCAAACTCCCTTCAACTGCATTTATTCCTCGTATACATTTTCTTTCCATTAATATTCTAGTGAATGGCTTCACAATAATGTGTTTTTGGAAACAATGAATTTTAAGCAAAAAGCAGAGGATCTTCACAGGAAGTGAATTGTAGCATTATAAATGTTACTGTCATCACTGGAAATCTGATTCTAAGAGTTCTACTGATCCATTCAGAGAGCAGAAATGTAACATTTGATTCCCAGTTGCTCATCAAATTTAGCTTTTACATATTTCTAGTGAGCTGCTAAACAACAACTTACAAGCCCTGAAGTGAATATCTGAAAACGTGCACAGATTGGAGAGAATTGCCATGTTCTTGCTGCTGTTTTGCAAACAGAAAAAAAGTTGTGGAGTTGGTTGAATGGTTTAAGGGGTGCAAATTATCACTCAGCTCAACATGGGACATAAATATAGCTGCAAACTGAAGCTTGGGAATGTAACGTAAGGGGAAGGAAAGCTTAACTAATAAGCTTTTATGTTTGAGCATACAGTTCAAATTCAACCTAAGCTTTCCAATGGCTCCGATAAGCTCAGCCCTGTCCCTAGTGGATGATATAAGCTGCTTTGTAAAGCTGGTGCAGACTGCCAAATCTCATCGTTTTGTGATGCATGTGTTGCATTGCAGTTCACCTGCCTGGCTTTTCAGCTTCTACCAAGGAATGAGACAAAGCAGGCATTGCTTCTTCCTGCACATGCATTTCTATAAGAACTCCTCTGACTTTCCCTCCTTCCAGGGAAGACCTGTTATCAGTAATCTCGTGTCTGGTGGTGGAATAACTTTCAACAGAATTTGAGCCACCACTTAAACTGAAGTTGCCACTCAATGCTTACTGCTAAAAGACTGCATTTTCTCAGTGCAAAGGGAGACCAGAAAAGTAAGCCTGCTTGAAAAACTAGGGGAAAATAGCTGAAATGATCTAAGTCATTTTCATACCATAGGTTTTGAAAAGAAGAAAAAAGTTGTAAAAATATTTTTCTGACATTTCTGATTTGGAAAATTTTCATTTGTTCAGTTTTTTGGAGATTTTTTTACTTGCTTCCTCCATCCCCTGGTTTTTGGTACTCTTCCCTCTCTCTTTTGCTTCCTGCCTTTTCCATTTTGTCACTGAACAAAGGGAAATATGGGGAAGAAAGGGAAAAATGGGAAAAATATTAAAACCAGCAAATACATACTGAGAAACCAAATAAAAGGGGAAGAGACCTCACACCTTTTGTTTTTTTCTGATTTCATTGGGGAAAAAAGGATAAGTTCAGAAAATAGTTTCTTGTGAACACTTTCCTTATTTTGTTAAAAGACAATTTCTGATACTTTTTTTTTTCATTTCCTAAATATGACCGTTCCTAGTGGACAGATTTAGTTTTTCCTAATTGAAGAGAGGTGTGGAGTGCACCATTCGTGAGAAATAGCCACGTGTGTTGGTTGTCAACTTCTAACTGGCCTTCAGGACTGAACTGGTCTGTGCTTCAAAGGGGCTGAGCACTTAGAGCTGCCAGTGAAGTCAGTGCAAATCAGGCCTTTGGTCCAAATTAATTCTTTACTCCTGTGGGAGATTCCTTCCCACTCCAGTTTTCTTCTTTGTACAGGTTAGTTAGCCGTGGAAGGTGAGGGGTATTGGTCATGCAAGGGAGGCAGTTTATAAAGGGAGACAGTTCATATTTGGGTCTTACTTCATACAATCTCCCCTTCCATCAAACACATATAACAGAGTTTTGAGGGAACAAGCCTCACTGGATGAAGGCAATGAGAAGTGTAATGTGCACTGTACCTGCCAGCAATAGCATAGGTGCATACCTCGTATAGACGAGCCTGTGAAACACAGCAGGGTCTTCCTGATTTTCAGAGCAAGTCGTCTAAGGATAAATGGGACTTCCCATGAGCTGGAGGGTCAAGGGGGAGGTGTAGGGTCAGGTTTGTTGTGGAAGCAGAGGTGCAAAAGCTAATTACTTCAGCAGAAAGGTGCAGGTCATTCACCATGAGGCAGCAAACCGAGGCGGGGGCTAGGTGTAGTGGGGCCGTGTTTCCAGTGACTTCATGCCGTCTGCCTGAACTGGAGAGAATAGAAGATGACTTTGTTTTTCAGCAGTGGCAGTATGGTGACCTTTGTAAGTACAAATGCATGCCCAAAATAGACAAGGGATACAGAGGGAGTCAGTGACAATTAGAAGCAATTAAATCTTAGCACAAAGGCATATGCACAACACAGAAGTAGAGTTTCTTCATCCTGCGGTTCTCCTGAGTTCCCGCTTGGACTGCCAACTCAATGGGGCCTTTGTATTTTGTGTGTATACAGCACTTAGCAGGTGACTGGTGCCTCTAGGTGCTGCTAGAACACAGGTGCTCAATAATAAAAATGATAAACCTTTTTAATTCAGCTCCTTTTCTCTGGATTGCAAGGGCTACCTGCTCTCAGTGAAAAACACACGCAAGACTGAAGTTTTCCAGGCTATCTACTAAAAGTTTCTCTCTTAAATTTCACTGGCTTCTGCTTGGGGGGTTTTGGTCTGTAACAGACACGTTCCCTTAGCTAATTGGAAATCAGAAACCTGCTTTTTTGCTAATGGAGACAACCTGAGCTAATGGGATGCAGGTCCCAAGTTGCTGTTTGACTGCCATTAGACTCGATTTGCCAGCAAGTTGTGCTGCTTTGAAGGCAGACGTTGCGCTATCATGTCAGAAGGTAATTAAATAGACCCCAATTCTTTTAATTACCACTCGCTTCTTGGTACATGCTCACGTACAAGGGTGAAGTGAAGGGTATGGAAATAACCACTGACAGATCACAGCTGGAAGCATGCAGCACCTTGGATAAACATTGAAATGAAGCTGCCGTGCGCAATCCAGACAGCACAGCTTTACAATTACTGTGAAATCTGCCTAAAGAGATTGGGCATGGAATTGGAAAACACAGCATCCTTTCTTTCCGAACTCAGGCGTGATCTCTGGGGAAGAGTGTGGTGTAACGCGGGGCTTAGAGGTTGTGATCAGAGGCATACCTAATACACATATTTTCTTGTAGGCAGGAAACTTCAGGTGGGTGCTAGATGAAATAAGCTGATTTGTGCCTAGGCAGGTGCAGGTAGGTGGAGAACAAGGAAACTGTTCAGCTTATTAGCAGTATAGGTTGACATAATCTCCCTTGTCATTGTCATGCCAACCAGATTCTGTTGCTTGCAGAAGGGAGGGCACCAGTCTGGGTGTTGTTAGGCTCTTCTCTGCCTGGAGGTGGTACCTGGAAAGACAGTGAGATGGCACTGGATGCCTGCATGTGGTTGTTTCATCCATTTGCTCAGTGACCCGGAAGGCTGAGGGTTCCCTCTTTGTCTCATGCTTGGTCAGCAGTTGACATAACATGAAATTCTGGCTTGTTTGAAATCAGTGGAAGGTTTGCATCCGATTTCATAAGGGGCAGTCTTTCTGCCCAAAAAAGATGCAGGAAATAATTTCCAAGTCTGACTCAACAGACTTAGGATCTGTTCCTGAGAGGACTCACAGGAAAAGCTTTTTGTCAGGTAAATCCTGTTCTTTGAAGTCCTCAAAACAGTTTCGAGCACCAAAGAATGAGCGTTTGCAAGGGGAACAACCCAGCTCCAAATCAGTCACTAAGAATTTCAGTAAAAAAATAAAGCTGTAGGAACTCTGATAAGCAGAATAGATCTTAGATTTGCACAGTAATCAAGGAGATAAGGACATCTTAATCCTGCCTTGGCCTGGGATACTTATCAGGCTTTCATACTGCATGAAGAAAGTAGGTTGAAATCATTGAGAGCATTTCTGTTGACTTCACAGTTAGCTTTGGATCAGGCTCTAAGGCTAGGGATAGACATTACACATAAACTGGTTTAAGTGATCAGAAACTGGTTTAAACCTGTAACAGAACAGATGTTCAGTGCACGTAAACCAGTTTGAAAATGGCTAAAACTGGTTTGAGATAAACCTGGTTGAATGTAACATCAGACCTAACTGATTTGGGTCAAACAGGTTTATGCAATGTCTGTCCCAGACCTCTTGCTGGTTTAAGATAAACCACACTCCCTCAGCATCCCAGCATGCTCTCTGGGCTGGGCGGGGCTCTCTGCTCCACAGCAGGCCTGGCCTCCCCTCTGCTACCTTGCTGCAGCTCAACAGAGACTTGCAGGCACAGCAGCATCTGGCTGGCTTCCCGCTGCTAAGGAGGGATTATTCCCTCTGCCCTCTGCAGACACCTCAGCATTAGCTAGCAGACCACGTGCTGGCTTCAGTTTGTGCTGTGGGAGACAACAAAGGCAGATAGGGTTTTTTGGAGCTAATCAACAGGTAGCATAATGTCCGTCCTTGGAAAAGTTGTTTAAGAATTGAGAAAGACTTTGTTTTCTTAATGGGTTGATAAACACTGAGTTAGGGGTGATAAGCATTCCCTGCTGGGCTGCTCAGGAGTGGGGGGAATAATATGAGTGTCCTGTTGAGGCCTGGCCATGCCCTGCCCTACTCAGCTCAGCTCTGTGGAAGGGAAGCGGGGGTTGCTCTAGGTTTCCCTGGCTTCTAGCCTGAGCTACTGCAGGCATGTGCCTGCATTTTTTTCATTCCAAAGGGGATGCCTGTACAATTACAAATTGGTTTAGACTAGCCAGGTTAGACCAGGGACAGGCAATTATTTTGGGTGGGGGGCTGCTTACTGAGTTTTGGCAAGCCATCAAGGGCCTCACGACAGACAACCAGGGGCAGATAAATATTAATTTTCTAATTTTTTTAGGGGCTCCGTGGGCTGGATAGAATGGCCTGGTGTGCCACATCTGACCCGCGGGCCGCATTTTGCCCACCCCTGGGTTAGATTAACCTGTCCCTAGTCTAAGTGTTCTGTGCAAACAAATAGTCTTCTCAACTTGAGCTCTAGGATAATTGGCAAAGCTCTTCCCTTTTGGAGGTCTAACAGGTTTAACGTGAAATCAGCCTCCTCACCTATATGTGATGTTTCTTGTCCTGGCCTGCTCTTTCTCTTGACACAGTTTCTCTGTTCTGCTGCCCACAAAGGTACCTTTCCTGGCTACTGCATCAGCTGCTTCATTTTTAGCTGCGGACTAACTACCTGCTTCCTCAGGTCCTAGACAATGACAGAAATCCACCGGTTACAGCTAGGTCTGCAGGACATTAGACCCAGCTTCACAAAGATGCTTTTGAAGCCATGGGAATTAGATGTCTGTCTCCATTTCAGGCATCTGCAAATTCCTTTGTGAATATGGGCTTTGGTGTCTACTGATCCCAGAGCACTGTGATGAGGCTTTGTTTAGTTTTTTTGGGATGAAAGATGCCATAGGAATGCCACAGGGGTGTAATGACTTTTGCTTTTAAAACCAGAACAGATGAGGAAGAGGGATGTGCATTGCTGCCCTATTCCCAGAGCGGAGCTAAGAGCAAACTGTGTCTTGGAGAATAGCTAGCCTTCCCCTTGCTCTCGGAAGGGAGTACATTACCTCATCTTTTTCCCTGGAATAATGTTTCCCACAAGAGCCTGGCCAGCTAGTATAGCTGCCACAATGGTGGCAAAGTGGACCACTTTTCCCTGTAACTTCCTCACCAGGAGAAAAATAGGCCCTCCTCTCTGTGCACAGCCAAGATTGCAGCGGAGGCCTTTCTAGCTCCATACAGCTCAGGGCTTTGACAGCATAGTCCCAAGTGAGTCACAATCAAAAGCAATATTTGATCCAGCCCGCCCTGCTGCAGAACAGCAAGACTCATAAAGCTGTGCTACAGACAATGTGGCGTACTTGTGCTTGTTTACCCAGGGCTGTGCCGGGGTCCCTAGAGGGCCATCAGCCGCTGGTAACTAAGTGCAATTTCTCTTGCAGAGCTGGCGAGGCGATGAGTCAGCCAGGCAGCTGAGTGGTGTATCTAATAAAGGTTTCAAATACCAGACCCAACGCACCTTTGTCAGGAGCGGAGAGCAGTGCAGGGAGCAGCTTTGTCCTGGAGTAACTCTTTGGCTTTTATTACCTCTCTCTCTATCTATCTCTGTTCCTAAAGGGTTGGCTAATGCCTCATGAGGTTAATAAAGCAGCAGAGCAGGCAGGAAGCTTTATGTAGAGTCTGTAGGCTGGCAGAGTTTACTGATGATTAAGCAGTGTGGAGGCAGAGTGAAGAATGAAGCCAAAATGAAGGGCTGCTCTTGTTCCTCTCCTGTCAGGTTTCGAAGAGGCAGCAGTCTGAGAGGTTAACTTCTGCTGAGATCAAACATATGTAACCTGGGTGTCCCCAAAGTGAGTGTCCCCCTGCACCAACAGAAGGGGAAAGCCAGCAGGGCACATGTGCTGGGAGCGGAAACTGCAGTCTACTCGCAGTTCCCTCCCACCTGTCGTGTCTTAATAGAGGAGGAACAGAAAGCGATGTCTTAACCAGGTACACATTTAATATCTGTATATAAAAAGGGAGTGAACTACAGTGAGTATTTACAGGTTACACATACATATAAATATAACTATATATACATCTAAACAGGTAAGCATAATGGTCCCAAATGGTATGAATAGGTAAGTTCAACAATAAATGACATGCTAAAATACAAGGTGTACAGTTAACAGTTAATAAACACTCCCAAAATGGCCCTCCTTCTCCAGGGCTTTACGCCTTGCAATGACTCACCCTGTGGTAGCGCTGGCTCCTGTGCTGGGTCTCACGCCATGGTTGGAGACCAGTGCCAGCTTGCTGCAGCTCCCAGGATCCGAGTCCCTTGAGGACTCTCCGTGCAGCAACGCCTGCACTGAAGCTAAGCCACATGAGCCACCTCAGTCACCTCACTGCGACTCCCAGGGTCCCGGTCCCCCACAGACCCTCTGTACAGTGATGCCTGCACCACCTGCCGCTTCTGTCCAGTGGTGGAAGCTTTCGGGCTCTTCTGGGCAACCGGATACACCTGCTGGGCAGCTCTCCCATTTCTTCTGGGCCCCAGGACCTCTTCCTTCTTCTTCATCCCTTGCCGACTGTGCTGTGTGCTCAGCATGCAGCTGCTTATATCCATGTCTGGGTCTCCGCCTCCAGATTGAAAAAGAGCCAATTAGAGGGGCTGAAACTGCAGTTCCCAATTAAGTCTGCTCCTGCCCCTCTCTTTGGAGTAGAGGGGGAGTGGACTTTCCTCCTGGCTCCTCCCCAGCTTGTCTGTGATTGGTGGGTTTTGCCCCACGAACTGCATTCATGGTCTCCTAAGCCTGGAGAGCCGGGCCAAGCCCGCCACACACAAATAAGCAGAAAGGGGAAGAGACCCCATGGCTCAGCATCATGTGGACAAGGAGCTTTGTGTCTTTAGCCATGCCACTTTGCTGCTCACAGCCCTCAGATTCCCCAGGGTGTGAGTGGGGCACTGCCGGAGCAGATCGCTGCTGGCTCTAATGGGACAATGTGCGGGCCCCTCTGCAGGATTGGGACCTCAGTTGCTTCTTCCAAGGGGATGGTGCAGATTGCTCTCGCCTTGTCTGCGCAGTGCTTGCACAGCTTTTGCTTTTCTCCTCTGGGGTGTGTGGGGCCCTCGTGAAGGTTAGTGTCCTCAAAATGCCTTCCCAGAAAGATGTGTATGAATTTTGTGGGAAAGTGCCCTGGGTTTTACATTTTTCCTTCTACTTTCTGGGTATTTCCTTGTGGCTTTACTTCCTTGCGTATTTTGCAGCTGCTGAAATGTAGCCCCTGCATTACTAAGGTTTATGAGGGATGTGTATAGGCACAAACAGTAGCTGGTTACCTAATTCCCACAGGAGTCAATCTGATATTAGGCCTTGAGATCCTACTAATCTTAATGATTTTGCTTGGCTTAAGCTGAGTTGATCAGATTTCAGCTTCCACCGATCACTCAGCTTGCATGCCTGGCACTTTGTTCTCTCAAAAGCCTCCTCACAGCTCCCCTTTCCTCTACACTAGTAATTCTCACCCGTGGTGTTTCAGCACCCTGGGGTGCTGCCATATCCACAGAAGGGTGCTGCAGGGTGCGATAAGCAGCTAAGCAAAAGCTCAGGCTTGTCTCTTCCTGGCCAGCCTTGCACCCCCACTGCCCTGCTGTATATATTACAGCGCAAGGAGATAAACACAGTAATATATAAATTGCTTTTTGAAACTGGGTGCCACTCAGTTCGCGAAAGTTATGGGGGATGTGCTTTGAGTCCAGGGAGCGATGCCTCGAGTCCAAAAAGGTTGAGAGCCGCTGCGCTGCACAGATGAACACCTGGAATATCTGGCTACGTCCTGTCATGGTCTCCTTCCAGTGGAGCCCATCCAGTAGCCAGAGCCAAGGGAGCTGGAAATCCCAAAGAGCAAAGACAAGTTGTGTTTATCACTGCCGTTCAATAGAGCCTTCTTCGGAGCAGCACAATAAAAGGAGGAAGCTCTCCCCCTCCCTCTCTACTTCCCTTCCAGGATGGGACATGCTGTTGGAACAGGAAGAGAAAGTCCAAAAATTGTACTGACCTTAGATCCTCTCATGGCAGCAAGCGGCATTAGTTCAGCGTACTGCTCTGGCCCGAACCTGTCACGTCACATGAATCCCATCCCTCCCGCTCTCTGCTCTCGCTCTGTCTCTAGCCGCTCTGCTGCTCCTGTGTATCAGATCCCTTTATTTATGTACTAGCCTCCGATAAGAGCAGCGGTCTTGTTGACAGACCTGCTCGGTTTCACTTCGCAACCCACGAGGTGACACTTCCCAAGCGGAGAGGGACCTGCAGCCCTACTTATAAATATAAAAGGTGAGATTGTGCTGGATCCACCTCATATCTCCCGTGGCAGGAGACTGTGAGCATGCAACATGTGCTGCTCAGCCCATTTCCTTGCACACTTTGCAGACTGGTCTAAAGGCTTTTAAGCCAGGTGGGATTCTCAGCTTTCATTTGTCTTAGGGTAAGAAGAGCTAGTGTTTCCTGCAGGAATGAATGGATTCGTAGACTTGACGGCCAGAAGGCACTTCTGTGATCACTTCATTCAGTGTTTCTCAAACGGAGGGGTGTGTGTCCCTGAGGATATACAGCAACCTTCAGAGGCTTTGTGAAAGAAGGGAAGGGGGCAATTTAAAGGGAGGAAAAGGAAAGAAAATGAAGCCCTCTGTCATATGTGTCAGTTGGTTGGAGAGGTTACAGCACTGCCTTTTTATTACGCACAGCCTGGATGTTGGAACACAGCAATGTGACAGACTTAAAAACAGGTGCACAACACAAATGCACTGATCCTCTTGGACCTCCTAGACATAGGCTGTAGACACGCTCCCCCACAGCTGGAGTAAAGCATGTCTTTCAAAAGACTGCAGAAAAACACGTACATCATCATGACATGCCTTTGCCATGACTGCATGGATGAACGGGACTGAGAGAAAAGACTGGCAATTACACTCTTGAACTGGAAGTGGGGAAAAAAAGCCAAAAACTTGGGTTAGCAGGGTGGAACGAGGCACTCCTCCAGCATTTGAGCCACAGCAGGCAAGAAACTGAAGAAGGAAACACCAGCTAGGGATCCTGCCATACAGCTTCATGTCAACCAGGAACGTAAAGCTGAACCCTGACCCTTGGCAATATGAGGAATTTGAAGATGTTTAATGCCTGAACACTGAAGGCAGAGGATAGCTCAGGTCAAATATGGCCGCTATTACTGTAGTCTTATTTTGTTGAATCTCGCGTCTTTACTGTTTTCTTCTTTTTGCCATTTGTGGGACCAGATCCTGAGTTCATTTTAAAATCATTTTAGTTCTGTTCAAAGCCACCGAGCCTCTGGCCCCAGATTTGTGATGCTCCATAGGTGCTATGTAGGCTCGATTCTTGGGAAGCCAACTTGCTAGTTGGTAGCTGAAGAAAAGAAGGCGATGTTTTTTAACATCTCTATGATTCTGTTTCATATAGTGTTTCTATTAATCGGTGTGCTTAATCTGGCCGAGGGAAGGCTCATTGCAAATATGGATCCAGCAGTATTTCCAAAAGTACTGTATTGTGTGACGAGCACTCTTGCTCACTCTAGCCTCTCGTTAGCCTGCAAGCTTTCTGTCTGTGGCAATTATAGATTGGCAGTTTAGCAGTCCAGTTGTGGTTGCTTTTGTTCTACTGGCATGACGATAAAAATACGCCAGCCCATCATTGCTGCCTCAAAATAGGCGGACAAAAAGAGGGAACCAGGCCAATACGAAAAAGTCTGGAACTGCATCCTTCTGCTGTTAGTTTGGCAGGGAAATATTATACAGCGATTATAGGGAAGGACATGTCTACACCAGTGAAACCCCCCCCACTAGTGACCACCACAGTGAAGCGCTGTGCAAGCTACACCCTAAAATGGACGTAACATAGCTGCCTTCATGAAGGAGGCAGCTAGGTTACTGGAGCAGGCGTATGGCTCATTGGCAATGTCGATGTGTCCTGAGACTCAGGCCTCTGGGGTCCTTTTCCAGTCTTTGCTTCTGATTAGGTCTGTGTCCTTGCACAGATGGATCGTGTATCCTGGCTGGGCCTCAGTCTTCCCAGCAGCTAAATTAGTTTAATAGTGCACCCTACACAGTCCTTGTGAATCTTAATGAATATTTTTAAAGAGCTGTGCGGTCTTCAGATGAACGCACAGCATGAGAACAAAGCATTACTACCTCGAGGCTGCTAAACTACTTTTGTGTTTGGCTCCATAGACTCTCAGTTCCTTAAAGATGCTGACATCTGAGCACACGCTGCTAGAATGCATTACGTATGGACATTAAATATGCTTTTGCATTATAGCAGGAGGCTGTAACAGCCGAAGTATTTATTAAAAAAACCCCCACTGAATATTCTCTCTGAGGTAAAAAACCCAGAGAAGCAGGTTTGCATGTTGAGTTAGGGGGCACAATTAGAGCGTAATTCAGCCTGCTGAAAAAGGCAGAGCATTGCAGTAATTTTTAGCTTGATGGAATCTCCTGGGGCTTCTGCAAAAATCTTTGTCCCTAGTCCAGACGCATCAAAGCCAGCGTCAAGCCTGTTATCCCTTTACTGTGAGAATTATCTTTCTTGCTCCATTAGCAAAGATTTTGTATATGGTTTTTAGATGGTTCTGCAAAATGCTTTCTCCCTGTATATTTGAAGGGTGGGTAAGCACTGGGGTTGATTGTAACTTGACAGCAGGGAAGGATTGGCCCATTATTAGTATAAAACATAGCTCAGAATAATATTTATAAAAGCTGTATTTCACTGACTCTCTCTTTGCACCCTGCAAATAGGCAAAGTTTGCTCCTTGCTTGCTAAAGGGACATAGGGAAGTGGTTATTATAGAAGCACAGGGAATGGAACTTCATTTTCCAGTTCTACCTGTTGCTGTCTAGCCACAAGGCTCTGAGTTGGGTTGGTCAACCTTGCCATCATGAATTTGTTCAGATTTGCTACAATAAATCACCTGAGCACCAAGATCGAGCATCGGCATATGTGCACCCATTTCTACCTGCGTCTCAGGCTGAGCTCAACTGTGGCACTGCTAGGTAACTTCGTTAACTGGCCAGTGATGTTGCTGGTTCAGCAAGAGGCAGCTCTGATAATAACCCACCTGACAATAGCGTCACATGAGTAACTGAAAACCCTGCAATTGCCCTTTCTGTGGTTCTTCCTTCTCTTTCTCTCTGCTACCTCCTGAGCATGCCTCTACGTCAGATGATCGAAAATGTCATCATCCGGCTTTGATTGTGGCTAAATCAGGAAAATAAAAGGCTTGAATGAAGCTAGATAATGGATCAAGACAAGAACTTGCCTCTTTAAGGCTACCAGGCATGAACCGCCTGCCTATTCTGTCCACCAGCACTTTTGTGACCCAATATGTATCGTCTATAAGGTGTGAATGGGCTTTCTTAGCATGGTGGGGGAGACTGGAACATGACCCACACAGGAGTGGTGGGGATGGTGGAGAGCATCTAAAGCAGGGGTGGGCAATTATTTTGGGTGGAAGGCCTCTTACAGAGTTTTGGCAAGCCATCAAGGGCCGCATGACAGGTAGCCGGGGCAGGTAAATATTAATTTTCCAAATTTTTTAGGGGCCTCACAGGCCAGATAGAACAGCCTGGTGGGCTACATCCAGCCTGGGGGCTGCATTTTGCCTATCCCAGATCTAAGGCTTGAACAGGGTTTTCTGTTGAGAAACAGGGAAGGGGCAGGGAAAGCAGGCTGTCAGCAGAGTGGGAAGTCTTGCTCCTTTTATTTTCCTTCAGCACCCCTGAAGCAAATCATCTTTTGGCAAACCTGTGGGACAGCTCGCTTCTTCACCCCTGAAACCCTCCAGACTGGGACTTTTCCTAGTTTTATGCTCAGCCTTATGACAGCACCAAAAGACCCGAGGATCAAGGAGTCCTGGGTAATCAGCAAGAAACCGAAGTTTAGGCAGGTATATGTAAGTACTACATCAGGGTGCTTGCTAAATGAGAGCAACTTGGAAACAAGGACAGGTGACATGTACACAATCACTGAGATCTGAATGGGAAATCGGGTAGAGCCTGTTCTTGCAGATCTTCAATAATGGAATAGCAAGCAGCTGTCAGTCTGCCTCCCCCAGGTCCTTCACACAAGCAGGCAGCCACTACATTATTAATCATCTGCTAGGGCAGAGTGGCTATAAAGTCGATGGGATAGAGCGTGGTCTCGGGATAATGGGCTAGTGAACAGGGGAACAGGATCCTCCTTTTGTCTTGGCATTAATTTCCAGTAAATGCCTCTGCTTTACCTTGACGTTCTTTGCATAGTAACCTCAGTGTGGCTCACACTGGTAGCAATACTTCTTAAGAGGCTAGGAGCTGTTAATTTTTATTGCTTAATTGCATCACAGGAGCTCCTAGGCTCCAATCAAGACATTACTGGTCACTGCACCTGCTTTGTCATTTCCCCATTTTATTCCCTGGATAGCTAACACCCAGAAAGATCAAAGCCCATGAGAATCAATGGGATTGTTTCCATTTAATTCAAGGGGAATCACAGCTGACTGTTCTCCTTGGGATGAAGACTTTGTGTGCAGTTGCTTATCCAGGGCTCTTTTTTGGTTCACAAAGGGACTTAAGCATACAGGATTTACAAGCACTTTTATTTGGGAAGCAGAATTAATTGTTCATTTACAGCCTTTTTTTCCTTGCAGATGTTGCCAACTTTTCTCACCTTCTCTCCCATAATCACAAGATGACATAAGTACTAAAACTGTGTGGACTTCACAATTTCTCTTTGACACAATTTCCCATGATAATATTAGCTGTTTTTTACAATATCACATCGCCTCACAGTGGCTTGATTAGTAATTTCAGCAGTAAACACATTTAGAGCATATGCAATTTTCAGTGTGAAGGGTACTTTTCCTTTAACACTGTGGTAGTATTAACGGGAAAAAATTTACTTTTTTTCATAAAAAATAAAATTAATAGAAATAAATCACTCTCTCTATTATAGCTCGTGGTGAAGTAGGAAACATTTATATGTTCATAATGGAATGTGGAAAGCCTTGAATGTCAAGCGCTTAAAAAATATATGCCCCCAGTGTAAGCAGTCCATCACTTTTAGAAAGAAAAATGTGAAGTCTAAATGTATTTTTCAGCCTGGAAAAATACTTTTCCCTCCTTTTAAGCTTGAGAGCCATTTCCTGCTGGAAAATTTCTTTTCCTTCAGCATTACATCCATGATGTTAAGGATCACATAGTATGTAACTGCCACCTACAGCAAAAATATAGCCATAGGGAGAACAGTCCCGGAAATGGCTATCAAAGCATTATTAGGAGGAAGGTTTAAACCAAAGAAAGAATAGCAGAAGCCTTCTTATCAAAGCCATCTGGAGAAGCTGCTCTGGGTGGCGTGGAGCATCCTGGGATTCAGCCGCGAGAGGAGTGACACCTCCTTTCAGAACATGACAGATAGCCTGATGTACATATATTTTTATGCACCTTTTGGATGCACTGTGGCAGCTTTGCAAGAAGATTATTTAGAGACTAGTTGTCACTTCACACCCTCAGGGCACCAGATTTATCAGATGAGATTTTATCAGTGCTTTATTTTCATAAACTGCCAATTTTTTCCTTGTTATGGATACTCAGCTGCAATCTGCCATCCATCTCAGCTGTCTGCTGCCTGCTTTGCTGCACTGAAAAGGAAAGAGGAGTCATGTTCTGTTTTCCTTGGAAGGGAACAAATGTGGAAATCACTTAGGGTCTAAGTGCTCGACAGGGGAATAAGCACATCCCCCTGGATCTTAGCTTGGAGCGCACAGTGCATTTGTCTGCTGCTTGCAGAGATGTAGGATGAGGAGTGGCCCTCAAGGAAGGGGACTTAGCATGATCCTTTTTAGGCATCTAACTTCCTTAGACTCCTTCAAAAACTCTAGTTGGTTTTAATAAAATTAGCCTTTCACACCGATAAACTACTGACTTGTCTCTAAATGAAGCCAGGAACACCTCTTATCATGTCAAGAGTCTCTTCAATCCTGGAAGATATATCTGACCCAGGAGAGAGCCCGTGAGTGACCAGAATTCCTCTGCAGCTCCTGGTTTACAAACACAGCAGTGAGAGGGAGGGAGGGGAAGCAGACTCAGCCTCCTGTCTTACTCCTCTGGGGAGAATGAGAGTTAACTGCAGATTTGAAGACTTGCCCTAGTTCCCAAGAAAATTGTCTTCTTTTACATTTCTTACCTACATTGATATTTGAAAGCTATTTTGGACCACAATAACAAATTTAATCCATGGTTTGTTCTCTCTCTAAAGTACTGCACCATAAAAATTCAGATCAATTTTGACAGCTCCGACTATTTAGACTGGAGTGAAAACCAAACAATGAATCACTATGAATATTTACAGTTGAATTCATCCCAAGGTAGTTGTACCTGCCTCCGTCTGAAATGAAAGCCTGATCTAAAATATCAGGGGAGCCTTGAAGCCGGATTCTCAGCTAGTGGAAATTGGCAATTTCCCATCTTGTCGCTGGGTAGGGAGGTGAGAAACAATTGATGGGATAGTGGGGAAAATCAGGGCCCTACAGTCAATATAGTCCATTTTGAAAGTTTTGGGGACTGGTTCCCTATAAATTCTGCGGAGGACTGAAACACTTGAGAGGAAGCATGTTCCTGTTCTCCTGGAAGCTGAAGCTGGTAGGGCCATGGAGAAAATGCATTCAAAGGGATACTTTTTTAGAAAGGCAGTGTTAGCAATTCAGAAAAAAAATACAATTCACAGTGAATTTTTTAAGTAATCTTTTGGAAAAATCTTATTTAGGCCTGGACTGATATGTAGGAGGTGTGGTTTCAATTCCCATCTCAGCCACAAACTACCTGCATTGCTTTAGGTGAGTCATTTCAGCTACTCTGTGCCTCAGGGAGATCATTTATCTATTTGAGTGTTTTATCCTGCTGCCCATCACCACTGTTTCTGAATGCCTTCCCTATAAAATGGGTAGTAATTGCAGTGGCTCTAGTGGCCTTTACACACTGTGTAATATTTTCTTACCTTTCAAGGAATGGAATAGTGTGTCTAGTCCTCTAGATCACCGTCATGCTCAGTCATTCACTTATGTAATATCCTCTGTCCCATAGGATCTACAAGAACTGTGCTGACTCTACTATAAATAAGCCAAGGACTTGAAATGCAACCATCTCTTGGGTGAATAGCAGCAGCCAGGCAGCTAAAGCTGTCACATTGCAAAGCACTTTGTGCATGTTTGCTGTGGGGGATGAACACGAAAGGCAATTTTTTGGCCAAGTGCACCAGAGAAAACACCTGCGGTTATAAACACCTCTGCTTTCCATCTTTAGTGTTCACTCAGAGCGGATGGATCTCAGCATTTTAGTGTCCTGCAAAAGAGGTGTGTGTGAGCATGCCAAGGTTGGGTAGAAGTCACCTTTATTTGTGTTGGAAGTGACTCTGGCCCAGTGGAGCCATAACAGGTGCTTACAGTGCTTTCCTGAATGGGGGTCTCTGTTGGGATTTCAAGATATGGTTTCTTGTAGTTTAGGATTTCAAAAGTGATTTGTAGGCCATGAAAGGTTCATGAATTTGTGTGGGTGTTTGTCACTGCACTGTATTGAAACAGACTTAGGAAGAATGACTGCATTTGTGCCCTTTTGCAATTGTTCTTTTGACTAAATTAGGCTGGCTAGGGAAACATAAACACTTTGCTGGTGATTTGTGAAACTAACCAAGTTCCTTAGTTAATGGGTCATCAGCTACTTGTTCCCACTCACCTTTTGATTGCCGTTGGGTCACACGCAGCAGATTTGAGGCATCCTATGTTTGATCCTGTAGGAAGAATCCTCCCTGATGATTTGGGAGGCATGGGAGTTTATTTGATGCATGTTCCATCTGAGAAGGCAGAGGATAAATAAATAAAGGTCAGCTGGACCGCTGGAGGGGAAATCAATTGCCGTGAAGAAGAGAGAGGAAATGGTTAGATGACAGAGGAATGTTGATGGCCTTTTCATCTCAAAACACGGAAACGATGTATAATCTTCAGCACACAGGAGCAATAGTTGTCCTTCAGTGACATTGTTTGTTATTCAGTTGCAAAGCAATTGATCCTTTGGATTAATTCCTGAGAGGTTTAGGAACTTAAGATGTAGGAGATAAATTTAGAAAGCTGTTCAGGAGTGGAAGCAAGTTAGGTGCTGAACTCCTATTAAAAATCATGTGAGTTCAGTCCTTTGAAAACCTTAAATAAGTGTATATTGCACCTTATGGTGCCTTAATATCATTGAAATTCTGGTCCAGATTCTTGCCCTCTGGGGTCTTACCCACAAAAAGGGAGAGGGCACAAAGTCCCTCTTTACTCACCTATCACACCTTGATTACTTAATTATATATTGAAAAGGAAAGGAGACTCCAAACTTAAGTGGTTCACCCCACCCTTTCTTAGAACAGGGCTACCTCTTAACATGTTTCTTGGGGCTCCACCTCCCCTACACACCTTCCACACACCAACAGTGATAATGAAGCAGTTGTGTCATCCCGTTGCGAGATTACAATGGTTAATTACTTACAATGTATGAAATTTTCTTAAGCCAGATCTTTAAGGCCAATAAGTCTAAAGCAATTAATTAATAGGCAACATCTACAGTCCTGTATCATTCATGACTTAGTATATGTTATTTATTAATTGGATGTTATTCTTGTGTGCTTCTTAATTTTGGAGAAAAGGTATAAAATAAGACGTAAAGGAAAGAAAAATATATTCATTGCCTTGCAACACACTGTACTGAGTGCTGTTCGAGGATCAAACTCACGTGACCAACTTAGTGTCTGACTCCATTCCTGTCAATCATCCTTTGGCACATCGCTCTCCTGGGTTGTTTTTTTAAGCGTGAAGATTTCTCTGAGTCTTCTTTCTATGGGTTTCCCTGACAATGTGCTCCAGAGCCTCTAATTCCCGGGCGTACTGGAGCTCAGCGTTCTCCCCTTGCTTTCATCCTGGCTCAACTCCCCAGGCTCAGGTTTTGGTCAGAGTGTCGGAGCTCTCTTGGCTGCCTCTGTCCCACTTCACCTCTTGGCAGCCCTTTGCTGCCTCTAGCACCCGGCTTTTCTCTGTCTTCGGAGGCTTCCTGAATATGTCACTCCCTGTGTGTCCTCCAATGTGCAGGGAGCACATACTTTTAAAACGTCATGGGATTGATGCATGCCGTTCCTGCGTCTCCTCTCCAGACCCTGCAGGTACATGTAACCTGTTAATAGCTCTTCCCAGGCTACTCTTCACCAGAGATTGTGGGTTGCTTGGAGAAGGCACATCCTGCTTCTTTGGGGAGTGTGCTGATAGTCGCCCTAACTGGTGACACAGATCATCACAGATATTTAGGCAGTTAACTCCCATTAAGGTTCAGGAACCTACAAGTATTTGAGTTCTTAAGTCCCATAGAACTCAGTAGGATCTAGGCCTAAGGCCTAGGTATTTGAGGACCTAATTCTCATCTTGGCATCTACATACATTAATTTCAGTGGATAATCATCTAAGTAGATAGGCATCTTTGAGGATCTGGACCTAAATCACTTATGGAGATGGAACTTTGTTTCCTGTTGGACTTAGACACTTTGGAAAATATTACCTCTTGTCATTTGCACCTCACTTCCCTGGGGCTCTGATTGCTTTGCAGATGTGAACTTTGTAGTCAAGATAAGCATTGAAACCAGCACAGCTAGGAGTTGGTCAGGGGACTAAAGCAAAATGGCCATGCATGTCCTTAATTTCCCATAAAATCTTAATATATAGAATAGAAACATTCTAATTAAAGCATATGTAAAGATATAATTCTTGACTTGGCTTAAATAATGGACAAATCTAGCATGACTTCCCCTGCCCATACCAATGGGTGAAATGTGTGTGTGTGTGTGTGTATACACACACACGCATACATACACGCACACACTAATTTTTATTGTGTGTGTATATATATATACGTGTGTGTATATATATATATGTGTGTGTGTATATATATACACATACTAATGTTTATTGCGTTCTTGTCAAAAGTACTTTGCCTTTTCCAGTATCTGCCTACTTCTGATGTGAAGCTAAGGTCCCTATGTACAGTTAATGTCATTATATTCAGAGACTGGGTCCTGAGGAGGGAAGGGCTCTGGGCTTTTCTATACAATTAGAACATCCTATACAATTTTGCTAAAGCCCATTTTCTCAAAATGCAGCCCCTGGCGATGTCCTAAAAAGGTTCTGCCTCTTGGAGCCTCTTCAGTCTTTCTGAGTCTTATTAGCTGTGGTTACACTTCAAAGTGGGATGTAAAACAACTCTTCATTGCCTCTGGCAAGGTGGAAAACATCTGCCTCTTACAACCTTAGAGTCCCTTGCACAATAAAGAGTCAGTGTCTAGCTGCCCTAGGCAACCACCTGCTCAGGCTGTAGAAACATCCTTCGTATAAGCTTTGTGGTCCTGAATGCATGGAGCGATGAGAATTCACTTCATTGCTCCTTTTGTTTTTGAGGGTGGTGTTTCCCCCTTTACTTGTTTAAAAACAATCTGAAATGAAATAGGAACTGAAACAGGGAATAGGAAACTTTCCACTTCCCCCTTTTGGTTAATGCATAGGTACTGGGAGTTGGGGGAAATGTCTGTACTCTGGCTTTAGACATGTATTTGTTGGCATGTTTGGAGGTGCTGGGAGAACAGGACGTTCCATCACTTCTCAGCATGGACCAAACCTCAGAGTTCAGGGGGGAAGTGGGAGTCAAATCTTGGCTTTGGTTTGGGCCCCTATCAGCTTTTCCAGTGTGTTCAGGTGGTTTCCCATCCCTTGAGATGGGGTGACAGTAGCTCCTGGAGTTAAAAAATGTAAATGGTTTTCCTCCCAGATCTACCTTGGAAAGCCCATTCTTTCTTGCCAAAAGGATCTGTCTCAAATGCTCCCCTTAAATGAAAAGGCTTGTTTTTTCTGGATGCCTCATTCTTTCTGGGGGCATTGGTTGTCCCCATGTTATTTCCCCCTCACTCCCTACCCCCTTTCTTCCCACTGGCATAATATCTGGCAAGCAGTTTCCATTCAGTCAGGCTCTGAGTTTCATAAGATCATAGGAACTCGTTTAGCCCCATGGGTGGGATGAGTGGTGTGGGGCCAGTACACAAGCCAGATTGGACCCACAGACTGGCTCCATGCTCTGGATCCAGTGCATATCCTGGCACGGGCACTGTGTGCAGCATAGTCCTGCTCTGGTCACTCCAGGGCTGTGCTGAATGTGGCAGCTGCTCCACTGCTCTGGGGCTCTGCTGCACATGCTCTTGGATGTGAGCTGGGGTGGCTGCCAGGTGCTGTGCATGGAGCTGTCTGACAGTGGGTCAGCTTAGAGATCCATGGGCAGCGCTGGGGGACCAGATGATAGGGCTCTGTGGGCCTAATCTAAGAAACTTGGCAGGGGAGCTATTCTATCCGAGATGTTTTCTTCCTCCCTATTCCTCCCTATTTGATAGCCCAGCTCTGCTTCCAGATCCCACTCCAGACCGGGGAGGAGCCACAACATCATCAACCAGTGTGCTGGTCCTCGATTGCGGTGGGGGAATGCAATCAGCATCTGAAAACTGAATGTCAGGCACCGGATTGAGACTCAGAGAGCAGGATTCTGTTTCCAGATGAGCACAAATCTGCTTCTTGAGGCTGTTGCTTCACGGTATCTTGATTTCTAATCCACATTGTCATCCACGTTGTCAATCAGCTTTTTAGTGCAGAGGCATGACTATGTGGCAGGTGCCTGGGGCAGCTGCAAGAGACACTGGGGCAGCAGCAGCAACCTCTGGCTGCTGCTGTGCCAGCGCTGCGATTGTGTGGCTGCAGTGACAGATGTTTTTCCTGCCTCCTCCAAGTTGATGCCTGGGGCACCTGCCCCAGCCACCCCTCAGTAGCTGCACCGCTGTTTTGGTGTACTCCATGTGTCTGTTACTATCTGTTTGTGTGGGGCCTGGATTGGACTGGATCCTCTAGATGCCACCACAATATTAAAGGCCCCAAATCTTGATTGGGTGACTAGATAAGACCTTGCAAATCTGCCTCCCATGCCATGTGTCTAGAGCCAGATTGCCCTGATTTGGAAGTGCTGCACGCGGGAATTATAGCTGAGGATCTGGTGTTGAGGGAAATGGGTGGAAGAACAACAGCCACAAAGCTCTCAACATGTTCTTACTGCAGCATCTCTCCCTGGAGACCACAGATGGCATTACAAACCCTGACAGAGGAATGAGAGCACTGGGTGGAAAGGAGGGAGGATACTGCACAGGGGTGATAACTAGGATGAAGCAAAAAATCCATGAAAATGCTGTTAAATTTCTGATACTTTTTTGTGTGCAGTTTATGTGGGGTGAGGGACCCATTCAGTGTCTTGGTGTTCATGGTTTATGGGACTTGAAACCCCAAATTGGCCATAAAAAATCAGAGGGGAGATGTATATATCTCTCTAGGAAATTGCAAAGGGGTCATCCATTTACATAACCAGAGGATAGTGAGAGGGAAAGAAATCACCGTTTCATCTCAGGCAAACAGTCGGGTTAGCGGCAGAGATTTCAGGGATTAGGGAGGACACGCCTTCATCCGGGCTAAAGCATCCTTAAAGAGTATAAGTAGAGGCTAAGTGAGTAGAGAATGCAACACTTTGCGGTGGGTTTTCAGCATGTCTATCCACCCAGTTAGGCAGCAAAATAAGTGGTAGATTTTCAGAAGTCCTTAACATTTAGGTTCATGGCTCCTGTGAAGAAGAGCTGGCCACAAGTATTATTAGAGCTCTGGGGTGCTGAAGCCTGCATGGTCTACCCGTTATTTAAGTGTCTGAATGGGAGCTGCACTGTTTTTGAAAACTGGCCCTGCACTGTGAGTGCTGCTCATCAAATTACTGTAGCAACACAGACTCATTCAAAATCTCTCCCTTTCTAGGGTTTGTCCTAAAACAGGCAGGTTTCTTCTGGGGCTCTCTGGAAATGTGATGGATGGTGATTCTGAAAGGAGAGTAACTGTTTTGCTTTAGTTCAAGACAAATTTATTTCTTGAGACTAATGCTATACTTTATTTTATAGATCTGGTCAATGCATCTGCCTGCCACTGCCGTCTCCTGGCTGGCATCACTACTGATCCAGTCTGTGTCCTAAGCCCTATGCTGCTGCTAACGAGAATTGTTTAGCTGAGGTGCCAGGATACCGGATAAATGTAGAATATGACTTCTTTCCCTAGGATGGACATGCACACACAGCCACAGATCACCATGAAGTCCGAGATGGTCCTGCATATGTTGCAAAGGTGTATTTGGTTCATTAGGGGCTTCAAAAGCAGCGCTGGGCCCTGGAAAACTGAACTGTGTTAGTCCCCAGGAGTTGCTTGCTTTCTGAGATCTGTCAGAGAGCACACTGCACACACAAGAGGCTTTCTTCATTTCTCCGTCCTGCCTGGCTTCCTGTAAGCCGCCCTCCATCCTCTTATACTGCAGAGACTTGCCCCAGCCTCCCTCTGGGGAGTGTGCTCTCTCCTTCGCATACACAGCTCCCCCCCTGCCTGGCTTTTCATATACGTGCCTGCTCCCACTTCCATTCATGCCTTCTCCTCCACGGCAGGGCATGGTGCCCTCCTGTTCCAGGGCGTGCCAACCCCTGCAACGCTATGGGTTCTGTTACAGACCCCATCCTTGTTCTTCCTCATTACCATCTTTTCCCCTTTGCCAGTTCTGTTTGCTCTCCCCCCTCCTACCCATCTATGGTAGGGGATTTGTGTGCTCTCACCGCCACCAATGTGGTACCCCATCCTCCCCTTAAGTTAAGGACAATATGATTGCCCCTTATGTCCCTTCCACTTGTCCTTTCTTCCCTCCACAACAATTTCCCTGGTAGATACGTTACAAACTCTGTTGGGAGGCTGGGCAGAGATGAGCAGGGCACTGGTATGATGGAAAGCATTAATGGCTATCACACCACTCATCCCACCCATGGGTATGTACAGCACCTTGCATAACAGAACCCAACATGCAAGTTGAGTGCAATTACAATATAAAAATAACATAATAAAGAACCTGTTACATGCTGTACCATGGCTTGTGCTCTGCGTGTGCAGCAGTAAGCAGGTCTTTGTGCTGCTCCCTGGATATGAGAAGCTGCATGAGGTGGAGTGGGATATGGTTGCTTTTTCCTTACAGTGTGGAGTTAGTGCAAGCAGTGTGGTGAATTGCTGCTTGTGTAGGCGACAGTGAACTGCTATTCCCTGGAGCAAGGGTGGTACAGCATGGGAATTGTATCTCAGATGGGTGTCTCTGCAGCACGGTGCCTCTTGAGGTGTTGCAGCTTGCTCAACACTTTGTGCTGAAGGCAGCACCTAGAGGCACAACTGAGCCTAGAAGCTATACAAGCCAAATTGCATCTTGCTTTGATGCTGGCTAAACAACCCCAGACAAGCGTTGCTGTCCTGACACGTAGACACAATGTTTAATTTTTGACCACCGATTTATCTTGCTGTTGGCTGAAAAGGCATTACAGCAGGCTGCTGCCTGGCTTGCATTCTCTGACATTGAGCTCCCAGACTGTCGGTGTCCTGGATCATATTGCTACTGGCTCACAGCAGTGCCAGGAATAGTCTGAGGATACTAACTGCAGTTGAAAATAATGGGCCAGCACCCCACCTGGGGTAACTTAGTGCTACTCCACTGAAGTCAGCATTCAGCTGCCCTGAAGCCATGCAGATTTATGGAAACTGAGGATCTGCCCTGTTATTTTTCAGCCGTGTGGGGTAAAATACAGTAGTAAAATGCTCCGGTGATTGGGAAATTTCTGCTGTTTTATGCCCAAGAAAGCCACAGGTTTGATACCTAGGAGATGAATATGGCTGGATTAATCTTTTCAGTGTATTTTAGGACACAGTTCATCTAGCTGTCTTCTACTAAAGTTTTGTGTTAGTGTATTTAGATGTTATATTGGGTTTGCTCAAGCCACCTTCACTAGCGGGAAATTCAGTCTTCCTAGATAAACTAAAAAATGGGCTAGTAGTCAGAGGCAATTTGCATTCGCTGCTTTTGATTAGCTAAAAGCTCTGCCCCCCTCATTATCCTTGTTATCCCCTGGCCCTCTCACCGTCATGGTTTGTGTGTGTTAAGTCTCTTCGGTTTTGAGTGCAAGCTCCTTGGAGCAAGGACTGTAGGGTCAGTGTTTTCCATATGTACAGCACCTTGCATAGTAAGACCCAACTTGATCAACCTTTGAGTGCACTTACAATATAAAAATAACATAATAAAGAACCCCCTACATGTGACTTATGATCCAAGTATAGAAGTTTGTGGGAGAATGGGCATTTAAAACAACATGTTAAATTGATGCTGAGCTTTTATCACTTGCTTCCTGTATCTGCCAAATCACGGGAAGGCTTTGGTCTATGTATTACATTTATTGTGGCTCTATTTGCGACAGCTTCCCTGAGACAGAAAGGGAGCTTGTGGGGCAAACATTGGCTGGGAGCCAAAGAAAGGCAATATACAGTAGGAAGAAGCTACAATTCATTCAGCACAGATTGTAACTGCAGAAAAATGTCTGGGGCAGTGAAATGCTTTCTGAGGTCAGTGCTGAGAGATTGCCTGTCAAACACACAATTATTCCATTTTTGAAACAATTCTCTCCATCTATGGGACAATTTTCAGGTGTGAGGATCTCTTTCAGGTCCTGCTTTTTAGGTAAAACACTGGAACTGCTTGGACTGGTGGTGGCCTAATGGACATGCCATTGTTCTTTGAACCTTGAAAAAAGGGGTTGCTAATTCCTAGGGAAGTTCCTGAGTAACAGCTGCCATTATTTGTGCATCCCTGAGGCTCTGTGCAGGTGGCCAGAGCTTGTTCTCATTTGAGTGCAACCTTGCAGCGATAGTGGCCTAGCACGGAAACTGTAGGGGACAGGACTAGGAACAATGGCCTCAAGCTGCAGCAGGGGAAGTTTAGCTTGGAGATTAGGAGGAACTTTCTGACTGTAAGTGTGGTCAAGCATGGGAACAGGCTCCCGACAGAACTTGTGTAATTTCCATTCTTGGAAGTTTTTAAGAGCAGGTTAGATAGATACTTGACTGGGATGGTTTTAGTTAGGGATGATCCTACATTGAACAGGGGCCTGGACTGGATGACCTTGTGAGGTCCCTCCCAGCCCTGCTTTCCTAAGATCGTATTACCCACACTGTACAGATATAGGAAACTGAAGCACAGGGAGATTAAGGAACAGAGGCATGTAAGGTGAGATTTAGGCAGAATTTCAGTGCTTAGCTGCTGTTTAACCCCAGAGATATCTAGACTCTTTTAAAACACAGTCAGAGAAGGAGGTGATGCCTGCTTGATTGAGTAGCCCAGCAGTCAGAGCACTTGTCCAGTAAGTAGAAGCCCCAGGGTCAGATCCTTCCTTTGCCTGAAGATGTTTTGAACTCATATCTCCCTAGAGAAGGGCCCTTGGCAACAGGTTAGTCTGGTAAGGGGGCATTTTTCATATCCTCTGCTCAAACTGTGCCACTGCGTGGGAAAGAATTCGAGACTATTTGGGCTGGAAAGAGGGAGCAGGAGGGATTTTGGCTCAGTAAACTAATGGTCAGTGTAAGATGGGAACCTTGGGCTCCTGTGCGTGCTTCTTGCAGGCTTGTTTCTGCATTTTATCCAATGCTTGGTCTGTGTAAGGTACACAACTGCCCTTGGAACAAGTATTTGTTCTCTGGACCTGCCTTTCCCAGGTAAGTGCTCTGTTCTCACTACTGGGGGCTGGATAGGGTATAAGCTTAGTGTGACCCATACTAGTACCTGACCTTGGAGTGGTACCAACTTATTTCTGTCTACGCACTTCTTCAGCCCCTTTCAATTAGTGCACAAACGTTTTCAACTCTTCCCTGTACAACTGATATTCTCTACTCCCTCCTACTGAGTCACTCGAGGCTCAGCTGGTCTCCTAGTACCATCTTATACTCTGGGGTGTGTTTCAAGGGGAATACTTGTGTGACAAATGTTACTGCAGCTCTTTTGGGTCACCAGAAACACTGACATCTCAGCATCTTTGCCTTCCCTGATCTTGCATCAAATGTCTTTTGTCACATGCACATTGGTAGGTTTGTGTAGTCAAGAAGCCTGTGACACTAGGGCAGTATTGCTGTCACCAGGGAGGGAGGGCTGCCTGTGGCAGGCTTGGCACTTGGCAGCTGTGTGCAGCCCGCTTCTCTACATCTCTGCCCTGTTAAATGGGGTTGGCTGATCTGAGAGCAGGCAAAGTGCCCTTGCAACACATGGGCATTAGCATAG
Source organism: Crocodylus siamensis (assembly GCF_052110815.1). Classification (NCBI taxonomy): domain Eukaryota; kingdom Metazoa; phylum Chordata; order Crocodylia; family Crocodylidae; genus Crocodylus; species Crocodylus siamensis. The sequence continues at coordinate 62,697,861 of NC_143403.1, forward strand.
GTGGGCAAGGCCGCCAAGACAGCATAGCTGATCATTAAGTGTGTTTATACAGGCAAGGCTCCATGCCAGAAAGCCCCCCAGTGATCATGTCCCGTGATTAAAGCTGGTCCCTGGGCAAAGGAATATGGCACCAATAATTCTGCCGTCAGTGAGATTAAGTTCTGAAATTAAAAACCAGCTGCAGCCGCATCCAAGGATTAGCACAGGGCTCTGCCAAACACAGCTACGTGATGATCCAAGAGCACAGACCTTCAAGGCTGGGGTGTGCCTGTGTAGCGATAGAGATGTAAAGCTGAGGAAGGCTTCTCTAGCTCTTTATGAGTCTCTGTGTCTCCTCCATAATGCTCAGCCCCTTTGTTGACTGATCATCACACTGTAGGCCATCTAGAAGCTGAATGGCCAGGCTCTGCCTCTGGAGCTCTGGCCCAGGGTTTGAACTGGGGGAATGAGGCTATATCACCATCTTCAAACTGTATGGAGGCTTCAGCCAGGTGTGCAGGATCTAGCCCCTCCAGTGGTTTGGGAAGTAAATCTCAAAAGGCGAAGAGGGAAGGTGCTGAATCTCCTAAGCGCATGCCTTCATCCTGTCTCTCGGTGACTGTGTCACACTTCCTGAACTATCCGGTCTCAAGCCCGGAGTGTACTGCTGTTGCACAGCATTTTGGAAAGAAAAAATAAAGTCCACTGCACTCAAGGTGAGGAAGAATACATCTTTCTTTCTAGGCGGCATGACTCAGACCGAAGGATGCCAGAGACTGGGACTGAATCGCTCAGTCTGTGAGCAGCCAGCAGCGGCACATGGTGTTAAAGAAAGAAGCTGAATGTTCCCGCATTCAGCAGAACAAGTGCTCCATGAAGCTGGAAACAGGCGCAGCGGTCCGTTTGCAGGCTGCTGTCATGCCGCTATTGACATCTGCTATTGCTGACGCTAACAGTGTGCCTAGCAGTAACGCTGCCTGCTTCACAATAGACTCGCAGAGAAGTTCAGCTGGGTGGAAAAACTCAAAAGGGAGCCAGCACCTGCTTAAAGAAGTTCATGAACTTGTTTCAGTTTCAGTGTTCTGTCACCCCCGACAAAGACCAGAACGATTAGATGTGACAGTGGCTGAAGAAAAGAAAACCTCAGGAAAACAAAACCTTTTCCCTTTCTCCTCTCCCTGAATTTTCTAAAGGACCCAGTAGAGGCCCCCCCCCTTTCTTTTAATGTATACTGCACGCAGAAAACAGAGGCCAACTAGTAATTCCATGTGGATTTTCTGTGCACACCGTGTTATTTCATCTCATCTTAGGTTTGCATTAGCAGCAGGTACAGGATGGAAAACCATCCTATTGTTAGCTTTCCCTTCTCTAGAGAGATGGGCCCAGTACCTTTAGGGAAGTGTGTGCTGGCTTCAAATCCTGCCCGCCCCTTGGATTTTGCAGGTGTTCAGGTCAAGGTTTGGTAGACTTCAGGCCTCCCACACTTGTCAGGTTTTCTTCCCTGCCCATCTCAGTTCCCAGTCAACGGCAGAAATGCTGAAAATCATGCAAGGGAAAGGCTGTTTCCAACACGACCAAAAGCAGAAAGTGCCATGAAATCTTGTGTGAGAAAAATCTATTCCTGCCAGAGTGACAGCCAGTTGAGAAGATTTGAAAACCATCATTAAAATCATAGCATTTGTTGCTGTGCAGGAATTGTGGGACAATGGCATCTAATTAGAGAAAGAACCTGATGTTCCTATTAGAGCTAGTCAGAAAGTAGGGGGGAAATATTCACAAAAGACACTTTTTGCATTTTTTTTTTTTTTTATTATAATTTCCAAATTTCCCAACCACTTCCTGCTCTCCTGGAAATGATCTGAATGTGATTGCTAGGCTAGCAATGGCTGTCGCTGTTAAAAAGAATAGTGCTTAGGCTGCTTGCCAACCTTAGTAAAATAATCCTATGTTACTACTTTGAAATATGTGTTTACAGGGACCCAGCGAGCACTAGATCCCAGAGAGGTTAAAGAACTGAGATTGCCTGCTTCTGAGTTTGTGGCGGGCAGGAAATATTTATCAGCTCTTGAGCGGAGTCCGAAGTGACGCAGTTCTCACCGTGACACCCTGCCGTCCCATCGGTTACAGACCTGCCCAGTTGTGGCTAGCGGGCAGGTAGGGGAAAGCTCCCCCCTTTCCAATGGAGCAATATTAAGGGCAGAATGATGCCTTCCCACTGTCATTAATATGAAGAAATAGGGCGCGTTTCCAGCAGCGACTGGCAGTGGGAAGCAAGCGCTCCTTTGGAACGGAGCTCCCATGTGCCTTTGAACATCTGCTGGCTGTGCCTGGTGCTCCGAAAAAAGGTGTCGCAGCCCATAACATGCCCATGCTGTGACAACAAAGAGGTTTTTCTTCCATGCCTGTCTTCTCCTCTTTGGCAGGGCTCGCACACATCATTCCTGGGCTTGAGGTCTTTCACGCTGGAATAACTTAAAAAGCCTCCATGTACATAGGAATTTAAATTACATTCTGTGTGCGTGTGCGTGCATAATCCTACGAGGAAGGAGCGGAGGGAAAGATACACATTCTGCTGAAAGCTACTGATTTGTTCGGTACCCGAGACATGAACAATGTCCTATTTCTGTTTTCTGAGGACATGGATGCCTAAAGTTACATGGCTAAATCCATATTTATCTGGGAGCAATTGGGCTCTTAGCACATTTTAGAGCCGTCTTGTTTTCTGTGTTTTCCTATTTAAATATAGAAGCCTAACTCAAAGTCACCGTGCTTTGGTTTTTCATAAATTTTGGCTATCACGTTTTACTTCTGTCTTGTGAACTCACCGTTTTTTTTTCCCCATAAGAAAATTCACATACAAATGCTCTGTAATTACATACAGATTCCTCAGTGTACCATAATCTCGGATGAGTTACTAAGGATCAGATCATGGCCCGGCATTAGTGGGAGATTAAGCTAGCCTGTCCCTGCCACATCCCTGCGGGTGGTTGCTAGTAGGTATAGCGTTCCCTCCACTCAGCACTTGGAAGAGGAGAACGGCTGCAGCCTGCGCTCTGTTTCCTCCCCAGGGCATCACCTAGTGCAGCTGAGCTAGTTGCCTGTGTGTGTTAAGTGGACCTGGGCGATTTTTTGGCAGGGGAACAAATAATCAATTCGTGTAGTCTAATGGAGTTTGAGGAGGATCAAAACTGTTTGTAAACAGGGGGGCAAATTTTGTTACTACATTTTGTGGGGGGAAAAATGGGGGAAGCCTTAGCAAAGAATTAGAATCACATTTTTGTGCTGACCCTTGACTTTGTGTTTTTTGTTTCATAATAAAAACCTGGAAGAAAAATAGCTTGGGTTAAAGTTGAACCATTTTTTTCCCCCTGGATGTTTTCAGTTTGGCTACCAAATGAGCTTTGGTTGTAACTTGGTACTGACTGGGGCCAGGAGGGGTTAACACTCTTTCAGCAGGAAGGTTGCCTCTTTGAAGTGCCCGTCTCTTCCCTGCGGTGCTCCTGAGGCAGGGCAGCTACATCCCATTCATTGTACAGGGCAGAATCCATAAACGTCACCCTGCATTTATTCCTCTTTCCTTGACTGTACCTTTGACTTTTTGCACTGACTTAAACTGTCCTGATAACAAGCGTGTTCTTGTGTCTTACCTTTTTAATTGGATCAAATATGAACATGCTTATGCCCTTACATGTATCAGGAGGCGCTACTTCACGGTCAGGGCGGCTAGGGTCTGGAATCAACTTCCAAGAGAAGTGGTGCTGGCCCCTACCCTGGGGGGCTTTTGGAGGAGGTTAGATGAACACCTTGCTGGGGTCGTTTGACCCCAGTACTCTTTCCTGCCATGGCAGGGGGTCGGACTAGATGATCTGCTCAGGTCCCTTCCGACCCTAGAAACTATGAAACTATGTCTAAATGATCCTGTGTTTTATAAACTTGGCTTCCATGCAGTACAGGAGGTGCTAATGCTATAATCCTGTTGCTTGCTACTGGTGGCTCCTCATCATCTGATTGCTGTCTTTGAATGACTTTGCAGGGATCTTTTGGCCACTAACCAGTTTGTGGGTCATAAAACCCAATGCTTCAGGGTTGACCACCACATTAAAATGTCGGAGGGGTAGATGGAAGTGTTACTAGCCATTCCCAAAACATAGTGCCTGGCTCTCCATTCTCTCTCAGGCCTGGACCCAGACTAGTATTTATAGAATAGAGTTTGCAGTATCAGCATGTGTTTTATCTCTTCATGTAAAAGAAAAAAAGTTGCATGTCAGTGGGCATGCCTGTGCAATTACGTGATGTTAATTTATATGATGTACAATTTGTGTGTGCAATTTATGTGATGCAATAAACTCCTGGGCACTATGTTCACATGTGTGCCCAGGACCACAGCACACCGAGCTGGGTTGCAGCAGCCCTAGCTGGCAGGGGACCACAGAGGTCAGCTTGCCGGCCTGGGGCCGCTCTAGCCCAGCTCGCTGTGTTGCAGAAGGGGCTGGCTGGGGCATGAGGGCAGTCAGCAGGCGGTCCCTGTGCTGAAGCACCCTCGTGCCACAGCCGGCCCCATCAGCATCTACATGTGCGTTGCTGTGCGCCAAAAAACACTGCTGTAGGTTAGTACTTGCATTTGCAAGTACTAACCTGCGCTGGAGTTAGTTTACTGCCATCTGTGTAGATGCTGAGGTTTTACTGTGGAACTAATTAGGCAGCTCCTCAGTAAATGCCTCATGTAGAAGTGCCCAGTGTCACCCAAAAGCAAAGGCAAGTGCTCCCTGTGCACCCCAATTCTTCTGGAGTGCAGCTCCAGTAAAAATAGTAGACTGTGCAGAAATACTTCAGACCTTGAATCCTTGGGTGAACTTTGTGCCCAGGCCTGATTTGCTGTAGACTCCTGTTTCCAATGAGCCCTGGCTTGGAGATCCACTGGGGAAGGAAAACAAGGGTGGCTTGGGCTTTGATGGCAACACATCATTAACCTTTTTGCCAGGCATACCACAAGTCAGCCCTGCGCCTTCCCCAAGTTATACTCCAATTACCTTCCTCTGCCTAGTTTGCTACTGTGCTTTCTGCTTCCTTCCCTGCATTCCCTTTGCTGCTTTGCTTTCTGCTCCCTGCCCTACACGCTGCAGTGCTGCATGTTCCCTCCCCGATCTGCCACTTGCCATACGCGGAGCCTGCCTGTGCCACTTGTGGCACCTGTGCTGCAGGTTGGCCATCACTGTCACAAATGATGACTTTATTGAGCTCTTTGAGACCTGAAGATGGCTGGTCATTGCTTTGTGCTCCACGGAAAAGAGAGTGCTGTATGTCTGACTGAAGAACTGATTGCTTGGTGAGCTACCGTGTTCCTCCTGGAAGTCTGTGGCTACAGACTTTCCAAAAATAGATCAGACACAGGAATTTCAGATAGCACTCACTCCTGGGAACAGCACAGGGAGGTAATGGAGCGAGCATCTTATTGATGACAAGGGCTTGAGGGCAAGAGAGGAGTTAATTTTGTGTGCGAGTGCAGGGATAGTGAAGGGAGCTGACAGCATGAAAAATATGGCATCCCAAGTGGATATCTTCTGTGCTGCCTGGGTGCTGTCTTCTCAGATAATGAGGGCGAAATCCTCTCTACCAGGAGTGACGCTGGCCAGTGCCCTTGGCTGGGTGCCTCTTTTGTAAGACAGCGTTGTCTTTCTGAGAGCTCTATTGGAAATCAAGGTCCATGTAAAGCCACAGGTTCCCCAAATGGGGTTAGGGAGAAGAAGCTTGTGCAAATAGCAAATCTTGTGCTATTTTTTGGCCTTCTTCCCTGTGCATTTAGGGCGTAAGGCACCAATTGCCTGCTTAGGTCAGGGATCCATGACCCAAACTCCCTAGGTGCTCAGGAAAATATATTGTGGACCTCTCCCACCATTGTCTTCTCTCAAATGTGACCCCTGCCCCCAGAAGCACCTGAGAGCAGTGCTCACTAAGCTTCCTGCTCTGTGTATGCATGCGTGTGACATATGCAACAAGAACCATGTAGAACATGTTCCTCAGCTCTACTTCTGTCCGGGCTTTGCCTTCTTGTTCACCTGAAGGTAAAAGTTGTATCATTATCAGAGGCAGGCGAGAGGGATGTTACCATGAGACGCATTACACCATTGTAGAGACCTCCCACTTCAGCAACCCACTTCTGCACCACTCCACAAAACGCAACTGTAGGAGTCAACTGAATGCATGTGTGTTATGATGACTGACCTTAACAGCCTCACTGTGTGTCACTGGCATTATATTGCTTCCAGACAATACGATTTTCCTTCCATTTGGCTGATATTGGCCCAAGTCTGTGGAGCAGGACGACGTGCCTTTCATTTCCATTGAGGACTTCTGAGCGACCATGGATGCAGCAGGGTGGCAGCTACGAAATCGTTAGCTAAGTCTCACTGGGTCGTAAGCTCCTAAATCACTGATGAACTTTTGAAAAATGTATCCCTTGTCTGCCTATTTTCCTAATTAATTGCAAGGAAAATAATTAGCAGGGAAACACTCCCTGCCGTTAGCTTGTATACATTTTTTTTTAACTCTAGGTTTACAGATTATCGTGGCTTCTACCCCCTCAAGGGTTACCAGACCCTAATGTCCTTGAGAGTGACTGCCAAATTGTTCAGACTTGGCTGAGGCATTGCCTTCACTTGCCAAGGACTTCAGAAAATATCTGAAGAACAGAGCAAGAAAGAAAAGGGAAACCAGACTAACAATTCTGACACACTTTAGTATTCCTGGAGGTACTGCTGCCATCAGCTGTTCTATCATCCCTCGCAGTCCTGGCTATAATTAAGATCTGTCAACACTGATAAAAGGAGAACATTCAGTCAACTAATTAAGTATCACTTTAATACTCTAATATTTAAATTCAGGTTCCTAAATCAGCAGAATAATAAAATGTTTTATGTATGCTTAAATGGCAGGGGAACAGAATGTGAATATCTCAATAGTGGATTTAATTATAAATCCGTCTTGCCCCCACAGAGCAGAGCTGATTTCGCTGCTACTGAAGTGGAACTGAAATTCTCCCGTGGCTCTGGGAAATAAACACGGAGGCACGGAGTGGCCCTAGGAGCTGGAAGCCCAGTGCAAAGCGCGGTGTGCCGAGCCTCCAGCGAGCTTAGATAATCCTTGCAGCGCATCTGGAGGTGGGAGGCTTGGTAAGTTTGAGTGACTCAAGGATGCTTATTATGAAAGGGAGAGAAAAGGATTTAATTAACTAGCAAAGGACTATCAGGTGAGGGGGAAAGAAGGATTTCATTTCCTGTAAGAAGTGGTGGCGCCGGGTGGGGGACTGCCATCTTTTAAGGTTACATTGGGTCACTAAATTGGCTGAACCCATGGTGCATGAAGGGCTCGTGGGGGCTGGGTTGTGAACAAAGTGGCTCTAGCCAAAGTTGTGGGCCCTGAATTGTTACCTGCATGGCCCATGTCTACCACTGAATATTCCCTTTCCCCTTTGCATAATGTTAGATGTGCCTACACACAGAGATCCTGTCCCTGGGTTTAACCTGAGTAATTTCCCCGTTGTGTTCTCTGTAGCAGCCGTTTCTCATTTCTAAGGTCAGAAACCATCCGAAAGCTGAAAAATCAGGCTCAGGGCAAATCTTAAACTGCGATGCAGCAGGTGATTTCTTTTTCTTTATGGCAGTTGCTACGGCTAGTGGTGGTTCTGGGTACCAGGGGAATGGTGACTGCTGTGTAGGTTCAGGCAATGCTGACAACAGTGGAGGAAGGGTATGTTTAATGATAAAGTCAAGGACTCTGGAAACTCGAATAAGATCTTGTTGTAGGAAATATTAAAACAGGCAGGCAAGGTAACATATAAACTCTTTCTGTGCTCCAAACTCCCTGATGAGCCGTGGTCTTACCTGTGGCCTGCCATCTAATGAATACACTGATTCAGCCATCCAGCAAATTCTGCCTGGACAGCAAGTCTCTTGCACTGTCATACAGGCAACTGGGGTCTCTGTAAATCCAAACATGGGCTTGACTGGGGGGAAAGGATTCCTCTCTGACTAGGTTCCTTCTTGGATACTCTTCCATTTGGGAGCAGTGTAAGGGTGAAACCAGCAAAATCCGACTGACACCAGTATATGTGACTAAAATTTATTGACAGGGGATTAGGCAGCTGCAAGACCTTGGGACCCTCCAGCATACATGGCTGAAGCTGGAAATGAGAAAGGAGCTGCCCCTAATGTGCTGAAGTGGATGAGGTGGAGGGTGGAGTAGAAGGGGTGAAGTGGGAACACAGCTGGAAATGCAGAGAGAATTTAAATACGCAAAATGTGATTACCCAACCTGGAATCCAGGCCTGAATAAAACGTGTCAACAGGCTGAGAAAAAACGAATCCACATCTGCAGAAAACAGTAACAAAAAGCCACAGGACTAAGATGATAATTTGGCATTTGATTGGTTAGGGCCCAGCATGCCAGAGCACGTAGAAAGATTGCGATCAAAAAAGAGTATAAAAAGGGATTGCATTCAGACCTTGGCCATCTTTGCGATATCTGCCGGACCATCTGGAGGACCCCTGCTGATGAAAGCTGAAAGCCTGGCCAGCTTCACTTGACAGTAGTTGAGACCCATTCCATAAGATTATGCTTCGCTATTAATCTTGTTTTGTCAATTAAGCGATAAACCGCTCACATTGGTCGGAATGACCCAAGGGTCCGTTTGAGTTTTTCACCCGTCTACCCTGTTTAAAGTTTGTTAACAGCATCTGTTTCCAAAAACGGAGGCACCTTTCCATTGTGCTCAGCATGCTGGACTTCCAGAAAAATGGTACTTAGTCTAGCAACAAGTGTCTGCTGTGCTGGGTCCTCTGGCTAGGCGTCAGTTGGCTCAGTCTGAATGAGAGTGGGCCACTGAGATCTCTACCAGTATCATCATTTGTTTGTAGCTGGTGCAGTTAAATAAGTTTCGTCTCAGAAACCAAGTTAATTTCTTCTAGGCAGAAGCAGTTGGGTACCCCAAATCTATTAGTCAACTTTTGACAAGGTTATATTAGAGACTTAACATAGGACCTTCTTGAGTGAAGTTTTGCTTCTTGGTCACTGAAGGCATCCTGAGCCAGGCTAAACCCTCAGCTGGTCTAAGCTAGCAAGTTGGTGATTGGCATTTGCTGACAACCTGGCCCTTCAAGCAAGCAGGCCTGCTTCCCCTGGAAACCTGGACTCTGTGATCATTAAGGATCCCAAGACTCTCTTTTGCAAGAGGAACTGCGTCCTGGCTGGTTTCCAGGTTGGATCATTACATTTTGCTTATTTAAATTCTCTCTACATTTCCAACTGTGTTTCCACTTCACCCCTTCATTGCTGTTAAGCAATGTTGCTATGCAGTTGCTGCATTTCAGTGGCAGGTGAAATCTTTTCTCTCTGTATAGGTCTTCTCTCTAGAGTGTACTGAGGGTGTGCTTCAGCATTCTTCTGGAAGGCAATAAGCCCATGGCAATCACGTTGTACAAGGCAACACACTATACATGTATAAGACATGAGTTTTTCAGGTACGTTATACAGTGCAGGCCTATCCATTCTTCATGTCCCTTGCTAGGAATGGCTGAAGCTGAGAAGGGAGAATTTCATTTGGGTTAGGTCAGAGGCAGAGCCAGGCAACTGCTCATTTTCCTTATATTCATTTGAATTTTTAACCTAATTCCCTTTGTGACCCTTTTGGTGAGTGTCTTATCAAGTGAGTATGTAGGCAGGAATTGGAAGAGCAAATATTGTAAAATATTCCCCACAAAGTAATATATGAAGTTAGAACAATAAGTTTTTGCACTGGAAACCTGATTCTAGCAGTCATGTTAATCCAGTTAGGGAGCAAAAACATACCAGATGACCCATGTGTCCAATAAAATCAACTCCCGTTTTGCATATTGAATCATCACAATGAGTTAGCCATGCGTCATTTACTGACCAAGACCGTGATCCTGTTATGGGAAGATTATTTATGGATATTGATCTGTTTGTAATTTTGAACATCTCTTTCTGGAAACTGTACACTGTGTGACATATTAGGCATCTGTGATCCATTGAAGAAATTAATTTACTATTTATAATTTATATTGCAATAACTCCTAGATGTCTCCCCCAGGATCACGGGCTGTGGTGCCGCATGCTTGACACACACGATAAAAAACAGCTCTTGCTCAAAAAGATTTTATAATTTAAGCAGACAAACGGAAGTGGTGTTCTCCGTTTTGCAGATAAGGCACGGAGTCAGTAGCAGAGTTTGGAAAAGACCCCATGCCACTTGAGTCTTCAGTCCATCCCCTCTGCCTTGGTAAAACAGCTCCCGAGCTACCGCTGGCTCAGATTACTGGCAGTTACTACAACTGATATATAGACCCACAAAAAACCCAACCCTCCCTACCCCCAAACCAAACTCCTCACTTTTATAGAACTGAGAAGGGAAAAGCTCTCTTCTCTATTGACTCTGGCTGGTTTCAGTACATTACCAAAGCTGCATAATTAATGGATCCTCTGGAGCCTGATTAAGATTTTTGTTTGAAACCCGGACAGCTGGAGATGTGAGTTTTAGGGAAATGTCAAGATCCAGTACACCGTTCACATGGTGGTTCCCATAAAGTGCCTGTGCATGCTTGAAGCCTTTCCCTTTGCTTGTACTTGCCTGCTGTGCCTTTTGGGCCAGCGTGTATTGCCAACACCCGCTGCGTGCCAAGCGGAAGATGCAGTGTAACCTGAAAGGTATTTAGAAGTAAACTAATCCTGCCACTCGGTAGAAGGAAAAATCTTTCTGGAAAAAAATGCTGTGCAGGAGACACAATGCAGAGCTAGTGCACAGGACAATACAGGGTTATTATCCTCCCTCCTTGCGGTGACTTCATGTTGCTGTTTATTTTTAGACTGTTTAATGTCTGGTGTGCCTGCTGTGACAGCACAACGCCAGCATGGACGCTTCATAGCAAATTAGTCTCTCCATCCTTCCAAATGGTTCTGTTTCCGTGAGCACATTCTGTGAATGTAATGGGATGACCAGCAAAAAGGGTTGGCTTTATTTTATTTTATAATTTATTTTATTTTAATAGCGAAAGGCAGCGATTTCATACCCTCCGGTTCCTTCCTGACAACTCATCCTTACGCATCAAATTCCGGTGAGTGACAGCAACCAGAGGCTATTCATAAGGGCGGCATATCAGCATGTAATAATCATAATTACATGAAATAATAACTATCTAAAGGGCGCTGCAGTGAGTGACAAACCAGAGAATGTACCTTGACACCTGCCAAAGATATACTAAACACGCACAGGAATTTTCCTCGGGATTCTGTCACTTTGTCAGCTAACAGAACCAGCCAGAGTTAATAAAATTACTCCAACAAAGTCAAGCAGGGCTTTTTCTGTGCTGCCAAGAACCACACTGCTGTAACACGGGTTCACAAAGTCATTTAGGGATTTGATCCAAATCTACCTATGGTCACATTGTTACTATTCCTGGCTAGAATTAATTTGAGAGGTGCCTCTACACAGAGCTTCATTTGATCATTATTAATGATGATGATGATGATTATTGATAAAATAGAGGCAGCAGCAGCCTTGTGAGAAGCGGTTGAAAGACTGGGAAAGGTTTGACATTTCCTCTGCCGCTTTCTCTTTAATATTTAATTGATGGGGGATGAAGGCAGGGAAATATAATAGTACAGGCTTGAAGTTTAGGCTGATTTTTTTCATAACTGACTTGTGGGTGGTTTGGGATACCTCCCTTTTTTGGTGCCAAACTACAGAGATGCAAAATGGGCCTAATACTTAGAATAGGACTGCTCCTCGCTAGTTGGAAATGCAGGGCGCTCTTCAAGGGATCTGAAGTTGGGCGCATAAGATCTCCCAGTTGCTCTTAATTTTTTTAGCTTGAGGGCCTGATCCAATGAGCGTTGGAATGAAGGAGTCATGCCAAGCCCCATTGCCTGTCCTGTTTTATTTAGATGTAGGCTCTTCAGGGCAGGGGCCATTTACTTTTCTGTGTTTCCTAGGCACTTCTGTAATAAACATGAAACATGATGGTACAGGATGTCAGGAAATTACACGATCTTTTACTTGCCTGGGAAAAATAAGACCTTTAGTTGCAGGGTTGGACTTCCTTAAAGACATCAGAGTGTAAGAATTGCCATACTGGAGCAGCCCAATGGTCCATTCATTTCTAATGGTGCCCGGTACCAGATGTCTCCGAAGAAGGCACAGTGCACCTAATTGCACAGTATTACACTGTGGGGAGTGATTTCCTCTGGATTCCAGCTGGTGACCAACTTATGTCCTGAAGCACGACAGTTGATAGCCCTTATAATTTTTATCCTAGTAGTGCAAGTGCAGAAGATGATTGTGTGTGCAAACATCTAATCTTTTATGCTAAAAACAAAGAAAAGTATGAAGACATTTGCCTGGCTTTAAAAACAGCATGAACGACAGATAGTAAAGTGTATATAGGGACAGGGGGAATACATATGTCGGAGAGTGATACCTCTGGAACAAATAACCACTGAATGGTTTGGACTGTATAGATTCAAATTCTTGAAATCACTTTAAATTACTCCATGTTCTTCAAGAAAGTATGCGGTGGCTTAGCAAGATGTTATGGGCTCGATGCAGGAACTCGCTAGGTGAAAGTCTTTGGCTGGTTGTGCAGGTTAAAGTATGCAACCACAGCGTTCCCTCTTTGCCTTAAAATCTATGAACCCATATACAGACTCTCAAATTAGAGATGAGCCTGGGCCACATGATCCAAAGACCCTCAGCATTTAGTGAATGGAGGTTCAAAGTTGAGTGTGGCTGCAGAGCTGAGTTTGAAGCAGACATGGATTGGCTTTCCTTTCAGCATCTCCTTTGAGGTTTGGTATGGACCTTTGAAGGCCGTGTTGTGTTCTGGGTCTAACCAAAACTGAGCTGAATTCCCAGTAGGGTCTTGGGGCAGGGAGGGCAGGGGCAGGGATGTTAGTGCACCACCCATACCAACCAGCACTGTCTTAACGTTTCTTCTGAATCCAGGCTGCAAGCTCTCTGGGGCCATGGCTTGTTTTTTAGTCTGGGCTTGTTCAGCACTTAGCACAGTGGGGTCCTGATCTACGGACAGGCTTCCTAGGCTCTGTGGTAGTAAAATAAGTAATACAAATAATGCATGAGAAGGAGTTTTACACTTGAGGCCTCCCTGCACCCATAGGCTTCTTATATGGTGCATTCTACTAGTCGCATCTGATGTAGATACCTGCCCTCATCCCATCCCTACCAGTGCAGTCTGATCCTGACATCTTGCAGGCACGCTTCTTTGGGAAATTGATGTAATGACATATGCTTGTCCCAACAACACTAAAGGGGTTATAATTATAATGTATGTACTGTATTGCATGTTTTTTGGCACCTGCTAATCTGGGTAGTATTTTTTTTTCCTTTATTGGAGGCATACTGGGAGAAAGCAGGACTCCAGGCAAAATTCTGCTTCATTATCGCAAGATTTCACTCCTGTTTAGCTATGCAGCGAAACACAGGGGAGAGCCGCTGAATGCTGTACTGATTCCAAAGTAAACTCAAAGTGCTGGCTCTAGCATGCTGATGAGCCTGGAGAAGTTGAAATACGCAGCCAGCCTGGCCTTTGAAAACCCTCTTCCATTTCAAAAGGCTGTGGGTAAAATGCTACCCAGGAAGAACTGGACCTCCGAATTTGGCAGGTTGCCTGGGAAGCCTAGTGGGTTTGGCTATATGCTTAGTACTTATGATGCTTGTCTAGCTCAAAGCACTGCTGGTTTTCATGCCCAGCAAAGATCAGATGTTGTGTGATTATATGTTAGCACTCTGGCTACTTACTTATGCTAAACAGGGCTGGATCTGGCCAGTATGTGGATGAGAGCCCACCAAAGAAAGCATGTGTGCAATGTTGTAAGAAGTTTGTTGGGCCTCACAATATTTGATATCTTTAAAGCTGCAGCTACTGGGTTTTTTTTAAAAGCAAATGAGCATTTATGGCCGTGGAGAAAAACTTGACAACATGAAACACTGCACCCTGCTGGCTCAAAGACCAGAAAGCAAACAGAAAACAGTTTTCTTGGGGTTTTTTTTAAATAGTCCCATGGTTTTTCGGTCAATCTCATGACTTTTGGGCAGTCCTGGCCCAGGAATTTTGAGTGAGCACTTAGGCTTGATGAAGCTTCAGGTGTTAATAGAGCAAGTAGCTCAAAAGGTATCACGTTCCCTCTCTATGCTGAACCAGTGCGGCTGCTCACTTCTGGTTGATATAAAAGCTACGGTGTTTGCCTGAGCTATTCTACTGAAACCAGTGAGGTTATGCATGTGCTTAAACACAAGCTCAAATGCTTTGGTGGGCCAGGGTCAGAGTCTTCAACTCTTTGCAAGAGTGAGCCCTACATTGTTTCTGTGAATTCATCCTGACTGAATATATGGGCAGGGTAGGTGTGTGCCTTTACAGACTAACTAAATAAGAGATACAGAGAGGGAGCATAAGTCTTCTGAATCCAAGTCCACTTCATCTGATGAAATGAACCTGGGTTCACCAGAGCTTGTTCTCTTTCTATATATATCTTGTTTAGTTAATCTGTAAAGGTGCACATCTCCCTTGCCTTTTAATTGACTTGAGACCGACATGGCTAACCGCCTGTCTCTAATGCATGTGCTCTAGTGCTCAGCTGCTGCATTTCAGTTGCAGTTCAAGCACCCCCTCTACCTAACTTATGTCCCCCGGGAGTTGGGAGTCTTGATTAATATTCAGAGTGCTGCGAGATCCTTCCACGCCTGGAACAGGGCACGTGCCAAGTACTATCAGTCGAGTGGCAGTAAAAGCGTTTGGCTCTGTGTTCGGACACACACGGCTGTTAAGAAGTCCCAGATCCACAAAGGTTTTTAGACACCTAACTGCAATCTGGACCTGTTGCTGGCAGGGCTTACTTATTGCTGCCAGCTTACAGCCGGAACGTGCCATAAGGGTAACCGAGACCAAAAATGGACTCCTGGTTTCTCCTGATTGTCTTGGGCTTTAATTCCCATCAAAACAGGACAAGACAGTTGTTTACACAGGCAGCTTGAGTTGTAATCAACCTGAATTAGCCATGATTATCCCAGAAAAAGTGTTAACTCTGATACTTCACAGGTACTTCAAGTGGTACATCTGTAGGATCCCAGAATAAAAGGCTCTGTCCTGGTAGAAATCTCACTGTTGTTTCCTGATGGAGCAAAGGAAGCTGTCATTAACTGCATGTTAGCTTCCAGACAAATGTGCTTATGGTAAAAGAAGTGGGGTTTGCACTCCTGAGGTGTTCTCTGGTTGTGCTGGCAATACCTGACTTATCTGGCTATTCAAGGAGTTTGAGCTGCCCGTTCCCTTTCCCCACCACAGGCCCATTCAAAGGGCAGGTTGGCTGTGTGGACTGGTGCTGGGAGGTGCAGATTTTCACCTCTAGGTTATTGGCTCAAGTCCACCACTGCTGTGTTGTGAAAGAAAAGCGGATGACTGTTTGCCGACTGTGTGATGAGTTGGTGCCATCCAGAGGCATAGCAGGGCAGCTCTGTGCCAGGGGCAGCTGAGATGCACGAGGTGGCATCAGCTGCTGCCGTGCTGCTTGTGGCAGCGCAGTCGGCTGCTGCTGTGACAGCAGTGACTTTTACACTGCCTAACAAAGGTGGCTCCCCAGTTATGCTGCTGGGACCATCTGTCTAGCTCTTAGTGGTTAGGTGGCATTAATCAGCACCCACTATTGGCCAGGAATGTCAAGGCTCGAGGGAGTTTGGACACTTAACTATGCACCCTGCTTTCCTGCATCAGAGCTGACGTATGCAGGCAGGGCCAGACACAGGCATGGGCAAAGCCAGCAGCTGCCAGGGGCCTGAATAGAAACGGGGGGCTGAAAATGGTGAAAATAATGATTATTATTATCATTATGTCTGGTAAAGGGGAAGCCGATACCGGCAGTTCACCTAGGGCTGCCAGAAGTCTAGGTACGGTGCTATATCCGGGGAAGTCCTGTCTTGCTGGTGTCAGGGCTGTTCTGCAGTCAGTGGGGCCTCTGTCTCGGTGGCTCTCAGTCGTTTGTGAACGGTGACGTAAAACTGCAGGTACGAATACTGGTCCTGCAGGTACGAATCCATGCCTGTTCCTATGCTCTGGCCTTCCCTCTAAAGCTCCTTGGGCCTTTATGCATAGGCCGGAGTGAGAGGCAGTGCAGAGCTGCAGTGCATTGGAGGAGTGTGCTTGCAACCTCCTCTGTTACCCGGGGAAGGGAGCAGAGGAGGCTTACTGTGTTTAGGAAGGGGATCTGTTACTCTGCTGGGTCCACACAAGTAGGATGTAGTGTCCTATAGAGGTGAGGGCAGTGGATTGGGACCCAGGAGACCTGGCTTTTATTTTCAGCTCTGTCACTGTTCTGCTGAATGACCCTGGGCAAATCACGTAGCCACTTTGCCTTGGCTTCTTCTCTCCCGTTTGCCTGTCTTTATTTAGACTGCAAACTCCTTGGGGTAGTGACTGTCCCTTTGTACTGTATTTTGCGGTGTATTTGCAAGCAGCGTTGGTCTAGGTACGAAGGCAGCCCTGGTATACAAATAACACAAAGTACCTCCATCGCTGCGCAACTCAGATCTCAGCCTTTGCTTCTGAGCTGCTGGTAGGGAATCACAGAAACTCCAAGAAGATATCAGGTTCTGGACGAGGCTTGGCCTGCGTATGAATCGAGGAACAGAAAGCTCCTGTCCCCGCCGAGCAAGCCTGTAGTCTGAACCTCAGGCTGCTGCCTGTTACCACTCGCGCAGTCACATTATCAGCTTTCAGCAAGAGGCTTCTTAAGCTGCAGGGCCTCCCCGAAGAGCCCTCCGTGCGGCAGGCGCTCTGGGACTCTGATTCCCTGTCCTCGAGATGGTGCGGGCTCGAACAAAATCTCAATTACCCCGTCATTTGCTTGGACGTCTGGGATGTATCTAAGCGTGTCGGTTTCCCGTGATCCAATAATCGCTTGGTGAAGGTGCCATCTACTGGGCAATCGTGCCCCACACCAAGGACTGAAAAGGAGTGGGAAAAACATCCTTGGAAACGGAGAGAGATTGACAAGAAGAGGCCAAGGGCTGTTAATAACACAGTGGGAAGGGAAAAGCAGAGGGTAACAGGCACACAAAAATTGCATTCAGACAACACAGATGACAGTTATTTTGCTTTGTAAATGTCTACCTAGTTGGGGAAAACTGTCTTAAATAATACACAGCTGTCAAACTGTACTGATACACAGGCTGCTTTGAGGAAGGCTGCAGCGGAGCACGGTACCAATAGGGGTCTATATTTTTCACAGTGTACGTACGGGATAAACATACAATCTTCTCCCATATGTTTGTCATTGAGAAATCCCTGCTGCACCTACACTGTGTCATTACCGTATTCAGCCTCTCGAGCCTTTCCTTAGACATTTAAAAAAAAAAATAACTGCATCTGCTGAGGGGCCAGGAGCAAAAAGAAATTCCCAAGCTTGCAGCTATGTTTTTCTTGTCACCCCCAGGAATGCACTTGCTGGCTTGTTGGTTATATGCTCATGCAAGCTCTGAAAAGTCGGATGTTGAAAGCATCAGCAGATTTGGCCCTCAGTAGCAAGCTCAGGTTGAATGCCCCGTCCCTCCAAGCCTCTCTGCCCCAGGCCCAGTATAAGGCTTATTATTACACAGGGCAGTATCTGAGCAGCTATTCTGCTACTGGAGATCGACAGAGCGCTTTAATCTTCCTGGTTGTCAATATTTATAGATGAATCAATTTTAAGGTCGGAAGGGCCATTATGATCAACCTGATTTCCCTCATAAAACAGGCCATCGAATTTTGCCCACTGGTCTCTCTGGTCGAGCTACCCAGCTGGAGCTGAATTTCAGGACGTTGCAAATCAGTTGGATGCTTGGAACAGAGACGGGTGATACGGAGTCAGGTATTTTCGTAGCACGGCTTATTTACTATGTGTACCAGGTCCTGTCTTGTACAGAGATGGTGACAAACTACCCACAGGCCAGCTTCCTTTGGCAGGGATCTCTCAGACGAGGAACAAGTACCCTGTCTGAGCCTCTAGATCTCTGTCCAGAGATTCGCATCGAATCGGAGCCAAACACAGGCTTCCAGGCTTAACTCGGTGTCTTGACTGCTTAACACACAGCTTTGTTCCGGCCCTCAAACTTGAAAGGTGTGCGTAACCTTCTGGAACCAGCTTCCAAGAGAAGTGGTGCAGGCTCCTACCCTGGGGGTTTTTAAGAGGAGGCTAGATGAACACCTTGCTGGGGTGGTTTGACCCCAGTACTCTTTCCTGCCATGGCAGGGGGTCGGACTAGATGATCTGCTCAGGTCCCTTCTGACCCTAGAAACTCTGAAACTATGAAACCCATTAGCAACATGCTCCTTGTTGTCTCACCACTTGCTTTTTTCATGATATCTGTATCCATCTGCTCCAGCTCACATCTGGCAGTGGTCCCTGCAGTGTGCACTGTAGTCACTCCAGGGCACGCGGTGGATCCAGCATGAGGCGCCAGTCTGTGAGCCCAATCCAGCCCATGGACTGGCCTCATACCACTCATCCACCCTGCAGGGCGGGGTGAGTTTGACACCTCTGCCCTAGATATTAAAATTGCTCATAGTGCCACAGGAGAAACTTTGTTCAGGGCTGTTCTGCCTTTGAAGCTCAGGTGGATCACTGAAAAGTTTGCTTGGGCTGATGAAACCTTGGGTTGATTTGGTTTTCCATCAGAAACCCTGTGAAATGCAAGCTTCGGGTAACTCCTGGCTTTGTACTCTAGACTCAGACACAGATTTGCAAGAGAAATTAGGGGGAGACAAATGATGCGGCTTGAAACAGAATAAAGTGTTCACATACCCTAGGGAAGGAAGACTGCTGGGTTTAGTGCACAGCTGTGACCTCTGCTAATAAGGAAATTTTCCTGTTAAATACCCTTGGATCTTCTAACAATCCCTTCTTGCAAGGTAGCAATTGCCACCAGTAAATGCTGCATCTGATAATATGTTTTGCGCAACAGTCGACTGCGTGCACCATTTCAGCTGGCCAGCCTTCCTGAGATCTCCAAGTCGAATTTGCTGCAAAATGAAAGCGCCTTTTTATTTTCTTTACTCCATGATTGATATGTCTCATCATGTCATAGGACTATATATAGTTTCTCCCTCCCGGGAGAAACAGTGGCTGCTACTGGCCATGTCACTTTGGGTCAGATTAATTAACCCTGACATCATGCATTTTCATGGACAGAGATCACATTCCCTGCCGCTTGTAAACAGAAGCCGCTTACAGAATGAATGCAGTGGGGAGGCTATGTAAACATGATTGGTTTGCATGGAGCCAAGGCATTTCCAGTGCCTACTAAAAAGAGCAGGAGCCAATTTTCATCGTCTTGTTTTTCTTAGGGCTTAGCAAGGAACTGGTAAGTTTGCAGCAGCTCTGATTACAAACATTTGCTCTTTTCTTTAGCCCCTCATGACTCTTCTGTTGGCTTGGTGACAGCAATTATCCAGTGTCAGGGCTTGGCCATTCAACAGCGCTTGTCTGTTCTTCCTGCGGCAAATCCTTCCCCTGACACTGTCTGAGCACTGAAGCTGCTTTTGGAGCAGGGGGGCAGGTGGGGGGTTGTCTTGGGGACAGTCCTCCTTAAGCGTTAGAATAACAATAGGCCCTAGAGTGAGTCTCTTGTAGGAGACTCCATGAACTTCATGCCCCATCACATCCCCACTCCTCTGCAGAGAGCTAGCTCTGTTAGCCCTGCACTCGTGTCAGGAAGCCTTCCAATGGAGTTGGACTCTGTATCATAGCATTTGCACCTCCTTGCCTGGTTTCCCTCTAGCTTCACCATAACCCCACTTTGCTCGACAGGACGGCTTTAGTGGTGCTCTTAGAAGGTTCCCTGAACCCAAGGAAATGAGGAGATAGATGCATCTTGAGCAGGTCCAAGGAGGTGATCCTCCCCCTCTATGCGGCACAGGTCAGGCCGCAGCTGGAGTACTGCATCCAGTTCTGGGCGCCGCACTTCAAGAGGGATGTCGACAGCATGGAGAGGGTCCAGAGGAGGGGCACCCGCATGATCAGGGGGCAGCAGGGCAGGCCCTACGAGGAGAGGCTACGGGACCTGAACCTGTTCAGCCTCCACAAGCGAAGGCTGAGGGGGATCTAGTGGCCTGTTACAAACTACTCAGAGGTGATCAGCGGGCATTGGGGGAGTCCCTGTTCCCCCGAGCACGACCAGGAGTGACCAGGAATAACGGTCACAAGCTGGCAGAGGGTAAATTCAGACTAGACATCAAGAGGCGCGACTTTACTGTCAGGGCGGCTAGGATCTGGAACCAACTTCCAAGGGAAGTGTTGCTGGCTCCTACTCTGGGGGTTTTTAAGAGAAAGCTGGACAACCACCTTGCTGGGGTCATTTGACCCCAATACTCTTTCTTGCCATGGCAGGGGGTGGGACTCGATGATCTGCTCAGGTCCCTTCCGACCCTACTAACGATGAAACTATGAAACTATAATTAGCAGTCTTATGAGGGAAAAGATGCTTCTTTCCAGTCTACCAGTGTCCCAGTTTCAGGGGTTGTGCACATGTCTATTACCTGGCTAGTCCTTTAAAGGAGTTTCTTCCAGGTGCTTGGCATGCCTCAGGAGGGGCAGCCAGGTAACTAGTTTGGGGTTCAGCTAAGGTGTGTGAGCTCCAGGTCTGGAAAGGGGAAAAGAGGAAAAAAACAAAAGACGCCCCACCCCAAGCAGTCTATGGGGAGCAAGCCTTGGGCTGCAGTGGTGCATGTGAGCATGAGTAACAGGAGGAAAAAGGAAAGTCTTGTGGGCAGTTGAATAGCAAGGCCAGTAGAGGCAGAAGTAGAGGGTGTGGGTTGGGTTTCTCTTCCTCTGCTGCTGCTGCAGACTGTGGAGCCCAGGAAGAGCTGAAAGCAGAGGAGGAAGGTGGTGTTTTCTTGCTGCTCTGGAAGGTCTGTCCTTTGGGTCTGAGCATGAGGGCAAGTCCTCTCCACACTGCAGTGCACTGAACACTCCTGTCTAGGATGCTGCTCAAGCCCAAGGAGATGATGTTGTGTGAGGGGAAGCAGAGGCAGAGGGTGGGTCTGGTGATGCTCGTCTGGGCCTAAGTACAGGCAATCATAAAGCTTGAAGCTGAATTGGTTCAGCCTTTGCAGGTTAGTCTAAAATGCAGGGATTAAACTGACTAACAAGTGAATAGATACTTACTTTTTGCAGCCACATGCCTGCAGTGACTAAGGCCAGACGTCAGGGGGCACTAGAGCACGGCTCTCTGGCATGTAGCCAGCATGGACTATGGTTTTGCTTCCTTTTCTTGCTGCCCCTGAGGTCTGTGAGATATGCAGTCCAGACTCACAGCAGCAGGACTCTACAGGGTGGCTCAATACTTCCTTCTCTTGCTTCCAGGTGCCTCTGGGATTTGTAGCCCACAGTTGCAGCCAGCAGTAAGTTAGCAGCAGGGCAGCTCTGTATTCAGGGGAAGGGGGATTTAACCCCCTCCCTGTCCCAAGACCCTAGCTGGGGTTTGCTGCGGGGGAGAGGGCACCCCCTTTCTTCCCCTACCCACTGAACTTTTTCTCCTGGAGCAGACAGCCCAGCCCAGCCCCGGGCTGGAAAGCATGCTGGGGGACTGTGATTTCACTTGAACCAGGAAGGGGTCTGGGACAGAAGTTTCATAAATTGGTTTGACCCAAATCAGTTAAGTCCGGTAGTCCATTCAACCAAGTTTATCTTAAACCAGTTTCAGCCATTTTGAAATTGGGTTATGTGCACTGAGCTTTTGTTCTGTTACATGTTTAAACCAGTTTCTGATCACTTAAACCAGTTTATGGGCAACTTCTGTCCCTAGCCTGTAAGTCCCTGCAGCAGTTGCACTGGAAATTTGAGTGCTGCAATCTGTCTCTTAGTGCAGAGTTGTATGTCCTGGCAAAGTTCCCTGTGTCCTGGGAGAAGCGGGTGCTGAGTCCTGGGGAATGGGAGCTGGACAAGGCAGGGGCGGGGGTGGCCAGTCTCACCTTTGCTGGGGACTCAAAAACCCCAGCTGCTGCTGCTGTTCCTATCTGCCACCCCAGCTGCTGCTGCTGCTCCTGTCCCCTTGACTAACATCCTTCCCTGAGGCATCCTTCCTGCTAAGGCCTTTGTTCCATTTGAGTCATTAATTTCCAGTCTGCTGCATCTGTCCAAGACTCGTTGTGTTGTGGTCTGGGTCTCAGGGGTCTTTCTAAGCCTGTGTTCTGAACGGCTCTATATGGGGCAAGCAAAACTTGATGCAGAGAAAAACTTTCCTTGAGGTCTGTTTACTCCAGTGGAACCAGTGGGGTTTTTTTCCTCCCTTACTGCAAGTTCTCATGCTAAAGTAACCCAAAGCTTATTCTCATCTCCCTTTCCCTAAGGTTGTGACTGTGTGTAGGGTGGTCCTTAGGGTGCTAGGAGGTGTAACTTTTGTCTAGGGCCATTTGACTTTCGCCAAGCCAGAGGAGGCCTGCTGACAGAAACTCTGCAGGCCCTTTTGATTTGGGATTAGGGCTGCTCTGCTCCCTGTTTGTGTAGAGTGTTAGTCCCTTTTGAGAGACTGAAGTGAGAATTAAGTGGCTTTATGTGCCTCATAGTACATTGTCCCTTGCAGGCCTGACTTTCCTACATGCAAAGGTCTTTCATGCTAGTCTGGCAACCTAAAGGAGCCTTAGGTTACTTCTACACCACCTGTGAGAACCTCTCTGCTGTGACACTGGTGTAAAGAGGCTTTCCGTGGTGTTTTGTGTTTGCAAGATCCCCCTAAAACACATAGGAAGGCCCTCTTCATTTCAGAGGTCTCGTCTTTGTGCTTAGTCCCCTTATTTTGCTGTTTTCTTTCTGGCTCATTGGTGTCACTCCAGCTGAGGCTTGGCAGCGAAACAGTGGTGAGTCAGTGGGAGTGGGAGGCAGCTGGTGAGAGACACACGCAGTAGATTCCCCTTGCAGATTTGATTCTGGCTACTGCTCTCCAGCACTATTCTGGGGCTACCACAGAGCTTATTAATGGTATATTCAGAATTTCCCTGGACAGCAGCTGAAAAGCTTGTGTAGCCTGGTAGGGGGGGAAAGAGAAGCACTTCAGTAATGATCCTAGTCTTTCTGAAGAATCCAGCTGGAGTGCTAATATTCCCTGAAGATCTGATATTACAAATGCTTCATGCAGTTCATATTGTCTGGGAAATGAATGGTGTATGAAATGCTTTCAACCTAAACTGAAACCAAACAAAACTTGCCTGGCTCTGAAAACGGACTATTTCAAGAGAAAGACGGGTGTTACTTGCTTCTGGGCCTGGATTCAGTGCAATCTAGGCTCTAAGCTTGACTCTGTCACTGCCTGCCTGCATCATTTTGAGCAAGCCAGTTTTTTTGTGGAGTTGGTTTTTGCTAAGAAGTTGTTGGCTGGGGTCAACCAATGCATTTTGCAAATTGGCATTGACCTCACCAGTCATTCTGGTTAAAAAAAAAAAAAAAAAAATTCCGTGATTTTGGTATAAATGTTTTTAGATTCAAAGTAAATCTTGAACTAACAGTTATTTTTAATTTTAAGAATGTTTTCAGAGACTGAAAGTGAAAGGAAACAATCTCCTTTTTTATGATTTCTTGGAACTGGCAGTGAACCTAAACAGCAGTTGTTAGCACGGATCAAGTCATGTCTCTGCATCTGCCTGTAAAATAAAGGTGACAGTACTTCCTTTTTTCCTTTATCCATCTAGTCTACAAAGCAGCAAGTTGTTGAGGGTGGGTGCTGTGTCTGTGTGTTTTTTCAGTGCTTACCACAGCAGGATGCTGCTCTTGGGTAAGGCCTCAATTATTTGTATGACAACAGCACATTAATGTTAGCTACAACTTTGACACAATGTCTGTGTTTGATTAAACCCAGGTCAAAATGTAGAGAGGCATCTCCTAGTTCTGCATGGGGTCTTTGAAAGAGGTCAGTGGGCATAAGACGCTGTGCAGATAGAAAGAGAGGAAGTGTTGACAAGAGCCCTTGCAAAGCTTGTTTGTAATCCTGCTAACGGGAAGGAGTGGGGAACCAGCTTCAGATTGACCTGGGTTAACCTGGTCCAGTGACCACCTGTACTCATTCACAGCACAGCCCAGGGGTGGGAAGGCCCAGCCACTGAGCACAGCCCCATGGCTGTTCTGTTCCTACCCCCCACCTTGATCCTGATCAGATTATTTTTAGCTCCCCAGCTATCACCCTCCCTGAACCTACTAGCTAGGTCACTGTGGACTTACCGGCTCACCCCTGCTGATCCCACCTGTCCTTCCCTTTACCCTGAATTCTTACTTTAGGCTGCCCAAACTGCTTCTAGTTTAGATTTAGGCAGCTTAAAAGGAAGCTGCCTAAACCTAAACTGGGTCCCATGAATGTTTGTTTGCATGTCATGAATCTACTACTTAGCAGCCCTTCTGCTTAGCACTACAGGGTGTCAGGTGAAGGAGATGTGTGCATGTGCAAATCTGTACTGATGTATGTGTGAGAGATGTACTGACCACCCTCTGTCTCTTTTCCCCTGTAGGAGACTGTAGGGACCTTAGGGAAGGGCATGCTTATATTTCAGTAGCTCAGAGCTGCTGGAGGAATCAGTGGCTGCATCTACATGAGACACTACTGTATGGTAGACTAATCTAGTGCACAGTAAAGTGTCACTGGGCATTTACTGTGCAGTAAGTTAGGCTACTGTGCAATTAACTAGTACCTCTAAATACAGGTACTATATGAACTGTGCAGCAGTTACTGTGCAGTAACACTCATGTAGATGCTGACCAGGAGTAAATTTGCTCCCAGCCAGCCTAGGCAGCAGGGGGCTAGAGGGGACAGGGAGCTTTTTGTCCCTGGTCCTGGCACTGCTCAGCTCCTGACTGGGACTGGGGAGCTCTCTGCCCTCTATTCCAGGTCTCACCATGGAGCTGGCAGCTCTGGAAAGTAAGTGGGGGCTGGGAACCCAGCCCCTGCCTGCCCCGCAGAGCAGCCAGCTCTGTGCCATGAACAGCTGCTCTGGGGGGTGGGCAAGTGCTTGGTTCTCAGCCCCTGCCTGCCTCCCAGTGCAACCAGCTCCATACCACACAGAGCTGCTCCAGGGGGTGAGTGGGGGCTAGGTTCCCAGGCCCTGTCTGTTCCCCAGAGCAGCCAGTTCCATGCCAAGCAGGGCAGCTACTGATGAACCATGTGCCCCCCTGCTTAGCAGGAAGCTTGCTGGTTGCTGCTTCACACCTGGAACAGCTCCCAATGAACCCCCTGTTGGGCAAGGAATCCATGCCTGGCAGGGGGCTCAATGCCAGCTGTGTGTCCTGATGGACCTGGGGCCAGGAGAGCTCTGTTTGCTGCAGGGGCAGCTGTCTCCCGACCTGGTGCACATCAGTTCCCCCCCCGATATACACAGGGCCAGGAAACAACTGCAGCTGGCAGAGCTCTCCTGGCTCTGTGTCCATTGGGACCAGCCTTGTGCCCCTTGCCAGCCCTGACCTTGTTTGCTGCAGGGAGGCAGAGATGGGTGGGAGCAGCCCTGTACTGGGTTACTCCCATCGGGAGCAAATCTGCTCCCAACAGGGTGCACGTATACGTGCTCCCGGGAAG
This sequence comes from Crocodylus siamensis, assembly GCF_052110815.1. NCBI lineage: Eukaryota > Metazoa > Chordata > Crocodylia > Crocodylidae > Crocodylus > Crocodylus siamensis. Next base: position 62,723,446 of record NC_143403.1, read on the forward strand.
GCTTACTGTGCAGTATTTTACTTCACAGTAGTAAGCTCACTGCAAATTAATAGCACGTGTATCTGTGCCCAGTGTCTCACAACAGGGGGGAAGTGCCCGTCCCCTGGGAACTGTGGAGCTCCAGAAACTGGATTCCATCTCGAGCTTAATGCTTCCCTAGCTGCCATGCAGGGACCTTCCACTTGCTGGTGGGATCACTTGTGTCGCAAGTCTTTATTCACTATAATTCAAATGCAGCAGGATATCTTATTGCTTTGCCTGTGTCCACCCTGCCAAGAGTGCAGCCAGCCCCCTCTCCCACTCCTCCTTGTCTTCTACTCCTCACCTACAGAATTTGCCTTTATTGCAGCTACTACCTTTCCACTGAGGCATGTTCCTTCCATCTTCAGCACTTCTCTATTTCCTCTGGAATCAAATCACTCATGGTATTGTCCTGATTTCTTCCCACTTTAATGGTGTTGTTTAGTGTTGGGTGTCCAGAATTTTGCCACATAGCTGTGTTATATCCACAGTAATGATAACAATTCCTATATTGGTTCAGACCTAATTCAGCATCCAAACTTCAGGGTCTCTCACAGCTGTATTAGAAGAGGCAAGAAGACGGACTTGATTCAACCTGCCAGTCTGGTTATACCCTGAAGCAGGAAAATTTGTATAGCTTCCATAAACACTATTTTTGAGCCTTCCTTTTACAGCTTTAGTTTTCATTGGTTCCTTTGTAGAAATACATGTGAATTGCACGTGTTTTTTTTTAATGACTTGCATAATTTTTTTTCACCATCAGTCCAAAGCCTTCCTCAGCAGGCTCTTTAAGTACAAATGTTTCCTTTCCATTGAATCTCTGCGTGTTGGATCATTTCCTTCAAACCTCACAATGGACATTCACTTTTTATGTTTCTCACTCAAATTTCAATTTTTACTCATTTCTTGCTTATTTCTAGCTTTCCAAGGCCCGTTTTATGTCTGTCTTCACTATTGCTTGAAAACCTCCTTGTTTATGGCTGTCCATGAATTTACTTTATATGCCATTTGCTCTGTATAATAATGATGAAATAACAGCAGGCCAAAAACTGCTTCCTTTAGTGTCCCAATGAACTTGTCCCTTCAGCCTGATGTATTTTTGTTTCTGACTTACCTTTGTTTACTGTCCTTCAGCCAGTTTTTAATCCAAATAAGAGTCTTTATATCATAGCCAATTTGGAAATTGGTAAATAAATGTTTCCCTTCATAAAATACACACCACTAATGTGTGGTTTGTGGACTTAAGAGCAAAGTGGTTTAATGTTATATGAAGCATCCCTTCTCTTGGGGAGACTGGAAGGGTCAAAGTAGGTAACAGGACTTTGAAGATGCCCCTCTCAGTCTAAAATATTTGGAATGTTTCAGTTGCTCAGTTACACGAAATATCTCTGTCTTGGCCTGTCTGAATTTAGCTGGTGGTCATTCTCTGCTTTGTAGCAAAAAAACCATAGTGGCATAGTGTGGTAGATAAGATGTCAGACTGGGCGCTGGACGCCAGATCTCTTTCCAGCACCTGTACTGATGTACTGCATGACCATTTCTCTCTCTGTCCTTATACAATTTTTCTGACGCACTCTAAACCAGTGGTTCACAGCCTCTTTAGACTCAAGGCAGCCCTTGGTCTGCTGAAACCACTCTTCTTTAGACTTGAGGCACCCCTTGGAAAATGCCAGCTCTTCCTTTTCAGTGGTTTTTTGACTGCAGAAAACAAATAGAGCAATTCTTGCGTCACAAAGAATGCAGAAAGACTCCAACACATCAGAATGAGTCTGACGCTGTGCATTCCTCTTTAAATTGTCTGGGGGTATCTTGTGAATCTGGTTTACACACCTGACAGTATTAACATTGCACGGCACCCCATAGCACCCTTGCAAGGATCTCAAGGCCGCATCACCTTGGTTGAGAATCACTGCTCTAAGCTTTCTGGGGTAGGAACTCTCTTACATTGCGATTTGGTAGTGAGGCAGGGCACTGTTGGTTCCTGCCACTTCAAGGGCTGAGCCAAACAGCCAGCAGGTGCTTGATTATGGTGGCCATTTTAGAACTCGGGTTGCCCATATAAACAGAACAGTTTGCTGCTGGTAGGCCAGGCAGAAACATTGCCTGGCTGCAAGGCTGTATGCAGCATCTTGGAGGTAAGGGCAGGAGCTTAAGGGGATGGTTTGGAGGCTCCTGGTCCTGGGCATGACCTAAAACTGCACCCTGCTGGGGATGGACCCTGGTGGGGCTCCTGGTGGCACAGGAGTCCCCAGGAACTGCCACAGTTACCACCTTGGTGAAAGGCAGGTCGGGGCACCTTAACCCCTAGCTCCCACAATCCTGTGGGTACAAGGGGGCCAGGCACAGCTATAGCCACCTGGGCCCAAGGAGGGTGTAAGACCCAGATGGGGCCAGGCATGGCTATGGCCACCTGAGCCCCCGCTGGAGAAGCTCCATGGCCCCAGTGAGAGGGTGGAGATGAGGAGCCCCAGTGAGGGGGAAACCAGAGGGCTGGGAGCCCAGTATGTGTGTGTGAGTGTATAGAGTTGCCCCAGAAGGGGCCAGGGCAAGCTTGGACCCTGTCGGGTAATTGGCTGGCCACTACCCCGGTGAGGGTCATGGGTGAGGACCAAAAGATGGTATGTCTGCCACCCAAGGTATGAGCTAGATAAAGCCTACGACTGAAGGGGCCCGCTCCAAGATGGAGCAAGGCGGTACAAGTTGTCGATGCATGAAAGAGACCCGGTGAGAGGGGTGGAATGTGAGAGGCCCTGGTGAGACTATGAGTGTGTGTGTGTGTGTCTGAGGCCTGGCAATGGGGGCTAAGCTTGGTCTGGCTGTAGTCCGGGAGCATTGTGTCATCTGGATGCCATCTGTGAGGCTTGGGCTGTGGTATAGGGGAGGAACGGAGCTGCAGACAGTGCTCCCTGGCATTGGGGCAGGAATGGGCAGCCTCCCACCTTATTAAAACCAGTTAAGAAACAGTAAGGCGTGGCAGGAGAGGAGGCAGACGGTTAGCTCAGACCAGGTGGGTGGGCCAGTGGCAGACTGGCCCTGAGAGCCCCCTGTTACAGGTAGCACCTAATATAATGGAGCTCATACTTAGTTGGTAGCTCTAATACCTACTGTCATACAAATAGTGGTCACATGACAAAACCACCGCCAGCACCCTTGTTATCCAGTCTCAGCAGGGAGGACAAGTATTATACAAAGGATTACTGTTATCAAGAAAGAATATGCCACTTCTAGAGGTGTCAGCATGTGTATAGTTACCCAAGTGCTATGCTGGGTGACACTTAATCTTAAGTAGAATAGATTTATATCTAGCCATTCATGCAGTTAATGCTATTGCGATATGTGCAGTACCAAAGCGTTAGTTTTGAAAACTATTCCCCCCTATGATTTATTACTGTTAAAGATATGGCTTAAATATATTAATATTTATCAAGTAGATCTCTGCTGTCTCAAGCTTGCTCTGGAAATAAGATCATTTGTGTGGTCAACTTTTCTTTGTCAACGAGGATAAGTGACTGCTGGATTTGCCCAGACTCTATTTATATTTTCTTCTTTGTTAGATTTATCTCAGCACCAGCGTTCCTTTGTCTGCGCTCTGGTGTGAACTGCTGCTCTCCCAGCCTATTGGAAGTGGCTGCTTGCCATGACCCCTCTTATCATAGGTTTGTCCTCTCATCAGCCTGAACTAGCTTGTGGAGTCAGTGGAAAAGGGTTTCCTGTTTGCTTATTTGCATCCAACCTTTCTCCACCCCTCCTGCCCCTGCACAATACAAACTGGTAGCGTTGGCTGAGAGTCTAGATTTTTGTGTGCGAAACAAGAGGGCATAGAATGAAACAAATGAGCATATGTGACCTAAAGACCTGAATTAGGGGAATTGTATCTGTCAATCATCATGTTTTCCTTTATTTTTCAGTGTACTTTGCAGGGGAACTATTATATATAATTGGTTCTGTATTACTGCACAACCCACATTCAGATAACAATCATCACCTTGGGAATAGCTAACAATACATAACAAACCAGACTCAGAAAGCTTAGGCAGCAGGGCTATAGGGTTGTTCTAATGAACCCAGCAGAATGAAAATGGATACAGATTTTAAGCAAAATACTGCCTCGCACAAAGCTATTTTGACTTAGAACACAAAGTGCATTCATTTAGTGGATCAGTATTCTATTACTTTTCTGCTCTTTTGATGCAATGACATTAAGTTTATTTCTCTAGCTGGAGTCATTTCCTCCACAGATTTTTCATTTGAAAAGGTACCACAGTGTGTCTGTGACTGTCTGATTCAAACCAAAGAAACTCACCCAACCACCCGTCTGCTTCCCTAACAGGCATTCTTTCAAGTGAAAGGCAATACTTTTATTATCAGAAAGTATTAGCATTCATATCTAAGCCAACCTGGAAATACTTCTGGCCCTGTTTTCGATACATTGTGTCAAACACAGGCGTGCAAATCCTGCCTTTCATTATATCAGTGCAACCTTATTGAAATCAATGGCAGCTTTTGCATGATGTCATCTTACAGGCCAAATGTAGGCATCTGGCAGTGAACTAGTAGAAACCCTGGCCTATGCAGTTCAGCTTTCCACTAGAGAAGAAATGGCTGATATGAAGTAAGAATATAGTATGTATCTGTAACTGGTTTTATTTACATGCATGCACCAGACCTGTAATGAAGATGGTCAAATAAGAGCCTGCAAAATAATCCTGTCTTCCAGGAAGTGGGGCCCAGCACCAAAGCTCAGTTTTCAGAGTAGCTCTGCTTGAAGAATTGACTTAAATCAGAGAACAAACTGCTGCTACTCAAACATGTTCCTCTACCTGGGACAGTGCGTATCATAGCCTAACAGACAGCATAGTTTCTTAAAACAGACATTTTGCTTTCATGATACATAGCTTGGAAGACCATCTGTTGTCTGATTATATCTGCCATAGTAAATAGTCTTTCCACCTGTTAACTGGTTAATGGGTAATCTGAGGTTGTAGGGTAGGAGTGTTGTTGTAGCCATAGTGGTCCAGGAAGTGTATGAGAGGGAAGGTGTTGTTGTGATATATCATAATGGACCGACTGTATAGGTGGGATGGGTGTTGGATAAACTTGTTGGATAAATTAATTGAGGAAGGGCAATTGATGCTTGCATATCTTTGTATGATTGTGTATGTGGATGTGCATAGAGGGCTGATTCAAGATAAGGAGTCTAGAGCCTAGTACAGTGCAAACACACGCGTAGATGTGACTCGTGCCCCAAAATGGCTTACGCTCAAAAGTCACTCATTTCTTTCAGCTGTTGGTGCTGTTGATAGGGCAATGCTGAATGACATGCTTCAAATATTTTAATTTTGTTTTAAGGCGATATCTTTGACACATACAGAAGTTGCCCCCCTCGCCCCCATTCTCCTTTCGGAAGGGGCAGTGAAAGAACAGTACTTCATCCCCTCAGAATCTAGAATAAACAAACCTATCACCCAACAAATAGATGTCAGCTCTATTGTTGGGGCCGGTTAGACCACAAGCGGTCTTCTTCCTGCACATCCACATTAAAATGGCTGTTTGAAGACCACATTGGTCCCAATTTGTGTCTGAGATGGGGTGTTTAGGCAAAAACAACATATGCAGTCTTGCAACATATGCATGTGGGAAGCTGCTCAGATTGAGCCCATTGTAGATATCTGCCCAGTGACTACGAGTAGAGCTGAGCAATATACTAAGTCGTGGCCGTATCTTTTGTAACAGGGATAACCTTTGCAATGGAGGAAGTGTCATGTCCTAAAACACAGTCTCCTGCAGGGAGGGCTCTGTAGCATGTTACTCTGCAGCTGTCTCAACTTCCTGGAACGGTGAAACTAGGTCCCTATTCAGGAAAGCACGTAACGATCAGCTGCTTAACATTAAGGAGGTCTATAATAGTCTTTCCTGCTTAGAGATGATTTCTCGGGGCAGAGCCTGAAAGCTGGATCCTGTAGACATTTTACTACTGAATGTGGTATATGTCAGTAAGAGCATCGCCACTTCATTCCTGCCTGGGCTCTAAAAGTTTCTGTGTTGCAGGAAGCAGAGGTCGCAATCCCACTTGGCTCTTTGACCTTCTCCTTAGCCCCTTTTCTGCAAAATGGTGGTGATGGGCCTCACCATCATTACAACAGTAGTATAAAGGAACACAATTGTGAACCGAGGCCCAGCATTACTCTGTGGTGGAAAGAGCGAGGTTCTATGTGCACTGTAGCCTCTCAGTGCTGACTGTAGCATAGACACACCACAGCTCTCTTCCTGCTTGGTAGCTCGAGCCTATTGATAGTTTAACCACAGGAATGCTAAGCTTGTCATGGGCTGATTTACATCTCAGGTTGGAAACAGATATCACATCTGGGTCACTTCTGATTGGGAGCTGAATAGCCCTTTGGCGTGAATGGCCAATTAACGTATTGGCCATTCGTTATCACCTAATACGACATTTTTTCATCTAATATGACATTCATTGGCATGAATGGCAATCAACTTGATCCAGCCATGATTGTCTTGGGGAAAAAGTGTCATCTCAGGTACCTCACAGGTACTTAAGGTAGGACAATGGGTTTGTAAGTCTGTAGGATCCCAAGTTAAAAGGCTTTGTCCCAGGAGAAATCTGCCATCTTTTTTTACCTTTGGGTTTTTCAGCCTATGCTGGGTGCCAAGTTGCTATGTCTACACAGCTACCAGTACCCAAGCTAGTTCAGGTAAGTCTACACTACACTGTAATCGCAATGCCCTCTGCCCTGTGTTGTGCTGGGTGTCTATATCAGAGGCATAACTAAAACTCAGATTGCCTATTCACAGGTGTGGCAATAGTATGCTTCTGATTTAGTAGTGAGCCCAATCCTTCAAACACTTTTCATAGTTGGTAGTGTCGTAAGGGACCTGAGCAGATCATCAGGTCTGACCTCCTGCCAAGGCAGGAAAGAGTACTGGGGTCAAACAACCCCAGCAAGGTGTTCATCCAGCCTCCTCCTAAAGTCCCCCAGGGTAGGAGCCAGCACCACTTCGCTTGGAAGTTGGTTCCAGATCCTAGCCGCCCTGACCGTGAAGTCGCGCCTCCCGATGTCTAGTCTAAATCTACCCTCTGCCAGCTTGTGACCATTATTCCTGGTCACTCCTGGTTGTGCTCGGGGGAACAGGGACTCCCCCAGTGCCTGCTGGTCCCCTCGGACTAGTTTGTAACAGGCCACTAGATCCCCCCTCAGCCTTCTCCTGTGGAGGCTGAACAGGGTCAGGTCCCGTTGCCTCTCCTCGTAGGGCCTGCCCTGCTGCCCCCCATCACGTGAGTGGCCCCCTCTGGACCCTCTCCATGTTGTCCACATCCCTCTTGAAGTGCGGCGCCCAGAACTGGACGCAGTACTCCAGCTGCGGCCTGACCAGTGCCGCATAGAGGGGGAGGATCACCTCCTTGGACCTGCTCAAGATGCATCTGTGGATGCACGACAAGGTGCAGTTGGCCTGATAAATAACTTAATTCAAGTGAGTAAACTTCACAGAGAAACAGAAATCATTTGGCAAGAGCTTTATCCTGATTGGCTCCGCTATCTCCAGTAAATATGAGTGCAAATATGAGCCAAAAATGTCTAAATAAAATACAGTATGCGAAGTGCTGATAAGAAGGATTTTTACAGTTTTAAAAAGCCTATACAATTACCTGTCCCAAACCAAAATAATAGATGTTAATCTGAAAGGCGGTGATTAAAACTACAACCACTTTTTTTATTTCCTGTGGCACCTTCGCTGCCAGTGTAATTAGCATTACAAATGGAATGCTTGCTAACGCCATGAACGGTGAGGTTAATTCGGCCTGTCCTTTCATTGGAGGAATGAAAATTACGTGCTTAGCTGAAGAAGAAAGCAATTAGGTGGGAAGCAAATTTCTCCCCAGTGAGCTGGATATCACATGCAAGTGGTGAATGAGAACTCCTTCTTGGTGTCTTGTGGTGGGCAATAATGTAAATCTTCTGTCTGCTTTTGCAGACAGCTCCTCCCTCAGCCCTGTCCAGGAGGTTATCCCTCTGCGTCATGGAAGAGGGTGTGTATTGAGGAGGCATCATCCATCCAAGAATCCTTGATGGCAGTAACTCTTCAACTTCTGGGGAGGCAGGAAAAGAAGTCACATAGCTCCCCCCATTTTTTTTTTTTTTTTTTTTTTTAAGGTTTGTTATACAGCTCTGTAACCCTGTGATTCCAGTGTCTGGATAATAATAATTGAAGAATAATCATTGCAAACATTGCAACCATGATGCAACCTCTCTAGTATAACATAATATTTGTGGAATTGTTTTTCATTTCTTCCCCCTTTCCTTTTATTTTTTTTTTTACGTCATTTCTTAGTAAATTTTCCGTTTTGTTCAACCTCCCCATTCCTCCGTCTCCCCTGTCCCCTAGAAATGTTCCCCCAACAGAAGAAACACTGCTTTATGGCTTCTCATGACCTTCCCTACATGTGAGAATGAATGAACACCGAACTGATGGCAGTACCAGACAGAAGCGTGTGGCAGGGCACTTTAACCTCCCTGGATGTTCCCTCCCTGACCTCAGAGTAGCTGCTCCTGGACAACAGCACTTGAAAATTGAATTTGAACAGGAAATTGCAGAACAAGAAATCACCCACAGACTGCATTGTGTTAAGTATGGTCTAAACCAGGGGTGGGCAATTATTTTGGCTGGTGGGCCACTTAACGGGTTTTGGTGAGCTGTCGTGGGCTGCACGCACAAAATCTTTTAGAAGATTTCATTTTAACAAAGTATAGACAACACCCCCCTCCAATCATGTACTAAAAATCAAACATCTACTGTAACATATTTTGTATTTCAAAAAAAATTTGTTGTCCTCATTTAAGTTTTTGAGTAGTGCATATAGAGGCAATTGTGTGATGACTCAAAATAAAGTCTGACTTTTGAATATCGTGTGTGCAGTGGTGTGGGAGTGTGTGTGAGGGGGGAGGTTGTGTGGGTGGGTGTGTGATGGAGCGGGTGTGCACCTGTCTTGGGGGGGGGTGCCTGTGCACTAGGTCCTGGGAGATGGCTGGGGTGGGGAGGGGAGGAAGGAAGGGGGTGGCAATGAGTGTTGGCAGCAGAGCTTGCCTGGGCAGCACAGATCCAGGTGTGATCTGCCTTTCCCACCTCTCACTGCTGCCCCTGCGGTGCTCCGCACGGGGCTGAGCCCTGCCGACTCCTGCCCAGGGTCCCAGCCATGGCCGGGATGCACAGCTTCCCTGCGGAGCTGCTGCCCAGGTACTGCTTGGCTCTCCCCACCTTGGGTGGCTCCTCTTCCTCCTGCCTCTGATAGTAGGTAGTATGGGGAAGGATGGCAGCTGTGGGGACACGTGCTGGACACCACATGCCCAGCCAGGCAGAGGGGAAAGCTCCTGGCTGCCTTCTATCTACTCAGCTGCCCGCAGGTGGCTGCTCATCATGTTGGGTGGATGGAGTGGGTGGAAAGTGGCCTGGAGCTGGAGCCCCACATGCTGGGGCAGAAGCTACCTGGCTGCAGCTTCCCCCAGCCTGGCTGGGCATCTGCTGCCTGGCACGCATCCCCAGGGCTGCTGTTGCTTCCCTCTGCTACCTGCTGGCTGGAGTGGCACAGCGGGGCAGGAGGAGGAGCTGAGGAGTACCTGGGCAGCTGCAGCCACAATGGGAGCAGCCCCCCCAGGAAGCTGTGTGCGCTGACACGGGCAGGGCTGCAGCGCAGAGCTCAGCCCCGTGCGGAGCACTGTGGGGACAGCTGCGGGCTGGATACAATCACTCGGCAGGTGCCTGCCTGCAAGCTGGATCCAGCTCATGGGCTGTATTTTGCCCATCCCTGGTCTAAACCAAGACTGTGGATTGTTATCCCATCACCTGGATTAACTTTTATAAGTCCAATGTCTTTCAATGGGTTAACTGCTATATTTTTCTCTCTCCTACCCACCTTGCCTCTCTCAGAAGTGTCCCTTCCCTTTTTAACCCCCCCTTCTCTACCCTTTGTTATTCTAATCACTGGTCCGTCGCAGCTCTGCTTATTACACTCCTTTCTCAGCATCAGATTAAATGAGCCCTCTACTTACGAAAGTATATCCTATACATATCTGTTTTAGTTAGTCCATAAAGTACAAATCTGCCTGCCTTCGACCTGTCTTCAGACTAACGTGGCTAGCTACCTCTTTCTCCTGATCTGTCTCTTCATACAGATCTCTGTGGGACCCTGTTAGGCCTCCTTCAGCTTTCTCTCCTTTTTTATATATATACGAGTTGGAATTGGTTTGTGATAATGACCAAGGTGGTTTGCAGAATGCCATATAATAATTCCAGTAATTTACCCATCTCCAGGTGGGATGGGTGATTTTTTTTGTTTTTGAGCACAGGCCTTATCAAAGGCAAAATAAATGTGTGCGTTTGTTTCTAAGGCCTAAAATCTAGGCCCTAAATCCTCAAAAAAAAAAAGCCTTTTGGAGAGAGGCTGCCTTCCAGGACCAGTGCCTAGTTTACGTCTTCCTTCATGCCTTGTCTTAGCTGAAAGACGGATACCATAAGCTCCCTAGAGCAAGGACTTTATTTGTGTTGTATATAGAATCAAGCATTTAATTGATGCTCAACAAATAATTAATAGGAGGAACGGTGATTTTGAAGCTAATAACATGGAGGAAGAGCCCTTTGGTAGAACTGAATTCAATCTCATGTATATTTACTCATACACAATAAGCAGAGCTCATGTGATTAGACAGTAATTGCTTTTTTTTTTTTTCTCTGAGTATAGAAACACCGAATCCTCTCTTGGAGAGCTATAGTGAAGGAAAGTTTTCTGCAATAAGATGTTGTTTCCACACCACTGTCATTCAGGTGCTAGAGCATCAATCAACCTTTTTTCCCCTTCCCCAGCAGTCTGAAATTTGAGACAAGCAATCAATGTTATGACACCGCCTGTGCCGCCCAAGGAATTCTCTCTGACTTCTTCTCAAAACCCCTGCAAAATTGAAAAGCTGCAGCCAAGGCATGTTTAGTTTTCGAAAGCGCCGAGTCTCTTAAAGAAATCTATATTCTCTGTAATATTTTGTCTGTCTGGTTTATGTGTGGCTAGAATTTCTAATATGACAATCTGTTCTACATCTTCACAAAACACCCGTAAATATTCCATGGCAATATCTTCTTTTTTTGGGCACATTTAAAAAAAACAAACCAAAAAAACAGTCTGTGCAATCAGAAAGCGGGTGAGAGAGTTTTTTTTCCCTAATGGATAACTCTTCTGTGGCATAAATGGTATTGTAGTGGTCAAGTATTTTAAGAAACCTACTTTGAACAAGGCGATATAACTTGTAAGTGCCTTGTAGGAGTTGTATGAGCTGGTCTATTCAAATAGCTATGATAAGAACTGCGGTTATTCCTTTGCAGTGGTCTAAGAGTTGGATACAACACATCAGATAGATGTGTGGTAACAGAAAGACCGTATTTGCTGGCTAAGCAGCGCACTTATGTTTTAATCATGCCGTTAAATCTGTCAGTCCTGTTGCAGGGTTGGCATCCTACCACATAGGGGGTAAACTTTGGGCTTCACTAAAGTCCCTGTGAGTTTTGCTGCTCATTTTATCATAGATGGGACTTCTGGCACCAAACAATAGATGCTAAAGCTAAAGGACTGTCTCAAGAGGTTTCAGTATTGTTGCGGCTTCTGTTCTATGGGAAAATGTAAGCAACCTGTTTGTAAGCTGGTCTGATACAAGAAGTCCATGGGAAGGCCTTGATCTAGTGCATTGACTATCAGAAGTAGGTCCATTGAAGTCAGTGGGGCAACATCAGTGTAAAAGGACTTTTCAACCTGGATATGTTGCTGGTTCTGAGGAAAAATGAGGGGCAGCATACAATGGCAGCTGAACTGTACTCCCAGTGGACTCCATTGAGTTTTACCAGTGAGCAGACTTGGGCGGTGGGTGAGTGTCTATGAAAATGCTACTCTTTATTCTTGACTACTTTTTATGGAAAACACCACTCTCCAGGCAGTCAGTCTTTGCTGTAAACACGGTTGTGTTTGTCTGAAAAAATAGTAAATTTCCAATGGAAAAAAATGGCCAGAAAGTCATGATTTTGCCCAGAGAAGAACTGGTAAGAATTTAATGCACCCTTCCTCCTCCTGCCTCTCCCTTATCATAACTCGCATGTTGAAACAAAGCAAGCGTATATGGCCCCTGTTCAATCAAGTTTTTAGGAAAATGCATGACACCAAGTGCTTTCTAGAACTGGTGCTTAAAACTCAATTCCTCAAGGATATATAGGAGCCAATGATATCAGTGGGAATTAGGTCCTCTGTAAGGATCTGGCCTGAAGTGCTTCGCAGAATCCTATCTAAATGTTCAACATCTTTTAGGACTGGCCTCCCTAACTACATATACCATCAGGATCTGTGAACGGTGCCTTCTCAATCCTGCCCCCGCTCCCTTAGAATCGTCCAGGAGCCTCCAAATATGATTGCCAGTTGCTGCAAAGCTCAACCTGCCTATGTGGCATGTTTTTCCTCTTTCCCTTAAACTCACGGGTATGCTGGAAACCAAAACTTCTTCTCAGTCCCTCAGGGATCCTTATTGACTTTTTATGGTCTTTAAAAGACCTCTGCATGGATTTGTAATCATTCTACACGTACACGGAGCAACATTAACATAACTGGTAATTAATTTGTTTTAATTGTTTTTATATAATCCCCGCGAGCGACCTCATGTTTTGTTTTGCATCTGTTATGTTTCTGACTCAAATTTTAATGCCTTAATGGGAATGGTGCCAACTGCTGTTACACTCGGCTATGAGCAATCTGTTGGCATCCATCCAGGCCTTTATTGTGGAACTAACTATGCAGCACTGTAATTTAACTAGCAAAATGTGGCAAATCACTATTATTAATAACAATAAATCTATTTCTGCAGGTTGACAGCATTAAAATAACAAATTACTCTGAAAAGAAAGCTGGTAATTTTGGGTGCTTTCCACTGCGATCATTGCTGAAGTGTAATATCCATTATTAAGAGCCCTTTGGTGTCTCATGAAGGCAGTGTTTGCACATGACAACGCATCATGGTAGTAACTATGGGGGAGGATACTGAGGCCTCGACCACAGCTATTTCAGTCACTCATCACTTTGATTTAAATGTTAATGGCAGGACGAGGGGTGAAGAGGGGGAGGGCTGGGGAAGTAGGAGGTAGAATAGTGATTTTTTTTTTTTCCCCTTTACCTCTGATCTTTCATCTGGCTAGTCAAATTTTACTGCCTAACAGCTAATGTGTGTCCCTCCTTCTGCCCTTTGAATGCATTGCTACTTCACTGCTGAAATGGTCTCTTCCCATAGGTAGCAAGCCCCATCATGGCTAGCAAAGTCCTTGAGCATATGTGGAACTTCCAAGCTAGGATTTTCAAAGGAGGAATAAAGTTAGATGCCGAGCTCTTACTGAATGTCACTGGACTTTGTGGGCGTCTGTACATGTGCTCCAGGAGGGTGGGGTGGGGGACGCTTTAATTAGAGCAGCTCTGAGAGCCGCTCTAATTAAAGCTCCTGCAGTGGCTCATGTATTCAGCATCCCGTGCTTTAGTATGGCAGTGGGGGCACTTGAATTAAAACCTGTTGAATGAACTTTAGTTATAGCACCTCCACCACCATTTTGAAGCACAGGGATGATGAATACTAGGGCTGCCTGAAATTTCTCCCCGTTTTGTTTTGAAGCTGTTTCGATGCATTTCAAGCTCGCAACAGCAAAATCAAAACGAAACAGAAGCCTTTGAAACGGCTTCGAAATGAAACAAGGGAACTCAAAACATTTCAAAGGTTTCAAAACATCTTGAGTTTTGAAGCCAGTCTTACTGGTTTGAGTGCCAGTCCCAGGTGGCAGCACCTATCTCCTGTCATTTGGCAGGCAGATCAGGGGCTCACTTGCACCCCCAGGAGGGCTGCGGGGGCCGTGCCGGCGTCCTTCTAGGGCTGCAGGCCCCCAGTCTGCCTGCCAGATGACAGGCAGCCTGCCAGGGGTGCAGGCCCCCAGTCTGCCCCAGCTCTGCTGACCACAGGTGGCAGCATCCAGCTCCCATCAGCCGGCAGGCAGATCAGGGGTCAGCTGGCACCCCTCGGAGGGCTGAAGGGGCTGTGCCAGAGTCCTCCCAGGGGTGCATGCCCCCATCTGCCTGCCAGCTGATGGGAGCTGGGTGCTGCTGCCTGGGGCCAGCGGCAGCATTGATCTTCCTGGCGCTGGGTGTGAGCTGTGCCCAGCACTGGTTTGTCATCTGGCAGGCAGATAAGGGGCCCGCATGCCTGGGAGGACTCTGGCACATGCCGCATGCCTGGGAGCCCTGCCAGATGAGGAGCTGAGTGCTACCGCCTGGGATTGCGATCTTCCTGGTGCTGGTTCCAGGCAGCAGCACCCAGCTTCTCCCATCTGGCAGGCAGATCAGGGGTCACACCCCTGGGAGGACTCTGGCACAGCCCCGGCAGGCCTCCCGGGGGTGCGAGCGAGCCCACAATCTGCCTGCCTGCTGCATTTTATGTTTCCCCATAATGACCTATGGGTGAAACATTGAAACAGTGTCAAAACAGGTTTGATGTAACGAACTGGAACAGTGCTTTCAAAATGAAACAAAATTCGAAATGAAACACTGTTCCGTCAAATCGTCGAAACGGAAGTCGAATTGGAACGGTGTTGTTTTGCACAGCCCTAATGAATATATGAGAAGTGGAGGCTGCTGGAGCGTCCTAATCTGTTACGCTTTAACTACAGTGTGTTGGAACAGCTTCCTTGCGCATCTATAGGCACCCTGTATACCCGACTCCTTGAATCTTCTTTAGAAAGCCCCAGAAAAAGTTACATTTTTAAAATGATATACAGGCTGAAGAGCCTTGCTGGATCATGGTTTTATACTCCCATTTCATTTAGTTTTAAATTTAAGACTGTGCATTGAAAGCATTGATAAGCTATCATCTTAATCTCCTTGGATGCCTTAATTCTTGAAAATTGTAATGACTTGTGTTTGTTGTACTTATTGCCCTGGAGGATCACCACCACTTTTTAAACCACTTACCTAAAAGGCAATTAAGAAAGCAATACCAGCCCTGTATTCTCCAAACATAACCAACAGCAAACATGAGGGGAATAAATCTGTGTTCTGGCTTTTTGGGATGAGTGTAAGATGTGTGGGCTGTGGGTGGTAAGAGGGAGATAATTGAGGTTAAGAAGGGGAACTAATGATGGTAGTGTAGTCTGGGTGTTGACTGACTTACCTACTTATTTCCTTTCTTTATGCAGTTTGCGTTGGTGTGATAGGCAGCTTAGTGAACTCTATTCTGAATCAAAAAATTTTTGATTTGGCATTATTGTACTTTGTGGAGAACACCAGAATGTCTGCATGAAAAATATATGCCTCAACAAAGCATTAGTAATAAGGTGAGTATTTGTATAAGAACTTGTCAGCTACACCAGGATTTTACTCCCTGTCCATAAAGATTGTTTCCGTAAAGGCCTGGTCCAGAGCCCATTTAAGTTAAGGGCATGTAACTGGATGGTCTGGACCTTTAAGTGGGAGCAGACAGTCTATGGTAAAAGCTGAGCTTCAGGCAGTTAGTTACTCAATTAAAAGCCCCCAAGAGAGGAAAAGGAGAAAGTGGTAGGGGGCAGAAGTGGTCTACAAGCAGAAAATGGACTGGAACCCAGAGCAGACTCATACCAAGAACAGTGGTGACGTTACAGTTGTTGGGGCCCTGGGCAAGAGAATTATTTGGGGTCCCTTAGAGGCTTGATTTTGATGACCTTTAAGCAAGTTGGACATTTTTTATTTCAATTTCACTTAGCCCTAGCCATGAAACGGCAATGAAAATATCTTAATACAATATTGATAATAAAAATATTCAATGTTGTTGCAAAATTTTGGGCCCCCCCTAAAGTGTGGGGCCCTGGGTGGTTGCCCAGTTAGCCCTTCCCTAAGGCTGCTACTGCAGGGAAGGGGCCAGAGGGAAAGGGCCTCTCCTCCCAGAGAAGGGATACAAGTTTAAGTTCATTCATTTGGTTATTTATGGGAGTAAGGTCTATGTTTTTTTTCAAAGGACGGTTGAAGAGCTCTCTTGAGGCCTAGCCAGCTGGGGAGGCAGCAAGCTCACCAGCCCAGGTAAAGGCTGAATTTACTTTTAGGGTACTGGCTGAGCCCATGACCATGCGTCCTTCCCTTGCCCCCAAGGGCAAAGATAGCGTTCAAGGAAGCAGGCTTGCTAACCCACTTACAGGAGATTTTTCTTCCATTACAGTGGGTTTTGCACAGCCCTTGAAGCTTATGGGCTGAATCATTCCAATCAGAAATCTTCAAGATATCCTATTGTAACATAAAAAAATATTTTTTTGCAAGCTGGGCAATATATTCCCTTACTTTCTCCCACCTTCCTCTTGCCTTTTTTTCCCCCTCCTGGAAGTTTTTTAGAGTGAATAAGGATGACTGGGAGCCAGGAGCCTGGTTTGTATTTGAAGCTGTGCTACAAACTTTTGTGACCTCGAGTGAGTTGCTTTAACCTCCTTGCCCAATTTAACCTGTCTGCAAAACAGGATACAATAATACATGGGTGTACTGGGATGCTTAAGTGTTTGTAAAGCACTTATGGATCCTCTAATGGAAGGCACTAGGGACATTGAATGCACAGTTGTTTTTCCTAAAGGCTTGATGGAGTCCAGTGTCAAACATTGTCACTCTGTTCACTTTAGTTCTTTACTATTCTTTATGTTACAGTCGCCCGAGGATGTAGGGGGGCAGTCAGGAGGGCCAAGGCAGAGATGGAGATAGGACTAGCTTCCCGGATTAAGGACAATAAGAAGTCCTTCTTCAAATACATAGGGGGTAAAAAGAGGGTCCCGGGTAATGTGGGGCCCCTGCAGGACACGATGGGCAACTTAGTCATCACGCCAGATGATAAAGCTAACATATTTAACGATTTCTTTGCCTCTGTCTTCCTAAGTAGGGACCAGTTCAGCCACCTCCCTGCTGGGCCCCCCTCAGGCCCCGGGAGAGACACGCCTGGGCCAGGGGTTAGCGAGGAGTTAGTTAGGGTACTTCTGGAGAGGCTGGACGTGTTCAAGTCCGCTGGTCCGGACGATCTTCACCCTAGGGTTCTACAGGAACTGGCCGAGGTCATTGCGGGACCCCTGGCGCGGCTCTATGAGCACTCGTGGTGCTCTGGCAAGGTGCCGGAGGACTGGAAGAGGGCCAATGTGGTCCCTATCTTCAAAAAGGGAAAAAAAGAGGACCCGGGAAATTACAGGCCAGTTAGTCTTACCTCAATCCCGGGTAAGCTCTTTGAAAAAATTATCCTGGCACACATCCAGGAGGGCCTTGCGGGGGAATGCATGCTCAGGGGCAACCAACATGGGTTCATCAGTGGCAGGTCTTGTCAGACCAACCTGGTGGCCTTTTACGATCAGGTCACCAAATCGTTAGATGCAGGGGTTGCTGTGGATGTAGTCTTCTGTCATGCATCCACAGATGCATCTCGAGCAGGTCCAGGGAGGTGATCCTCCCCCTCTATGCGGCACTGGTCAGGCCGCAGCTGGAGTACTGCGTCCAGTTCTGGGCGCCACACTTCAAGAGGGACGTGGACGATATGGAAAGAGTTCAGAGGAGGGCCACTCGTATGATCAGGGGTCAGCAGGGCAGGCCTTATGAGGAGAGGCTACGGGACCTGAACCTGTTTAGCCTCCACAAGAGAAGGTTAAGGGGGGACCTTGTGGCCTGCTACAAACTGGTCAGGGGGGATCAGCAGGTATTGGGGGAGTCCCTGTTCCCCCGTGTGCTGCCAGGAGTGACCAGGAATAACGGTCACAAGCTGGCGGAGGGTAAGTTTAGATTAGATATTAGGAGGCGCTACTTCACAGTCAGGGCAGCTAGGGCCTGGAACCAGCTTCCAGGGGAAGTGGTGCAGGCTCCTAGCCTGGGGATTTTTAAAAGGAAGTTAGATGAGCACCTTGCCAGGGTCATCTGACCCCGGTGCTCTTTCCTGCCAAGGCAGGGGGTCGGACTAGATGATCTACCTAGGTCCCTTCCGACTCTAGCTACTATGAAACTATGAAACTATGAAACCAGTATTGCTGGTTGTGGATTGTGTTAAAAACACTGTCTTGACACTCGAAGTTCAGTTCTGCCGATGGATCTTGGTGTAGCCCTGGGACAATCGCTGAATTTCTGCCACTGCACAACGGAGTTGCCAAACCTCCTCAGCTACTTTAGATTTTGTTTTGCCTTTTTACATGTTTTAAACATTTAAGGGCAAAGTCTTCTTGCAGTACCTGATTACATTTGGGGACTGCGTGATGGGGTTTTTTCCTGCAGCCTGGGTCTATATTTTGAAAAGTGTGTGTGCACGCATCATATGCTTTTCTCTCTCACTCAAAAATGACCGAGGCAGGAAATTACAAGGCAGTTCTTATCATGGGGAGTCCTTTTCATAGATAAGTCAAGTTGTTACCCAGTGCTGCTGGGGAAGAGGATCTTTTCTTGTGACTTCGTCCATGTAAGGCTTGACCGAGCCATAGAAAGCAGGATGGTGTCACACTTGGAAAACCTTCTGCAATTAATTGTGTGCCATCTACTGTTTGTATCAAGCCACCCTGAATAAGCCAATACATTTTGCAGCACCTTCATGGCTGGGTGAGCACAGCTGGCTATGCAGATTATGCCTTTAATACAGTGAAATATAGTCATTGGGCTATGTTTGCCAAGCTAATGCAAACCCTGCCAGAGTGTGCTTCTGTGGAGTGAAGACTGAATGCTACAGCTGAGAGTCTCTTCAGCTGGCTCCATTTGTTGCTAGTCACTCAAGCTTTAGTGTCTTTGCCTTAGGGCCAACAACTGTAGCCTCTAGCTAACCCTTTCATCCTGGCCAGGCAAGAAGAGTTCAGCCTCATTTCTGGGTTGGAGACCCTCCAGGATTTGTCTGCCATCTGCCACGTGACATTCCTTTCACCAGGTAATTCCAATTAAAATTCCTGTTGAGCCTTGGCTTTGAGAGAGCACTAGGGAGACAGACCTCCCTGACACGTGAAAACTTGGATCACAGCGGATCTCCCTTTTGTCACACATGTCTTTAGTGGTTGCTGGCAAGTCACAGTTGAAAGTTTGAGTGTTAACCCTGTTGTGCTTAGGTCTGGTCCACTGCTAATTTCCCTGCACTCAGAAGGGGAGGAGTGTTTTTATAACCCCAAACATTGTTCTGGAATGGATTTTTGCGGTCTTCAGGACCCAAACAAAAACATGCAAAGCTCTGAAACTTGCAATGCAGCTGTAGCAACAATTGTTGGGAGCCCAGTGTGTGTGTGAGAGTTTGTGTAGAGTTGCTCTGGGAGGGGCCAGGGCAGGCTTGGCCCCAGTTGTGTAATTGGCTGGCTACTGCCCTGGTGAGGGTTGCAGGAGAGGCCCAAAAGACGATACATCTGACACCCAAGGTGTACACTAGATAAAGCTTATGGCCAAAGGGGCCCGCTCTGAGAGGGAGCAAGGCAGTATAAGTTGTCGATGCATGAAAGAGACCCTGTGAGTGGGGGTGGAGTGTGAGAGGCCCTAGTGAATGGAGGGCGATATGACTGCATGTATGTATGAGGCTTGGTGACAAGGGCTAAGCTTGGTCCGGCTGTCAGCTGGGAGTATTTGTTGTGTGGATGCCATCTGCAAGGTTTAGGCTGTGGTGTAGGGGAGAAATGGAGCTGCAGATAGCGCCTCCTGGCATTGGGGCAAGAATTGGCAGAGTCCTGCCTAATTAGAACGGATTAAGAAACAACAAGGCGTGGCAGGAGAGTGAGGCAGGAGGTTGGCTCAGAAACAGGTGGGTGGGCCAATGGCGGACTGGCCCCAGGAAGGCCCCCTGTTAAATGCAGGAATGATTGGGGTCAATTACTGGTATTACTAAAGTACTGAATCATTAACACAGAGTTTATATTCCTATAGCATTTGTAATGTGTGTAAAGTTATTGACTTGTTAGATACTGTCCAGATTTTCTATGGAAAATGGCACACAGCACCAATTTTCCCATAAAGCTCAGTACCCATCTAAGCATCAACTTTTCACAGCTGTCTGGTAGATTTGTTGCTGAAGCCTTTTGAAAAAGCATTTTTTGGAAAACCTGATATATAGTATCAAAAACTCACCTCTGAATTCCTATTGCTGGTTTTCCCAGTCAACAGATTTGAGGTAGAAATTAACATGGCTAGAATGACAGAAGCAGAAAAGAATGGCACAGAAGCATTATAGATGGAGTAGAATGAGAGGAGGCATGTTGCAGGTGGGGGTGCCAGAGAATGGGAGGGTGCAGTTGTCAGGATGACAGGCTTGGCTCACAGTCAGTGTGAGGGTATTGGGATCTTGGGCAAAGCAGGTCAGTTCAGTACAATGTAGGGGATCACGGAGACGATGGAAAGGAAGCTGTGGGAATAGGCAGCATGCTCACACAGCAGGAGGAGGGAAGGAGGCAGTAGATGGCTCACTTTAATAAGTGGCTCAAGGTGCTGGTATTTAAAGTAGCAAAAATAAGGAGCATTTATGGGATCTGGATTTAAGTGTGAGAATTCAGCCAGAACATAGGTGGCCAGGCCTGCAGGTAGACCCTGAAGGGCAAACAGGAGGTCAATCAGGTTGGGGTACAGGTTACCAAAGCATCAGATCAGGGTGTGGATCAGGAGAGGAGGGAACGCAGGGCCAGGTCCTAAGAGAGCCGAGAGGGAGATCCAAGGGACGCAGTCCAGGGTGCAAGTCAAGCTCGGAAGCCAAGGGAATCAGAGAGCTGGGTACTGAGTTCCCAGGAACTTCCAAGAGCAGCCTCAGGGAAAGCCAAAGCCAAATCAGGAGCCAGGGCAATCAGAGAGAGCAGTGAACGTGAGGCTTGCCAGAGCAGACTGAGGCTGTTGTCAAGGCATTCGTACACCCTGAGTCTGCAGGTGTGTTTAAAAGGGCTGAGTGGGCCTCACAACCACCAGTCCACTTACAGAGAACCAGGGCATTAGCCTAGAGTCCAAGTCAAGTGTGGAAAATCAAGAACTTGGCATGGCTGAGCCTGACTGGCCAGAGGCCCTAACAGTAAGGAGCCAGATAATGTGGAGAGTTGATAGATAAAGAGGCAAGAGATGCTGGGATAAATAAGACATAGGCTGAGGGGCATACAGTAGGCAGTCTTCCTCCACAAACTTAAATTTCTGGGCCTTTCACCTACTTAGAAAATTCAGTGTGGAGAATTGGAGATTGGAGGCATGGTGGAAAAGCTGCTGCAAGATTTTCCTATGATTCTTAGAAAAGTTCAGAAAGTGAGGGTTTTTTTGTGTGATCTCTTTTCATTGGATGGTACTTTTCAATATCCTTGCTTCTCTGGTATTTCCTGGATTATTACCCCAACCCTACTAAAAAAGGAAAATACTTCTTTGGAGAGCTGAGCAGATGCAAATGCACCCTTCAGCACAGCTGAAAAAGTTTGCCTTGGTGTCATGTAAGGACATGTCTGCAGTCCAGCTGCTCTGAGGGGCAGGGTCATTGTTTCTAGTACCAAAGCCACTCTGTGTACAGGATGCTGCTATGCCAATGCAGCAGCAGCTGCAAAAATACAATGCCATGTTCTGATTGATGTCACTTTTAGTTTTGGTCCTAACATCTATCAGGGGACTGAAATATGGAAGGCTGGAAATACCGACCTTATGATGAGAGGCTGAGAGCAATGGGGCTATTCGGCCTGGAAAAGCGCAGGCTCAGGGGTGATCTGGTGGCCACCTATAAGTTTATTGGGGTGGCCACCAGGATCTGGGGGAACATCTGTTTGCCAGAGCGCCCCAAGGGATGAGGAGGTCGAACGGTCACAAACTCCTCCGCAACCGATTCAGGCTGGACGTAAGGAAGGAGCAGACTGCTGCTGGAGATGGTTCAAGCACCCACTCTGAATGCCTTCAAGACACATTTGGATGTTTATCTTCCCTACTGACTTCCTGCCCCTGGGCCAGGGGGTTGGATTTGATGATCCTCTGGGGTCCCTTCCAGCCTGAATGTCTATGAAATGTATGAAATACACCTGGCTTTGCTGTGACAGGATGGCTCCTGTTTGTATCTAGCAGCAAGGCAGTTACATTCCTCACTTTTGTATAAAAAGTTACCTCTAAAAGCTTGCAACCTCAGGCATATAGTCTCTGTGCAGTAATTCCATGATTAACTCCAAGCCCTTGGTCGGTTTTCACAAAGATTAAAATGTTTCCCAGGTAGCAGAGTGGACCCTGCAGAGTTTAATCCACGGCTGTCCACAGCAAAGGTACTGGCTGTGTCATACGGAGCTGTTAGAGATACAGCCCCTTGTGAACAGGAATAGCTAAATACGGCTTTGAGCTGTGATCTAGCATAATCCGCTGATCAGACTGTGATAATTCAGGTTTAGGAAAGTTGACACCAGCTGCCACCTTCCTGAGCAAATGCTCGCAGTTTTAGGGATTCAGGCACAAATCTATTTCCACATCAGTGATATGGGGCACTCTGATTTCTCTATAGTTGGCACCAACTCTTTCCCTCCCTGCCTCCATCTCAAGCTGTTCTCTTTTGCAGTAGGCAGGGCAGATTTGCAGCTTATAGATGCTCTCTTTTGCTCCAGTTCATTACTTTCTGCTCCTTCTTAAACCTTTTGCTTTGTTTGACAACCAGCACACGAACACTTGACCCCACTTAGTGTTTTCATCCTGGAGATCAGCAAAGCAGCCAAATCCTCATTCTGGTTTCAGGCATGAGAGATGGCAGAGGTAATTCTGTTATCCCCTTGTCATGGCTTCTGGCCTCTCCCCCTCATCGTTTCCATATTACCCTCCCAACAGTGCACTGGAACCTACCAGGAACAATTCCCAGCTGTGCTCAATCTCAGTGGCTGCATCTACACAGGCAGCTGGCTGCGCAGTTGTTACTGCGCAATCATTTAGTACTTGCTTAACCACGTACTAAATGGCAGCACAGTAACCGGCATTACTGAGCAGTCCCATTGCCCTACGGTTATTTTTAAATGCTACACTGCTGTGCAGTAGCATCATGGTTTGTGCCTGGCAATGCTGTAGTTGCTACTGCACCGCAGCTACTTGTGTAGACACGCCCAGTAAGTTTCTGTGCACAGACTGTTTTCTGCAAAACCTCTTATAGGAACTTCCTGGCCCATATTATTAGAAAGAGAGGGAATGCCTAGAGCAGTGTTTCTCAACCTGTGGGTCACGACTCAAAAGTGGGCCTCAAGAATATATGAAAGGGTTGTGGAGAAACTTAAAAAAAAAGGATCAACAAACTTTAAAAATGGAGTCTCCTTTAAAAGAGAAAATCAATGGGAACTGTGGATTTTTTTCTTGCAGGCTGGCAGAGTTCCGGACCCTGCCCCACACACCTACCACCTGCCCCACACACTGAGGGGCTGAGGTGTGGGGGCAGTGGGTCAGGAGTGAGGGGCACTGGGTCAGGACTGGCCATCAATGTTTGCAAATGGGTCCTGGTACAAAAAAGATTGAGAACCACTCTAGGGCCAGGGACAGACAATACACATAAACTGGTTTAAGTAATCAGAAACTGGTTTAAACCGGTAACAGAACAGGTGGTCAGTGCACATAAACCGGTTTGAAAATGGCTGAAACCAGTTTGAGATCAACCTGGTTGAATGTAGTATCAGACTTAATTGATTTGGCTCAAACCAGTTTATGCAATGTCTGTCCCAGACCCCTTGCTGGTTTAAGTTAAATCAGACTCTCCCAGCATGCTGTCTGGGCTGGTCAGGGCTCTGCTCCACAGCTGCAGCTTTGGCAGAGACTGCAGGCATCTGCCTAGCTTCCCCTAGCATATCATATGCTGGCTATTGTCTGTGCTGTGGGAGACCAGTTCCTTCCTTGGAAAAGTTGTTTAAGAAGAGCTTGAACTAATGGAAAGAGGCTTTGTTTTCTGATGGGGTGATAAACACTGTTATCAACTACCTGCTGGGCTGGGGATGGAGTGGGGAGCCCCTTCATAATCAGAGCATCCTGCCAGAGCCTATCTATGCCCTCCTCAGTGCTGCACTATAGAAGGGAGGGAGGGCTGGTCTAGTGCCCACCCTCCAGCCCAGCTTCTAGCCTGAGCCACTGCAGGCATGTGCCTGCATTTCTGCAATGTCTGTCTGCTTACAAACTGGTTCAGCCTAGCCAGGTTAGACTTACCTGCAAAGACTGAATCAATTCAGGCTTAGGCTTTTT
The DNA here is from genome assembly GCF_052110815.1 of Crocodylus siamensis. NCBI lineage: Eukaryota > Metazoa > Chordata > Crocodylia > Crocodylidae > Crocodylus > Crocodylus siamensis. Next base: position 62,747,675 of record NC_143403.1, read on the forward strand.
GAAGGTCTATCCCTAGCCCAAAGGACACATGCGCTGAGAGGGTAGTTTCCATGAAGGCAAAGGATGAGGAAGGAGAATAGCTAGCCCTGCTAATAGTTTATATAACACCTTCCATGCAGACATATCCCAGAATCCTTCACAAGGCTTGCTTGGCTGCTACTATAATATAGATAACCCAGGAGAAAAAAACGCAGTGGATATTCATGAGCACTTCTCAAGGGGTTTTCTCTGGCAGAAATGCTCCAATTGAAACACCAGGAGAAGAATGGTTAACCATAAATCCATGAGTTGGGATGTAGCCAGGACAGGGTGCAGGAATTCTGCCTTGCCTAAAGGATGGTTTCTTCAGTAGTGCAGTGCTTAGGCATTAGTTCAGCCCTGCAACACAGAGATATATCGGTGCCTTCTGCATTACCAGCTGGGTGTTTCCTTCGACGTGCCGATGCAAATACCAGGCAGGTCAGATTTGTTTAGCTGATGGGAACACTTAGTAAGATATCTGCTAGTGCACCATGTGATCAGAAAGAATCTGTGTCGTTCCCTGTGGCATGACTGTCATAAAATGACAAAACAACGGTGATCAGAACTTGAGATTGTCCAAATTTGGAATTCCCATTTCCCAGGAAAATTAAAAAATCTGTTTTCATTCTCAAGTGAGGTAAGCTCCTATTTGAGTAATTTGCCATGAAGCAGAATGCTGTTGTTTTGGGAAAATGGAAAGAGGCCATTTGTGAGGCATTTTCCACATAGAGTTAATGTGAGATATGTGGTTTAATTTTTCAGGCCTGACAGACAGCACTCAAGAGTTGAATTGTTCATGCCCACACTTTTGAGCCAAAGTATATTGAAGTTAATGGGGGAGTTGGTATTTTGGCTCAAGCCACACCTGAGGTCCTTCAATAACTGACTGTAACGTGGCATGTCAACACGTGATGGAAAGCAGTAAGCCCAACCTTCAGCAATACAAATATATAGTTACCCAGCATTGTCTCACCTACATGGCCTCCCTCTAACATTTGACTAATTTAAGCCATGGTGCCTTATCGGTCAATGTCTCCCATGTCTTCTGGCCTAGCATTTGTGACAGAAAATAGATTGATGGAAGCTTCCCATAAATAACAGCCAGCATCCTTCCCACTCACCAAAGCCCTGAGAGGCCTCATCAAAATTCCCTTCAATTTCAGCAGCATATGCATCCAGGTAATGGAATAGCTCAGCCTGGGGGAGTCCTTTGTGGCCCAAGCTCATTTCAGCAGAATGAACAATAGAGGAGAAAAACATGTGGAGAAAATTGTTAATGCAGCAGTGGTGTGGCAAGGAGGAGATAAAACATGGCTTTTTCTCAATTCTATGCAATTCTGCCTGGGCAGTATGTTTGCATATTCTACTCACAACAGACTACTTTCCTTGATTGCATCTTGTTTTGGAGTGACAATCTGTTTTTACCGGGGGCACGGGCTGTTCAGTCGCATGCACCATTCAGGCTCTTCCAAAATGCTACTCACATGTCATTTCAGGTCCTCGAGAACAGATTGTTGAGAGAATACGCAATGGCTTTGGTGAAAAGTTCACCTTGTTTAGGATCCCACTTAGATTTTTGTCTGAAGAACATGTGAAGTATTTACGACAAATAATACTTGCGTTCTGAAGTGTTTGTCACAAACTAATGTTAATATAGTACCGCATGGAATAGGGCAGGGGTGGTCAAAATGCGGCCCGCGGGCTGGATGCGGCCCACCAGGCCATTCCATCCGGCCCGCGGGATCCCTAAAAAATTTAGAAAATTAATATTAACCTTCCCCTGGCTGCCAATCATGCGGCACTCGATGACTTGCCTAAACACAGTAAGTGGCCGTCTGCCCAAAATAATTGCCTGCCCCTGGAATAGGGGCACATCCCAGCTTTTGCAGAGCACACCGGTGTATGTCATGGTTTCTTTTCAGCTGAAATGGCCAAGTGTGGGAATCCACTGTGAAATGTCAGTTTTCTCTTCAGGTGTCTGAGCCAATGTCTTTCCTTCAGGAAAGATTCAGAGAAATTCATGCAGTAGTGCAAAGATAATTCCCAAGGATTCACAATCATTTTTAGTGATGTAGTGTCCCTTACAAAGTATGACTTTCTAGTCTGATTTCTTAGGGCTTGGACAAAGCATGGCTAAGAAAAGTGTACGCTGGTTAACAAGACTGCTTTTGGAAAAACCTGTATTTACCTGAATCCAAGATGACTTCATGTTTAAGATGACTCCACCCTCACTAATTAGATTCTGTAACTGAAAATTATAAATTAGTTATAGTAGTCCATGTACAGAATGTAATCACTGGAGAGTCATCTGAAATTCATCCTCCCCACCACTTTGGCAGGAAAAGCAATGGGGGGGCGGGATGGCAAATGACAGTAGAAACCAGCCATGGGGGCGGTGGAAGGGCAAGCAGATTGACTCCCTCCCCTTGCCACCCCTGCACCTTGCCCCTCTGCCTGCACCCCTTGCCACCTGCCCCCCACAGTGCCTGCGCCCCCTGCTGCCTGTACGCCTGGTGGCTGGAGACACCATGTGCTCCTTGTTCTGGGCCAGGGACAGAGCTGCTGTATAGGATAAGTGGTGTTGGGGGACGAGGTGGAGGGGAAGTGATGATGGGGGGAAACAGCAGTGGGGCTCGGGGGGCAAGTGATTGGCGGGGCAGGGCTGGGGAAGGACAGGTTTGTGGGGGCACAGGCACTGGGGAGGTAAGTAGTAAGTTTGGCCCAGCAAGATGTCTTCGTGATGAGACCAAAGGCCGCTGGTATTCTCAGAACGGGTCCAGGGTGGGCACCCTCAAAGCAAACCTCCCTTTTCTTTTCCCAGCAATGTGCTGCTACCCTGACCCCAAGGGAGCAGATGGGTTAGTTTGGTCACCATGGCTCAGTTTTCTCTCCCAAGACTGAAGTAAGGGGAAGGAAGGTGGCCTTTATTGGTGATCTTTGTGACCGAGACCTGGGAAACAGACTGTGACTGGCCAAATACATTTTACCTCAGTAGTTTAGTACTGTCAGATCATCACATCGGCTGAGACCCAATTTGGGCTGGGTTAGAGTCCCAGAAACATGGGACTGGCTTTACTGGATCATCCCTTAGGGCCCTTCTAGCCCAGTCTCTCATCTCTGACACTGGGTAGCACCACATGTGTCAGAGGAAAGCAAGAACCTGTAGGAGGAGGATGGGGATTGACCACCATTTATGTCTTAGCCTGATCTCAAACAGTTAGAAGGCAATCAGATGCCCCCTCTGGGTCTCATGCTTTGAGATGAGCAGAAGCCCTCCTCTTCCCTTCCACACGCAGGCATACCTTCTAGAGGCAAGGTGCTGTCTAGTCCATTGCTAATCTTCCCTCTGCAGCTTTAGTTTGAAGGAATGCTTTTCTACCACTGATAGCTTCATTTTCTATATGACGGTGGCCTAAATCCATCGAGGAGCCGTAGGGTTTACAAAACTTTGATCATGTGGAGCATTATTGTCTATCAGATGGAGTAGTTGTGAGCTTCAGTGTCTCCATAGGTCAGGGAGCCCTGCTTATTGATTGGCCGGCTGCTGTATGGGTTGTGGATGCCGGGAGAGAGAGGCTGTGTTGGGTGTGTGTGGATGAAAAGGCCTGTTCCTTCTGAACAGGGCTGAGCCTGGCTTTGAGACCAGAGCAAGGTGCTGTAGTACCTGACAGCTTGGTTGTGATTCTCCCAACTATGCAGTTAATTCAATGAGAAAGGCAAGGATTTTTGCAGTTGATCTATCACATTTTTCCTGAAACATCAAGGCTGCAACATCACCCCAAGATGCTGCTACTCATATTCCCCGCTGGTGCTCAGTGGTGGGTGGCAGTTCATACAATCATAGAAAATGAGGGTTGGAAGGGACCTCAGGAGGTCATCTCATCCAGTGTTTCCCAACCAGCATGCCATGGCACAATGGTGTGCTGTCAGAAATGAACAGGCGTGCTGCAGAATTTTGTCTTGGCAATAAGCTACAATGAGCTGGTAAGTATGGGGATGGGGAATGCTGTAACAGGTGTGCCATGGAATATTTTTATTAACGTAAGCATGTTTGGGCTGGAAAGGGTTTGGAAACACTGACGTAGTCCATGTTATTCCAGCATGAACCTCAGCTATGACCTCTAGGATCCCTTGCTACTCCAGTCCTGCTCTGGTTCTGCCAGAGCAGTTTAATCCTACCAGAATCACCCATTGCCACACCAGATCCCCTGCCCTGATGTGCCCCTTAGAGAAGCCCCAGTGTTTTCACACAGGGGTTGGACCCTGACAATGTGAAGTAATGGACTGCTGTTAAAATGGAGATACATTTATTTAACCTCTCAAACTATTTATCAACATCTAATTACAATTATTACCTACATTTGAAAAACGTTTGTTGCAAACGCTGGGGTTAAGAACTTAATATTTATTTTAAAAGTGTCTTAACTAAATGGTCTTCTTTTCTTTTCTTCTTTTTCTTTTTTCTCTTCTTTAAAGCTGTTTAGTGTCTAAAAGATATTCCTTATCAGGTTTGACAGGTCAGCCACTGGATCTCAATGACTTAACAGTGTCCTTTTTGCTCTTAATTCCTGGCTTTTGTTGGTCTGCCTCATATTCTGGCTGTTATCCAGCTTATGGAATTTGATTTATTTCTGTGTTGGTATATCCTAGAGAATGTGCGTAAAGAAAACAGACTGCATGTCCCCTTTAGAGGAGATCTCTGCTGCTGTTTCTCTCTCCACTAAAAGCTTTATCACTCAGCCTTGTTATTACCATACTAAACAGAACACTTCAGAGCTTAGCAGCTTAACAAGATAAAAACATGCTTTGCGGTTAATGTGGTTACCATAGGCATGCACATGGGGCCAGAGAGTTTGAGCTGCTGACTTCCTACCACAGCTGTACTAGCAGGGTGGAAAATAAGTTTGCCTGATAAAGCTAAAATACATTTAATTGCTTGCTTTCATAGGCTTGAAAAGGGTAACATTTTGCACAGTGGTACTCAAACGCAAAAGGAATCCCAGTGCTGGTTTTTTGTTTTGCCATGTAACTTTATGATCACGCTGAAATTGCTTTCAGTGAGGATCCATTTCCACATTTCTAACTTGCATTCAGTAACACCTGCTTGGGTGAGTTTTCTCAGTGACAGAGAGGCAGCCGGGTCCTCCTTTACTTTCATTGAGTGCTTTAGTTCACAAATAGGTCTGCAGTCTTCCGTTTGTGGCAAGCAATGGATATCCATTCTGGCCCTCAATGTCTAAGCAGGAGGTTCAGGAAATTCTGTTCCTTAAATCCTTGATCACAGTGGACATGTCTACACATTCATTAATGCGCTTTAGGTAATGCACATTAAATCTAGTACCTTGGGGCATTTTTACATGTGTTCCTGATGCAGTGCCAAGTGCTTTTAATTAGCAAGCTGTGCTAATTGAAGGCTCCTGGTGCTGCACCAGGAGCAGGTGTATCAGTGGTGCAGCACACATCGGCACTGAGAAAATGGCAGCGGTGCGCTTTGAACTAAAGCGCATTGAACGTGTTTTAGTTCAGAACGTAGCACTGATGTGTGCTGCACCACTGATACATGTGACGTGTGAGGCTGCCAGTGCCCATCAATTTACGTGCTCTAGCAGACCCAGTTAATCAAGTTTGCTCTGACGCGCTCGATTTCCAGCATGTCAGAGCAGACTCCCTGCATATGTGTAAATGCCCTCCATTGTGAAGTACTAGAAAATGCACATTGGTCTATTTTAATGTGCATTAGCTAAAGAGCACTTTTTTTTGGTGACACTTTAATGCTCATTAAAATAGGCTAATGCACTTTGAAGCTCAGCTATAGATGTGCCCAATGTGTGTATTAGAAATATGAAGAAAGGGTAATTTGGGGATGCGGAGGAAATGCTGACATCCAGATTCTTGGCTGAAACAACTTCAGTGGACATTGACTTCAGTTCCACTATGATGAATTACTCTGGCAGCAGATTGATTTATTCCTTACCTTTTTATTTGCTTTCTGTGAACCTTGAGCCACAAGTGCTAATTTTTTTCATGGATACCATGAACTTCTTACCAGGGCTACAGTAGCTTGCCTAGCCATTTTCCTTCCTGCCCAGAGCCTTTTGTCTCTCTACCAGTTTTTCTTTTTTGGAACCTCCTTTCTGGCCTCAGTCTTGTAGAAAGAATCAGAAATTACCAGGGACTTCCCTCCCTCAGCTAGTCTTAGTCTTAGTACATTGTCCCTTATACTAGAGGTCAGAATGTATGTCTATTAGGACTGATCTCTGACTTGAAGGAAGAGGCAAAGCTAGAGGTCATCAGCAGTATATTTACTTAGATGGAGAAGCTAGTTTTCCATCTGCTGTGGTGGATTTTGTGCCAGGGTTGGAGACAGCTTGGGCTATTCTTCTCAGCAGGTGTTTACACCACTGAATTCCTTCAAAGTGAGATGGGTTGAGAAACAGTAAGAGACCTGAGCATACACACCCAGCGAGATGCCAATAACCCCCCAAGCATCTCCTCTGTGTCTTCACATGAACTATAAAAGTCCATTCTCAGCAGTGATTGTAGCATCTATACATAGAGGAGAGTAGCCAGCTGACTGCCTCATATGCATTGTATTCATTGCAAGCGGCTCCTGGATGTGCGCTGCAAGTGAAGTGTTCTCTGCATCAGTATCAGCGGCTCATACATTATTCAGCATGTTTGTAAGAGTGAAACACTAAAAGAGGAGAAAATATTTGGAGCTTGAGCAAAATGTACACTTTGCATTACATATACTGATTGTAATGTATCCGTTTTAATTAAAAAGTGTGGAATGTAAATTTTAATGAGTCGTAATAGAAAATCGTCAACTTGCAATATTTATGGCAGCCTTGCTCTTCCTAAGTAATTAAATTTCGTATTCATTGAATTGTTGCTGTTCATTTCCACTTTAGATACATTTTGATCTATTTCAGGTAAAATTCATCTCTCCAGTCAGTTGTGGCTCAGAGAGCCAGGCTGTTAATGCCGCACTGCACAAAACTTCCATTGATGCTAATAGGAACTATGAATTCAGAATAAGGGGCCATGGAGGTACATCTTGCTTTCTGCTGTTAGCAGTGCCTATCTGGGTGAACTTCATTAAACAAAGAGAGGAGGGCATGGCCTCATAAGGTGCAGTGCAGGATTCAGGGGATCTGGGTTCAACTTCCAGATGTGCCGTAGTCTTTTCACGTGCCCTGCAATTTGAGGAACAGATGCAGCATGCAGAGGCTTGCCTGAGAGGCCACTGAAAACAGGGTGACTGTCATAGTGCAGTAGGCTTCAGCATGAGGTAAACAAGGCTGCCTGGGACTCTGAATGCAGACCTGGGCATTTAGCTAATGCTGGAGTCTATCCTGAGATGGCTTTCGTGCAATCAGTACTTGAGCTGGGTAGATTAGAAGATGCTTGGGTGTATCTACAAGCACCATGTGCGTACAGCTTCAGTTCTACAACTACTTCAGTTCTACAGCTAATCTTTAGATCTGTGTGAAGCTTCGGGTGCTGATTTGATTTGGAGGAGACTCAGCCCAATTCGGTGGGCAAACCTCCGAATTGATTTGAAATCCTCCTTTGATCTCCAATTGCATTATGCTACATGAGCTTTATATTGTTACATGTAGATGTACAAAATTAAGTAGGGGCCTGGAGGAGGGAGTAGAGGACCATGGGGAGACCCCTTCCAGGCCCCATCCCCTGCCTATTCCTCCAGCCCGTCTGAGCATCCCCCCCATCCAGCTGCACCTCCCATGGCTGCCCTGCCTGCCCCTGCTCCCAGCTCTTAAAAAAAAAAAAAGCAAAAAAAAAGGCCCCACTTACCAGCTCTGCAGTGGCTGTCGGGGCCTCTAGGGCTCGTGGCAGAGCCCCTCATGCAGCACGGGGCAGTGGGGATTGCCCCCCGCCCCCTCTGCTACTTGGCAGAAGCCAGTGAGTCTGGGATTTTTTTTTTTTTTTTAAAGAGCCAGGACCCTGGGGCCGGGTGAGGCAGCTATGTTGGGGGAGGGGGAGGGGAGCAGGCTGGGAGAGTTGGCAGGGGATGGGGCCTGTCTGATTCGGAGATTCGTCTGATTTGGCAGTGGATGAATCTCCAAATCAGATTTGGCCGAATCAATTTGGGACAGTGATTCGAATCACTGAATCGAATCAGTGCCCCATGAATTTGCTGAATCTGAATCCAAAGTGAATATTAGCTGCTTCACACAGGCCTACTAATTTTGATTCCTGTGGGACTCCAGATGGTCATAAATTTAAGCATGCATAGAAGAGTCACAGGGTCTAGTCCTTAATTTCTCTGTGTTCAAATTCCTCCGCAATAATCCTGTCTCTCTCTCACTCTGGGTCTTCCTCCACATGTACAGCATATTGTACAACCCTGCCCTGAGCTCAGCTACAGCCTCTATGTGCTAGTGTAAGGCAAACAAGAATCCCATTTCAATTTTGCCAAGATGACTGAAATCAGTGTAGGGCCCAAAAGCTACTGGAATCCTTACCCCAAATGTGAACATTGAAAAAATAAAGGAAAAAATCTTTGGGGTGGAAAGGCAGGCCAGGAAAGTCTGTTGACTTTCTGTTGAAATGATTAGTATTGCTTCAAATTTCAATTGTTGGTCAAAATATCCTGAAATCAAAACCTTCCCTGGTGTTCAGCCTCAATTATGTGAAAGCCAGTGGGGATACTGACTAAGTTCATATAAATGAGGTTTTGATAACTGAGGAAATTTTCAATGTACTTAATAGATGTCAAGAGACTTGACCCTATTTTGCATACAGGAAGTTTGGGATAATTGAAGTTTGGCTAATCTAGGTTGAAGTGTATAATTTAGCAAATTAAGATAACATGGAGAGCACACACCAGTTAATTTTAGGGCTGAGAAGTAATACCGGTTCAGCCAGCTTTGAGACTAAAGCTGTCTCTTTTCAACAGAAGAAATATTGTGTGTGACAGGGTGCAAATGTCCAGCTCACCATATACTATCCCATCAGTATGCCTCTCCTTAGAATCTGGAAGAGCCAAGTGCAACTGGGGAAGGGTAGTCCAGCATCTATATCCAGACACTCTCAGGAAGAGGGGATGATAGCAATGGGAGCTTTCGTGATGTGAATACTTACCTGCTTGAACCTGAATTGAAATCTCCAAGTCCTATAATACACTAAGCTACCTAGCAGCTATCAGTGGAAATGAACTTTGGTCATCCATGGTCAGAGCTGCATTCAAAACTGCAATATGGGAGTTTCTATAGATTTATCAGCTCCCTGAGTTACCCAGTGCCACTTGCATGCACTGTTATATATATATATATATATAACCTTTAAATGCATATTTTAAAGTGTTTCTAGACTTTTAGAGGTGAGGGGAATATATTACTAGTAGATTTTATTACTATTATCCTGGAGTTCAAAATCTTTCTAAGGTAAAACTTCTCTTGAAGAGCCTAGGAGAATTTGCAGTCTAAATAGACAAGACAGATAATTTCTGGGTGAAACACAGATTATCTTCATTTTGCAGATGGGAATTGGGTCATGGAGAGATCAGGTGACTTGTCCAGGGTCATACAGAAGCTGGTGGCAGATCCCCTGAGCTGCAGTCTGATGTCTTAAGTACATGCCATGCTTCTCCTGGAATCTGAACATCAGGCCCATGATATTAGGTTGGACTGAAATTTAGACAAAGCAGAATCACTGATCTTTAGTGGAGGGAGATGGCACAAAATGCATTGGACTGGAATGATGAGGGAGAGACTGAATGAAGAGATGAGAAGCAGCAGGATCTCAGTTACGTGCAATATAGACCGCATAGAGGAGAAGAGCTGGAAGGAAAAAGGGAATGTGTGGAGGGGCTTAGACAGAAGGGTAGGTGAGGGCAAGAGGATGGTTAGAGAAAAAAGAATTGGAAGTAAAAGGAGCAGGCTCAGTTTTTGTGTTCCTAGTGTTTGAGGTTATGCTTGCTCTTATATTTTTACAGAAGTCATATCTAGGCAGAACATCACTAAAAACCATTGTACTGCGCCAGCTATTTTGCATGGCAAAATTGCCATATAGAGAGCCACAGGAAAAATGCCTTGGACCACAAACTGTAAACCAACAGAGCCACTGGCAACCTTATAAACCAGTGTTTCTTTTAAAGTCTAAATTAAAACTAACTTTGTTTTCTTAATTGTAGTAGAACATTATATTTTTCTTAGCAGAAAATTAACAGAACCCGCAGGATAATTCGGTGGTTTATTATAAATAAATAGTAGTGAAATAGAAAACTACGCAAACTACAAAAGACAGCCCATAAAATGGTCCCGGGGCAAACTTGCCACTCAAGTGCCAACTGTGAAGAGTTGGATACTTTTCGTAAGCCCTGGTTTTAGCCTTTATCTTCATGTCAATGCTTTGTTATGACTGACCCTCTTCTAGATGAAAGCCCACTTAAACCAAACAATGCTATTCTGTTCTGAAGGGGGAGAATAGAGAATGCATTGTTACTTTGTAAAACGTCTTTGGCCTGAATCCCAGATGGGAAGGAAGCAGCATAATTACTGTACTCAATACAGAGCACTGTAGGGGCATGTAAGGCAACCGGTATGTAATGAACTGGGTGGAATTTGATACCACCACTAACTGGAGGACTGCACCAGCTGACCAATTTTCATATTAGTGTTTTATTTGTTTTTCTAAATGCAAAATATTCTGAGTTTGACCACTGTAAATTAAACATTAAAAACAGACTCCCTTAGCAAATGAGGAAAAAACACATGCAATGTCTTTCTGACAGTAGTGCGTTTGACCACCCAAGCTGGTTTTGTTTCTTTTTTCACTGTGGAAGACAGTCTATTTCCCATTCCAGATCTCATGACGTTTTTATTGCGAAATCCTCCTTTGATCTCCAATGGCATTATGCCACATGAGCTTTATATTGTTACATGTAGATGTACATAATTAAATAAATTAATTAAATTGCTTTTAATATTTCATAAACATATTGCTGAGATATGACATTATTTTTATATATTATTAGGATATATAGTTCCCTGAATATTGTAACTACAGCCTAGGTTATTTAAAACATTAACTCTTGTGATAGGTTCCTGAATGAAAAGCCACGTCTGCTGTGCAACCTGAGAGCACTCTCTTAAATAGGAAAGAAGCCCATCCATATCCTTGCTATTTATTTTCATTAAAATAATGCCTCAAGGCCCAAAACAAAATAGGTGTGTGTGCAGGGAGGGGAGGGGGAGCACTGTTAGGCGCTGGATGACCCCATAGTAAGAGACCATTCCTGTATCTACTCACGTTCTCAATAGATGAGAGAGAGAGTGGGGAAAAGAGTTGAGTCTTGCTTTCATTGACTTGGATCACTCAAGCTTTATGAGCACTGGTGGTGCTCTGGTGTGGTGCCAGAGGACTGGAAGAGGGCCAATGTGGTTCCCATCTTCAAAAAAGGGAGGAAGGAGGACCAAGGAACTATAGGGCAGTTAGTCTTACCTTGATCCTGGGTAAACTTTTTGAGACAATTATTCTGGCACATGTCCACGAGGCACTAGCAAGGGAGATTATGCTTAGGGGCAACCACCACGGGTTCATTAGAAGCAGGTCCTGTCAGACCTGTACACACCCTCCTGCCTGCTTTCACAGGAGCAGCCCTGGGCCAGTAATAATTGTTTCTTGGAGGGACCCTGAGGGCTGCATAGAATGGTCTGGTGGGCCAAATCTGGCCCATGGGCCATATTTTGCTCACCTCTCGTCTAGATTTAGTAAAGTACTGGAGTTTGGATTTACCTTCAATCACATCTACTCTTCTCCTGGAAGTTGGTGGCTTGGTAATTTGCTGCTGGCTTCTACCAGCAGCAAATCATGCCTCTATTATCTCAGTTGGTGTGGCTGGTGAACTGGGAGGCCCTACCCATCTGTATGTCTGTACCCAAAGGGTATATACAGTTAGCTGTGTTAGTCTAAGGTCAAACAGAAGGCAGGCTGGATTTGCACTTTATAGACTAACTAAATCAGAGCTATATATAGCGTAAGTTTTGTGATCTAGAGCATCTGATGAAGTGAGCTCTGGCTCATGAAAGCTTATGCTGTGTATATCTCTAATTTAGGTAGTCTATAAAGTGCAAATTTACCCTGCTGTTTATACGCAAAGGTCTAGGTTCCCCTCACAGGTGTGTAAAGTAAGGTCTGTCAGCACTTTTTGTCGCTCATGATCACAGAACTGAGAACACTGTCTGACTCTGAATGATTCAGCCCTAGCAGGGCATGTAGATCAGAGGTCTTTAATCCATTTTTCCTTTGTATTCACTCAAAGCTTCAAAGTATCTAAGCAATGTGTCGCCATAATTAATATGATGCATTGAGAATTTGATCCACTAAAAATAGCTTCTCTTGCAATATTTCCCTTCTCTTATATGGATGAAAACAGAACCGCCTCCCCACTCCCCACCTCCAAAACAGATAGCTGAGAAAACACATGTATCTGTATTTTCTCCTTTTGAGAGGGGAATATTCCTGGGTGCTTTACATCTTGGACAAAAGCTCCTCTTTATTAGAGCAGATTTGTCCATTGCTAATGTTCAGCGTCCTCCAAAACGCAAAGGAAGTGTGGCACATCTCTTATTCTTGCTAATGTTGAAGCTATTTTCTAACAACCAAGCCTGTGAAAAAAGCAAGGGCAGAGCTCTGTGCTGTATTCACATCCCAGTAAAACCCTCTCTTGGTTCCCTTTGTTTCTTATGGAACTTTTTCAATCGGAAACACATTGGAAAGTATTTTTCTCCATGGGATCCTGTACTGGAAAAGCCATGTTAAGGGAACTTTTAAATGGATTCTTTGTTTCTGTGTGAAAGAGGCAGCACCAAGGGGGATTTTCAGAGTCCCTGATGTGTTTTTGAATCCCATCCAAAATTTGGGCCAGGGTAGACAGGAAGCCGGATGGGGGAGTTGAAGTATTTCCCCAAGTCAAATTGCTCCACATGCTATAAGGGTTTTTACTCTCTGGAGAACCCCAGCTGTGATGGAAATCAGCCTTTTAATTCCTTTAATGCTGACAGATATACCAGCTAGCATATAGAAGAAATGTTCTTGCCCCATGTAGCATAGTGGAATACTGTGTGTCTGAATGGGCGTTGGTTCCATTAAAACATGTGCTAAGACATATGCATGGTCCAGAAGGAGTGAAGGGGTTGATGCTATACATAGAAGAATGTGTGCTTTCATGCATACCATGATTATTTGAGACAATCATTGGCTTAGTACTTAACTTTCCTTAGGGACCATTTTTATGATACCCAGTGTTTTCAAAAGGCCTATGCACTTAGACAGGAGAGTTGGAAGTCAGCCATGGTGATCGGATTTAAATAGAAAAAGACAGCAGGATTTTTTTTTAAGGATTCTTTTTATTGTAACAACATTATGGAGATCATCGCTGATGTGCACCGAGACACGTTAGCACAGGAGTATTCCACCGGTGGTGTTGTGTTTTATTGCTAGTGGAATTATTATTATTAGATTAGAGAGATGATTGCAGCTGGAGGAGGGGGACAGATTTCACAGGGAGTTGGAATTTGGATGGATCTGAATGGGCTGCCTCATTATTTGAATTGCTGCTGGTAATGAGATTGCTTTTTACTAGTTAGGGAGCTACGCTGCCCTCTACCATGCTGATTATACATATGTTGCTTGGGTGGCTACTGGACGGAACAGGGGATGCTAAAGTTAATAAACTCTGATTGCATTTGAATTGTTTGGCTCAGGTTGTAAGTCGGTTATATCCAAGGGGCATCATCCAAGGAAGCGTGTTCCTAGCAGTGCCATTCCTTGGATCTGGTACTTCAGGTGGAAGAGAATTTTCCAGTGAGGCAAAGCTGGTTGTAGTAACGTTCCATTTAAAATGCTCTGGATGATGTGAGACTCGGCTACCAAGTACGCCCCTGAAACATGGAAGATGCCGAATTTTAGCCAATTTTGGATTTTAAACTTCACTGCAGAACAAGAAGGAACTTTTTTTACCTCCCCGCCTGCCATCTGACGTCTCCGGGGAAGGAATTCTACCTGATCAACACATCAAAGAGCTACTCAGCACAGCTCACAAAGACACTCTCATGGACCCAGAGGGACAGCCTTCCATCTTCAGCTCCCTCTGTGCAAAAATGAAGTTTATTTCCTACCTTTTTACCATCTTGTACCATCTACACTTTTCCCAGAGCCTGACTTTGATCCTGAAAGCTTGCAGAAAAGGACAATTTGCTTGTCATTTTCTAGTTGGTTTAATAAAAGGTATCATTTTGGAACCACGAGTTCTAATTTTTTGTATGTCTGGATGATGTGATGCATTTTGGGTCTGTCCTTGGAATTTCCACTGCATTTGTTACTGTTGCATGCATCTCCAACTGGAGCAATTAACTGAACCCCTGGACAGCTGACACTATTAAGTCACATCTTGGTTCGGCCTTCTAGGTAAGGAGAGGTGACTTCCCGGGAAGACTCTCTTTGTTCTATGTTTGCAGTCTGCCAGTTTCCAAGGGGGTCTTTGGTTCTCAGCTGAGGCTTCCGGGCACTGTAGCAACAAGAAAATCATAGAAAATGAGCGTTGAAAGGAACCTCAGGAGGTCATCTAGTCCAACCCTCTGCTCAAAGAAGGACCAGCCCCAACTAGATCATCCCAGCTAAGGCTTTCTCGAGAAAATTGAACTTGAGTCTCCTGCCTGGGAGGCAGGAAGTCTACCACTGAAACACCAATGCTGTGGTCAAGAAATAAATAATCCACCCCTGGTGGACTCCTCTCTGCTTTCAAGGAGGCTAGTTATATGGAATGGTACATTGACCAGGCGGGTGGTTTTGGCAGAAATTGAGGACTTCAGTGTCTTAAAGCAATAATCTGATTAAAGTCTGGGGACTTTGTAAGATCAGGGCCTTAGCATGGGGGAGCAGAGGCAATCTTTTGGCCTAGGCAAGGGTCAAACCTGTGACCTGGGCATTAGTAGCACTGCACTCTCACCAGCTTTGCACCTTGCTGAGTGGTCAGGGGCTCTAAGGGATCAGCTCAACTCCTCTCAATGGCAGAGGTAAGGGGCTGTGAGAGAGACTGCTTGGATGTGAATATCTGCTAAGGTATCCTTGCAAGTAAACTTCACACGTAAAATCTAGCTTTGTGCAGAGTGCTGGCACAAAGTTTATAAGTTGTTTAAATCCTCAGAGCTTAAGTGATGGATAGAGCTCATGCCGGCCTTCAGCACAGAGTTGGGTTGAACCCCAGTCCGCAGATAGGCATCACAGGGCTGAGAGAACGAAGTCCTCCATAAGAAAGAAGGCTTCATGGTTCCTTCCCAAGACAGGGAATGATGGACTGAGGCTGCTAGAGGCCTTAGCCCTGCCAAACCAAGGACACCATCTCAGGACAACATATCTGCTTTCTCTTGACAAGACTTCAGCCATAACTGCTGGTTCCCATTGTCTGCATCTCAGAGAGACTGAGGGTGTGAACAGGTGCTCCCTTCTAGCAGTGGAGATTTCTAAGGATTTTCCACCACTAGGAATCTTTTCAGGAGCGGGAGCAGTACAGGTGCGTCGCCTGCAGCCATCTCCTCTGCCCTGCTCCTCTCAGCTTCCTTCCGTGGGAGTGAATCCTGGTCTGGGGAAGGTGTGGGGAGACATAGCTGCTGCATCCCTCCTATTGCCAGGGGCGCGTGGGGCAGTGGGACAAAGCTCCTTGCGCATTCCCCAGATCAGGGACCTGGGTCTGGGGAGTGGGCAGGGAGCAGCAAGCAGCTGCTCCTCTGTGATGCTCCCAGGCACCTGGAGCAGAGAGGAAGGAGCAGCAGAACAAAGCCTCTGGCTGCCTCTGTGTCCACTTTTAACACAACCAGTCTTTTATCAATGAAAGAGGCCTGGGGCTGTAATGCAGTCGGTGGGCTGAAGACTGTATTTGTCACCAGGTGGCTGATGTTGAAATTAGTCCCAGCTGTAACAGATTGGCTGCCTCCCAACTGAGGCTGTGAGAGCAGGGATCAGGTGATGGCTTGAAACCCCCTCTTCCTCATTAACACCAGCAAGAAGCTGAGTTGGATGGGAGAGTAGTAGGGACACAGCTGTACTAGGGGTACTTTGCTGGTGTACAAATTTATGCATACTTGACCAGTGAAGCACTCCTGGTGTGGATGTAGCTGAACTGGCAGAGCTGGGCTCACTCTGGTAAAAACAGACTTTTCGCCAGTATAATTATATCTATGTTAAGGGTTAGTGCTGGCGTTGCCATGGTCCGGGATAACACCTCTTCCCACCCCTGACTGACTGACTTAGCTATGCTGGCAGAAGTGTGTAGTGTAGATGTGGCCAAAGCATTTTCTTTGGTCTGGTGGCAGGAGATGTAACCTAGCTTTTATATGCCTCACAGGGTGCTTGGCCTTCTGGGAGCGGGTGATAGCACAGAAAGTCTTGCCTTGACTTCCCGGCCACTGATTTGCAGCATGTGAGTCCTTCTGCAGGCTTCCGCAGAAGACCCAGAGTCAAGGGAAGAAGGATGTGTTAGGTGTACTGTGATTACTCTCATGAAATCAGGGGCTTGATTCTGCAGTTCACTGGACTCTGGAGCATCTTAGCTTTGGTGCTTTTTCATTCAGGAAGAGCTATGGTGGGGCAGACACCAGAGAGGCCTGATGGAAAAGACTCTGCTGCTGAAGAATGGGGACCCGACATGGTCGATGTTACCCCGCACATATTTGTGTGCGGATGTAGAAGGAATGGGCCCTGCTGACTGTTCATTTTGTAGAAAGTTTTAGCCCTCGTGCAAATGGTGGAGGTGGGGTGGGTTAGGCCGCAGGATTCATTCCACTTGATTGTGCAAAATCCAGGGGAGGAGAAGTGGGCTTTCTGGGTTTGGGCCCAGGGGAAGGGGTGGTGGAGTGCAATAGGGGACATCTCTGGAAGGACGAGCCAGATGGCTCTGACTCGTAGGGCTTCCTTTGCTGTGCGAGTGGCAGAAGGGTAGGGTCATGCCACGTAGGGAAGGACCCAAAGAGTTTGGATGGGCTGGTAAGCATCCCCACTTTTGCTGGCAGTTTCTTACACATCTGAAAGATGGTGGATCCAAGGCTTTGGCTAGTTGACATTTGTCTCCTTTCTTTCTGTACTACCCCTTTTCCACCCAGGAAACTTGGTTTGCATATGGAGGAGTAGGGTTTGTAACCCGCTGTATTTATGGGTGCTGGAAATTGGTATGCATTATTTGTGCTGCTGCAAACCTCCTATTTGGGATGAGAAACCCTCATGCCAAGCTTCCCACTTGTAATAACCATTCTTCTAGCTAAATCGTCTCCTCTCACAGCCTAGGGCTGCTCTTGCCAGAGACCCAGCTGGCATTACTTGATGACCCTGTGTTACGGATGTCTTCTTGGAAGAGCAGATCTGCCAGCCTGCACATTAGTCACCAGCATGGAGAGGCAGGCTCATCAACCAGTGAAAGAAGAGGGACAAGCCATAGGAGGAAATGGCTAACAATGTCAGTTGTTCCAATAACAGGAGATCTGATTCTCTGCCACCAGCCATCTCATGTAGCTACCTAATCCTCTGCAAAGCGAGTACAAAATGCTACCGCCTTTCCCTGACAACGCAAGATAAAAGGATCCATCTCGCAGCTGGAGCAGAGGGTGGGGAAGTGGAAGGGAATACTTTGAGGTTCCTAAATTGGCCTCTGCTATAATGAATCACTTGCCACTGGCTACACTTCTACCTCTTTTGTTTGTTTGGAAGATAACTCATTCCCTAACAGCTGCGATGACTTGTGACAAGCCTCCCCTTTGAAAATCCTGCTCAAGGACACTGCTTTTTTACTGTTTGCTCAGTCAGAAATATTCTGGGGAGGATTTTTTTTCCCTTCTTTTATCTGAGGCAGCATAATAAAATACCTTAGATAAACAAATTTATTCTTGGAGGGATGTTTATTAAGTGCTGGCAATCCCTATGATAAATAATTTCCCTGGGAGGGGAATAAAAAAAAAAAAGGAGAAAGTAGGCCAAGGAAATGATTTTAGTAAAGGGGATAATGCGGGAAGCCCAGGACACGGAGGGCTTCTTTTTCATGTTGCCTGGCAGAGCGCGCCCCCCGTGCTCGGTACGATGTTACCACAGTGCCATCTACAGGATGGCTGGAAAGACTAAGGCAGGCACGGTTTTTTGGGTGGATGCGATGATATCTTTTATTCGACCAACTAGATAGTTGGAAAAATTATTCTTTGCAAGCTTTTGGGCTTGCACACCCTTGTGCCCCTGGAAAGGCTAAAACCTGGAAAGACTCAAACCTCCAAGGCCAGCTGATTGGGAGAGAGTTGAAGGTAAAATGAGACTCGCACGAGGCCCTCTTTCACTACTGAATAGCCTCCTCAATTCCACAGGGAGCTCCTCACCCCAGTACACGTGCTACAATGGACCCAGGAGTGGAGAACTGGGCACGGGCTTACGGATGCATTTGGCAGCCTCGACTTTACGGCGCAGCTCTGATTTGTCACCACTGAGGGCTGACGGCGAACAATGAGCCCATTCAGTGCTATTATTCCTAGCGTTTCAGCAGCGGCTCAACGGACACAGAGGCCCCATTGTGACAGATGCTGCACAGGCACTTAATAAGAGACAGTCCCTGCCCCAAAAAGATTACACTGTCAATGGATAAATCAGGCAACCAGCGGGAGAAAGGAAGTGCTGGTATTCATGAGGGCTGAATAATAGATTTTTCCTTAGGTGGCTGAAAACAAACCAGCCCTCTCCCCGCCAGAACATTTCTTTTTGAATCAACCTGCAATGGTTCGTTTGATCCAAAATGAAATGTTACGTTTGGATTTTAGGGGGCCATTTACCCTCTTGTTTATCTCCATCTCCCAATCTTTTTTTTTTTTTTCCATTTAGATCATTTTTAGATGAAACACGCCATTTTGAACTAGAAGGTCAAAAAGTTTCATGCCGGAAAAACTCAAAAAAGAAATATTTCAGTCTTTCCAAAACTAAGCATTTCAGTGTCAAAATGTCAAAGAAATGTCTTGATATTAAAAAAAAAAATACTCCCCTACTTTTTTCAGGGGAAATTTGCAGATACTTGTCATTCCACCCCAAAACTCCTTTTTTGAGTGGATTTCTTATTCATTAAACTTGTTCTCCTCCATTTAATGCATATCCCCTTTTAATAGATGGGGAACTGAGACACAGATAAAATGACTTGCCAAAGGGCACGCACGGACCTCTGGCAGCTCTCCTGAATCCCAATTCAGGCCCTTACATGCAAGTCCTTCCTTTATCAAACAATTCCAAGCTCCTACAGTATAACTAGTAATGGATAGGTGTAACTTGAAGACTGTAGACAGGAAAGGATATATTTTGATAGTGCAAGGGAAGGCAGTGAGGGATTTTCTTTTAAAAGGCAGTGAAAGATCAAGGAAGATATACCCAGGTCAGTGAAAGATCAAGGAAATTATACCCAGGTCAGTGAAAGATCAAGGAAATTAGACAGAATGTATCTTGGAACAATTGAGGCTTTGAGAGGCCAAGTGGACCTTTTAGAATTTGTTTTTAATGCCTAATTATACTGTATGTGTTATATAATACAGCATAATTAGGCATTTATTTATATATATATATAGAGAGAGAGAGAGTAGTGCGTGTGTGTGCGTGTGTGTGCGTGTGTGTGTATATTAGAGTGTGTGTGTGTGGGTACACCCCCCCCCACATACACAAGGTGTGTGTGTATATATATATATATATATATATATATACACACCAAAACTGCATACAACCGTGTGAGCTTCCCCATCCTATATATCTATATCTATATCCCCCATCCTATCTATCGATCAATTGATTGATAGATAGCTAGGATGGGGAGGCTCACAAGGTTGAATGCCGTTTTGGTCTGTGGGGTTTGTGCAGAATAGGAGAACTCCAGTACAACACACAGACCTTTGAGGCAGAAAGGAAAAGGTCAGACATTAAGGTGTCAGCCTTTCACTTCCTAGCAGAACTTCCCTTTGCACTTCGCTGGGATCTACAAGGGACTCAAGTGCCTGCCATCCTAGCATCCCATTGAAATTTTTCTTGAATGAGGAAGCAGCTCCACAGACACTATGCAAAAGGTTCTGTACCTCTTTACCCCAATCTCTGATTTTTTTTGTTAGAAACGTAGGGGAAATGTGGCTTGAATAATATCACCTAACTTATGCCTTGTAAAATCACCCATTTCTTCGTGGTGGCATGTACTCGCATTAAGTGCTTTGTATGGCAATAATTCAAAAAGCTGCTTGGACAAACAGATGGAATACCTAGGAGGTGGGACACATTAGAATCTCATACAAATCAATCCAAGTGCTTTATTCTTGGTTGGAAATGGGAGATTTCGAGTACTTTGTCTTTCTGACTGGGCTAGAAATATCACACGGGATAGTCTGTTTTCTCCATGGTCCACTGCTAAAGTTGGACTGACTGAAAAAGACAGTAAAAATGTATAAACAGCATACAGTTAAGGCAGCCAGTTAGGAGTCAGATGCTGTTTCGGTATTTGAATAACATACCCTTAAAGGCTACAGGTAACAGGTCAGCGCTCCTTTTCTTCTTCGCTACCCACTTGATCAAGCAAATGGTGAGCAGTGCAGATAGCCAGGCAGGTTTTAAAAAACTATTATGCTGCTCCACAATAGGATAGGGTGGAAACAAGAGCAAAGATAAAACTTGGTGGCTGAAATCCTTTTCTGCCAATTAGATCTATACACACACATTGACCTTTAAATGTGGGGTCAATGGTGGGGAGGTGGGAACTTTGTTGTTGTGGGGCCCCATTAAAGGTGGGGACCTTGTTACAGTGGGAGAAATTTTGGTTCATTTCTAGTTTCACCAATTTATCTAATTCAAGCTAAGAAATGTGGAGTTAAGGAATAAGAGGAATGAAAAATTCCTGATCTGGCTATAGTCTGTGGCTCATATAGCTGCCCCAGTGTTGGGTGAAATGGCTGCCTCAAAACTTGGAAGTTGGAGAAGACCCACTGGGCCAAATTCTGGTCTTAGCTAGACCAATAAACAGTAGAGCAAGTCCAGCAAAGTCAGTGGGATCGCTCTGGATTTGCACCAGTCAAACAGCAGAGTGTAGCTTGCTGGGATTAGCTCTCAAAATGAAGACCAAATTCACTGAATGGCTCACAAGCTGCTCCAGAGAACCAAGCCTGTGGTCTACATGTGCTGCTAAGCTCCATGTTGCGTAGGCTGAATCTGATGAAAAACCAAAAGGAAGGTGAAATCTCTGACCGTTTCATCTTGAGAACTGGATCAAATTGAAGCCCCGAATGTAAAGCAGTAGTTTGAAGTCACTTGGGAGAAAGCAGACATTGGTGTCAGTCCTTACAAACAGCTGAATTTCATAGTGCTTCATTTTGTGAGCCCACAAACTCAGAAGAAAGAAACTCAACAAAGACTACCATGCATGTGGATCAGCCCTAAGAAGAGAAATGCGTGACTGGTTGCAAAAATGTCCCTTGCTAGAGACAGCCGGACCAGATTAGATGATAAAACAAACCCATTTCCGGACCTGAAATCAAATCACTGAACTGTGATTGAAATTTAGGCAGGCTATCCTCATCTGTCCACTGTGACTTGTTTTGCACCCTTCTGTCATATAACATAAGCACCAGGAAGCAGAAACGTCTGGCCCAATTGAAAAGGGGAAATAGCAAAAATCTCATGAGAGAATTGCTTCTTTGAAGACTTTCAGCCTGGTTTCCTAGATTTAACAATTGTGAACATGATTCAGAAACAAATCCAAACTCTTGGCTACTTATCCAGATTCGTCTACAGTCTACAAACTCTTGAGATTCACTCGTCACTAGTCATTATCTTGTTATGATGCTCAATTCAGGTGGAGATCTCTATTCTGCTGTAATAAAAGTTGCTTTACGCTTGTATCAGAATTTAAAACTAATGTGAGCTCTCCAAGTCTAGTTCATCTTAGCTGGTGAAAAACTGGACATCCTTGAACTTGGAAGCAGTTTAGCTGGGGACACGAAGTTTGTGGGAATACATTAATGCATGCACATGAGATGCAAAGGATCCTTACCCCTCTACATCACTGGCTCAAGCTGGTTGTTCAGATGCTTCTTGCTTTCCACAGGGTCTGGCATAGGGTATTTTTACTGGCAGTGCTGTGCTAGATACTGATTGCATTGTAAGTGGCCTAACGAGAAGTATTTTTATATCTGCGATAAGCTCCTTGTGTAAGCTCATTATCTCAAGCTGCTGCCCACAGTGAACTGATGAATCTTAGCTCATCAACAGGTCAGTCTTGGGAGCCAGCTTGAGCAGTAGTGGGCCACACACTTGTTTCAGATCTTTGCTGAAATTATGCCTATTCTTAGGGAGGCAGAGGCGTTTTGTCCCATAGCAAATTCAGCCAGGCTTACCTCATCTCTCACCAGTGGGGCAAAAACACGTGTTTTGGAGGAAACTTGACTGAATTTTAATGTCTGGGTTTGCACTGAAGGGCAGTTTCCTCTGTATATGGTCCCTGGGACCTTTTGGACATAGGAAGCCGGATCCTCACCTGGTGCAAGGAGGCATCGCTCTGCTGACTAGAGTCAAGTTCACACCAGCTCACCTGATTCACTACCTGGGAGAGCTGCGGTTTGGGATTCAGGTGCCTGTCAAGGACACAGTTGCCATGCAGGAGGGCAATGATGTCTTCTGCGAAACACATGGCTCAGATGGGCGGCTGCGAGCCAGGGCAGCTCCTGGCAAACTCCGAAGTCTCACGTATGGGGGGTGGAGAGGGGAGTGGGGAGAAAGAAGAATCAGAAATGGAAGGAGATTAATTTCTGAAGCCTGTCTGCATTTTTTTACATAAATTGTACTCTGCATCTGTACGTGTATGGCACAGGCTACAAAATCCCTGCTTCCGCTGCAGGCAGAGCAGAGGATAAATATATATGGATGAATAAACAAGGCGAGTAATCCAATCTCATTGCTAGTATTCAGTTCCTGCACTGTTGCTCTAGGCAACCAGCTTGAGTGGGGATATTGTCTATAACCTTAAAAACTGATTATAGGCTACTTCACTGCCTCATACTGTCTTAAAGAGGATTAGAAGAGAGTGTAAAGCTGGCTTAGGCACTATGTTAACAAAGCCTCAAAGGCATCTCCAGATTTCCTTGTTCATGAAGTGATTAACTTATTTAGTAACTGTGAAAAAATGTGAACATTCAGGGAGCCAGGCTGCTAATAATTAAGAGATGTAATTCCTGCCGTCGTGAGCCTTGCTCGTGCTGACAACTGTCTCTGTTTCGCGGGAACACATCCCGCATTGTTTCAGAGAGGCGGGGTGGTTTTGTGCCCAGGCTTGTACAGGTTTCCTCCATTGTTTTTGTGCTGAAGGGAGAGAGCGTGTGTGCGGAGGGGTGCGAGCGGGGGGAGCAAACCCGTTTGTCAATAGGGCCTTTCACCGTCCATAAGTGCTGTCTTGTTTCCTGACTGGTACATGTTTGAATGCAGTGCATTTCTTTAGACAGTACAGTCGAAGCATTTCAAATGAGTTACTGTGGGTCTGCTCAGGCTGTTCTAGTTCATCCAAGTGTTTATGTGCAATGCAGAAGGCAGCTTGAATCAGCACTTTATTTCCTGCTTCAGCTGCTTTTAACCCCCCCTGTAAAATCCTATGCTGGGTGAAACTCTTAGGTGGGGAAAAAGCAGAGCAGCCCAATAGGAAATTCTAGCTGGTGGGAAGAAGCATGGAAAACCCACATACACTTCATGTTCTCTGCCATCTGATGACAAAACTCGGGAAATGTTTTAATTTACAATTTTAATGAGGCTTACTGCTGTGAGCATGGGTCATCAGGGAAGTTTTAACCAGGAATCTGCTACCTGCCGGGCTAAATGATCAGCTCCATGAAATGACAGCGGTAGAAGGCTCTCATTAACTGTCTTTAACTATAAAAGACAATCTCATGGACCCAGAGGGACAGCCTTCCATCTTCAGCTCCCTCTGTGCAGAAATGGAGTTTCTTTCCTACCTATGGGGACTTTTTACCATCTTGTACCATCTATGCTTTTCCCAGAGCCTGATGAAGGGACTTGGATCCCAAAAGCTTGCAGAAAAGGACAGTTTTCTTGCCACTTTCCAGTTGGTCTAATAAAAGGTATCATTTTGGAGCCAAGAGTTCTAGTTTTTTTATATGTCTCATTAACTATAACACTATAGAGGTACATACAGTAAATGCATTTTACCCACCCCCACTCTTCTCAGGGGAAGCTTGCTGTAAGTGTCTGAGTTAAATTCTCCGTGTAGGCTACCACACTGTAGCAGTCCCCACTCCTGGCCATAAGCAGAGATAACACCTGGGATTTTCAGTGACAAAAACCAGTCTTTACTGCTTGGGCCTAGCCCCTTTATAGCAGTGGTATGATGATCCCCAGCTGCCCTTTTACTGCCATGTTTTCTTATGCACTGTTTGGTGGGGGATTATAAATCCTTTGCCTCAGTCTAGGGATGAAAGAAATGCATTTAGTCTGGCACCAGAGTGGAGCAAAAAAAGAAAAATGTATTGCAAGTAATCAAAATATTACACAGAGCTTAGTAAAGTCTTTCTCAGGTTAAGAGCTCCCTGCTTCTTTCAGCCTGTCAGTTTAGAAGCAAAGTGATACCCCCTCAAGGGGAAGGGTGGGTTTCTGTGTTTTGTGGGAAGTGGATTTTCTTTTGCCTTTTCTTCAAAGCCCACCCCTCTGTACCAATTGTCTCCATGCCATCCCCTTTCCAGAAGATGTTTTATAGAGCTGGTCTCTTCCAGCCTTATATAACTTGTGGAAGTATCAGGTCACATCCTATCTAAGGCTGCTTTGGAGAATCACATGCCTCATCATGCCTTTTATTCAACTTATTGACTCCTCATTAACACCTCTAGGCCTGTTTGACAAATCACTAACTACTCTGAGCAACGGCTTGCTTCTCCAGAGAGTTTCAGTGTATCTGGTAGAGATAACTGTATTTGAAAAATGATATTTATACAGCCAATGAGTCATGACTGCACATTTATATATGTGAGAGGAGCAGAGCTTTAATAAAAATGTCTAATTGTAACCATCAATCCACTGCACAACTTTAAATATTTGCACTGTTGACTAAGGAGCATCCTTCTCCTGCCTGTGAGCCCAGTGCTCACTATATAGGATGGCTCACCTTTTCAGCACTGATTAATGATTTGGCCTGCCTCCTTTTTGGAAGCCCCCTCTGCCAAAAGGACTAAAGGACTGAGCCCCTGCCCTCTGAAAATAACACGGATTAGTCTTCTAAATATGGAATTTACTCCACATCTTTAACTGCTACTAAAAGCCTTTCCATGTGCCCTTCTTGGAAGCAGAAGCCACTGATTTACTATACAGGCAGTCCTCGCCTTACAGTGTTTTGAGTTACAACATTGCGCACTTACAACATTTATAAATTGACACCCGGTTTCAACTTTACAATGCCAGTTTCGACTTTACAACACTTGATTCGATGCAACGCCATGCCAGTGAACAAGTTCGCTGCATCACCCGTCTCCCTGGAGTCCAAACTTCCTTGGACACTTTCTTTAAGAACCCAGACGAGACTCCAGAAAAACCTGCAGCCAAGACTCCCGAGAAGACTCCAGCCAAAAGCCCTTCAAAAAGTCCAGCAAAGTCACCTCAAAGACGTCCTTCCAAATCAGTATGATTGCTATTTACAATATAAACACATTCATGTAGCTTTATTACTCATCTATAATTGATCAAGGACAAAATTTTGGGGTATTTTTGGTGAAAATAGGGAACCGGGCCTTGGTTCAGGAACCAATCCCCCATTTATCACATTGTTTCTTATGAGAAAATTAGTTCTGAGTTACAATGTTTTGACTTAAGATGCAGTTTTCAGGAACCAATTGTGTCATAAGTCCGAGGACCGCCTGTAATAAATAAAGGTGACTTGAAGCAAAATACAAAATGCATGTTTTTTATTCAAGAAAGTCCTCAAACAATGAGCCTAGAAAACAGAAGTGAAAGGAATATGTCGAAATTGGACATCAGCCATGAGCTAGCTCTACCTCCGATTTCAGCTAATCAGAACCCCCCTCCCGGGCTTATGAATGACAGTTAACATGGGCTGTCACCCTCACTTGAAGTGGGCTTGCCCCTGGGTAAAGCACCAATGTTGCCCACACAAGGGCTGGCAGAAGAAACACCCCGTCGGACTTGGAATTTTTCCAAGATAACAGTTTCTTTATTAAATGCTTTCATAAATTTCTGCAGGAGCTCTAAGAAAACATGGATTCTGAGTAGAAACACCATGTGCTGGCTTTTTGTGTTTTTCAGCACAACCTTTAAGAGCTGGAGAAAGGTGGCACCATGTGAAAACATTCACGTCCTTTTTATTTCCATTTCTATAATGTTCATTTTTGGTGACTTGGGTTGAGGTTCAGACTGAAACCCAGCTTGTAGCTCTCTCCTGCCACGAAGGGAATAAGTAGGTTTAGAAAAAGTGAGCAATTGTAGATTGTCTTCGTCATTCCTCATACTCTTTGAAGATGGTGCTTTTTTGCTTTCTGTCTCATTTCCTTATCAAGCTTCAGTTCAAAGGCAGGTTTGGCCTTTGCCAACTGTAACAGACCTTTCTCAATGCTTTGAAAATCTTTTCCCTGTCTTGTTATATAAATGACAAGGCTGCAGGAGAAGCATGGGAGTTTTGAAGCAAGTGCACTACAGGTTTGTTTGCTTTGCATTAAACAGAGATGATCCTCATTCCTCTGCTCTTCATATGTGAAATGTCTGTTGCATGTGGCATGCTAGCACAACCTCTGAGGCCAAACTGAAGTGGAGTCCTGAAACTCCAGCTGGGTTTGCTGCCACAGAAACAAGGCAGTTTGTTTCTCTTTGCTGATTGACTGCTCCACTGAAACTTCTCCATCCTGATACTGCTTTGAGCACTAAAATCAGTTCTCTGCTTGGATACTGGAATGCATAAACTAACTCAATATTCAAGGCTCAATCTGAGAAAATAAAGAGACTCAGTGCCCTAAATGACCTGGGAAAGAGAATTGGACCCAGTAGGCATAATCCATAGTTTCATAGTTGGTAGGGTCAGAAGGGACCTGAGCAGATCATCAAGTCCGACCCCCTGCCATGGCAGGAAAGAGTACTGGGGTGAAACGACCCCAGCAAGGTGATTTTCAAGCCTTGTCTTAAAGACCCCCAGGGTAGGAGCCAGCACCACTTCTCTTGGAAGTTGGTTCCAGATCCTGGCCGCCCTGACCATGAAGTCGCGCCTCCTGATGTCTAGTCTGACTCTACCCTCTGCCAGCTTGTGACCGTTATTTCTAGTCACTCCTGGTAGTGCTCGGGGGAACAGGGACTTCCCCAATGCCTGCTGGTCCCCTCTGACTAGTTTGTAACAGGCCACTAGATCCCCCCTCAGCCTTCTCTTGTGGAGGCTGAACAGGTTCAGGTCCCGCAGCCTCTCCTCATAGGGCCTGCCCTGCTGCCCCATGACCATGCAAGTGGCCTCCTCTGGACCCTCTCCATGCTGTCCACATCCCTCCCGAAGTGCGGCGCCCAGAACTGGACGCAGTACCCCAGCTGCGGCCTGACCAGCGCTGCATAGAGGGGGAGGATCACCTCCTTGGACCTGCTTGAGATGCATCTGTGGATGCACGACAAGGTGCGGTTGGCCTTCCTGACTGCCTCCCCCCACTGCCGGCCCATGTTCATTGTGGCATCAATGGTGACTCCAAGATCCTTTTCTGCCTCTGCACTGACGAGAAGGGAGTTCCCCAGCCTGTAGGTATGGTGCCGGTTCTTCCTCCCCAGGTGCAGCACCTTGCACTTGTCAGTGTTGAATCCCATCCTGTTCTCATCTGGCCACCTGTAACCTGTCTAGGTCCGATTGCAGCCTATTCCTCCCTTCTAGTGTGCCCACTTCCCCCC
Source organism: Crocodylus siamensis (assembly GCF_052110815.1). NCBI lineage: Eukaryota > Metazoa > Chordata > Crocodylia > Crocodylidae > Crocodylus > Crocodylus siamensis. Next base: position 62,775,626 of record NC_143403.1, read on the forward strand.
ACATCTTAGTGTCGTCTGTGAATTTGAACAGGGTGCTTTTTACCCCCTTGTCCAAGTTGCTGATGAAGATGTTGAACAGTGCGGGCCGGAGGACCGAGCCCTGTGGAACCCCACTGCCCACATCCCTCCAGGTCGAAAATGATCCATCCACCACCACTCTCTGGGTGCGGCCCTCCAGCCAGTTGGTGACCAATTTGACTGTGTGGGTGTTGACACCACAGTCCCCCAGTTTCTTAATGAGAACGGGGTGAGAGACAGTGTCGAAGGCCTTCCGAAAGTCCAGGAAGACAATGTCCAGTGCTGCCCCTGCATCTAAGGATTTGGTGACCTGGTTGTAGAAGGCCACCAGGTTGGTCTGACAGGACCTGCCTCTAATGAACCCGTGTTGGTTGCCCCTACGCGTGATCTCCCCCACTGGCCCCTCGTGGACATGTGCCAGAATAATTCTCTCAAAAAGCTTGCCCAGGATTGAGGGAAGACTGACTGGCCTATAGTTTCCTGGGTCCTCCTTCCCTTTTTTGAAGATGGGAACCACGTTGGCCCTCTTCCAGTCCTCTGGCACCACACCAGAGCACCACGAGTGCTCGTAAAGCCGTGCCAGGGGTCCTGCAATGACCTCAGCTAATTCCCTCAGCACTCGGGGGTGGAGATTGTCCGGACCAGCTGATTTAAATACATCCAGTCCCTCCAGATATTCCCTGACTAGATCCTCACTGACCCTTGGCCTAGGTGTGCCTCCCCTGGGGCCTGAGGGGAGCCCAGTGGTGGGGCTGATCTGGTCCCTGCTCAGGAAAATGGAGGCAAGAAGTTGTTAAACAGGTTAGCTTTCTCGTCTGATGTGATGATCAAATTTCCTAGTGTGTCTTGCAGGGGCCCCACGTTACCCGGTACCTTCTTTTTGCCCCCTATGTATTTAAAGAAGGACTTCTTGTTGTCCTTGATCCGGGAAGCCAGTCCCAGTTCCCTCTCCGTCTTGGCCTTCCTGACTGCCCCCCTGCATCCCCGAGCAACCACAGTATAGTCCTCCCTGGCGATGGCCCCTCCCCTCCATTGGGTGCGCGCCTCCCTTTTAGCTAGGAGACATTCCTGGATGCTTTTGGTGAGCTGTGGGGGTTTTTGCGCCCTCCTGCTCCCTTTGATCCCTCCTGTTACCTCCCTTTGGGTTTGGAGGATCATCTCCTTAAGGAGCGACCACTCTTCTTGGACACCTGGCTCCCCTCCCTTCCCTTCTGGGACCTCAGTGCTTCCCCGACTATTCTCCTTAGCTCATTGAAGTCTGCCCTCCTGAAATCTAGGGGTGCTGCCTTGCTGCAGGCCTTTGCCACCTTGTGCTGGATGGTGAATTCTAGCAGGCGATGATCACTGTCGCCCAGGTGGTTGAGCACCCTCAGCCCCCGCACCAGGTCATCACTCGTGGCCAGCACCAGGTCCAACAAGGAATCTCCCCTGGTGGGGCTGTGCACCTCCTGGGTTAGATGGAGATCCTGCATTTGGGTGAGGAACCTATGTGAGGGGTCAGACCTGGCTGACTGCTCTTCCCAGCAGATGTCTGGAAAGTTCAGGTCACCCATGATGACCATGTCCTTTGACCTAACTACCTCCATGAGCTGACTTAAGAATTCCTGGTCTAGCTCTTCCCCTTGGTTGGGAGGTCTGTAGTAGACCCCACCGTTAAGTCTCTTTCCCGTCAACTGCCTTGTATCCTAACCCAGAGCACTTCCGTGTGCCCCTCCTCTGACTCTATGCTACCTGGTGAGGATGTGTATTCCTCCTTAATGTAGAGTGCCACACCCCCGCCTTTCCTCCCTGGCCTGTCCCTTCTGTACAGCCTATAGCCTTTGATATTCACTGACCAGTCCACCACCATCCCACCATGTTTCAGTGATCCCCACTATGTCTGGGTTGGTGTCAGCTAACAGGAGGGGAAGTTCCTCTTGCTTGTTTCCCGTACTATGAGCGTTTGTGTAGAGGCATTTGAGGCCTCCTGTGGATGTGTGCACTGGCCCCTTAATTGCAGCATTGCCCTGGCCCCTGTTGCTTACCTGGGTATTTGTTCCGCTCGTCAGTGTAGGCTGGGCTGTGCTTGTGAGTGCTGCTTAGTTTAGCAGTCCAAGGCTTCCTCCTCCTTCATCTCTCCTTCCCCCGACGAGGATGAAGGAAGCCTTGGACCACTAAGTCCCTTCCTGACTAGCTCAGAATGATGCTACAGGATGCACTTTCCTTTACACTGCTCTTCTGGGTTGTCCCAAGAGAACAGTCCCTGTGCTCCTACAAGCAATGTGACAGGGTACTTTGCTGTCCTGGGGAGATGTATGTTGTGGGAAAGCCCTGTTTTCGTCATGCTGGCATTCAGCCAGCATTAAGGATGAGTTTGGGTTCAAGGCTGGTGGGATCTTTACTTGCTTAAATGGGTAGTGCCTGCAAAGCTCCCTGGAATGTAGGAGAAGGCCTGCTGGTGCCGCCCCCAGCTGAAGGCTAGACTGTCTCACTTAGCTATAGCTGTGGGTTGCCTCACCCTGGCTGTTCAGTGGCATGTTTGTAGGTAAATATGTCCCTGGGGAGTGGGGAAGGAGTATTGCTGCTCCTTTCCTCTGCTCTCTTCAAGCTCTTACCAGTGCCCTGTTCCCTGCGGTGAGGGGGACTGAGCACTGCTTGCACTCTCCAGTATCCAAGCCTCATTGCTGAGTGCAACCCTTCAGCAACTACTCAATGGAGGGCCAAGGGCCCTGCATGGTCAAGCAGGAGCCTCAAGTAGTAACAGTGCAAGCTCTGGGGTTGTCTTGATCTTGCATAATGTGAGAAGAAAAAGCTGAGTGGGGAATTGAAAATAGGAACAACCTAATAGAAGAAATTACTCAATGGCATGAAGAACGGTCAGCACAAGCACCAGTCAAACACCACATCATCTCTGACCCTACAGTTAGTCAACCAGGATTTAACTGGCAATGCCATTAATGGGCACTTCTCAACCATTTTCGAACTGGACGGGGTCACTGGCCCTCAAACCTATACCAATGGGGCCTTCACAATGACAACACATGCCCTGGTGGACAAGTTGAAACCCTGTCCCATGTTGTTGACTTGTCCCTATGCTACATGGTGGCCTTCAAGCTCTTGATGCTAGTGGTGACATCATCTTAAGATAGCTGAAACAATATGCCAAAACTGCCTATGCTGAATAAATAAAATAGAAGAAGAGGAGAGGGATGCCCCCCAGGCTGTAGTGTTCCAGAGGAGTGGCTTCGTGGAAACAGTACTGAAGGAGCGTGATGCCGGCTTACGTACCACAGAATTTCTGCTAATGGATGTAGAAGAGACTTGGTGCTTCATAACACTCTGCAAGAATGCTCTGTGCCTTGCCTGTTGCATCTTCCTAATTGTTCACCCATGTCCCTTGTTTAGCAACAGATCAAGGATGGAAACTTCAGTAATGCACAGCCTTGGCCTAGCCACGCTCTTGTAGAAATCAAATTGACTTTTGAAAAACGTACACGCTTTTTTTGTCCTCCCCAGGTAGGAGAGGGAATTCTCAAGGGTAAGTGAAGAAGAAGAATAGTGGCCTGAGAAAAGCAATTAGTGACCTGACTAGGCTTAGCCTTTTAGTCCTCTTCCCTGCAAAAAAACAAAAGCTCACAAATGCTGCTGTGTTGCGACGTCCCATCTAAACCTGTCAGTGCTGCAGTGTGTCTCAGTAGGAAGATCCACCTCTATGGAAAGAGCAGAAGCAGCATCTTGTGGATGAAGAGTGCATTTTAACCTTTACAAATGCCAGTTGTTCTAAACCTATGCAGAGCACTTAGCATTCAGGCTTACTCAGTGATTATTAAAGCCATCCCTTGCCACACTTGAAAATATATTCTGAATGAGTGTTGGCTGGAGAACAGTTTAAGTACTTGACAGCCATTCCAGGCAGATCTGGCTTTCTTCCCCTCCCTTCTTTGCAGAGGAATTTTCCCATAATGCTGCTATTTCAGCAACTTTTCAATATACAAGAGATGATAGATTTGATTCCTTACCTGCTACCCCTTGTTGCATTGTCACAGTAGCCTTGATCTCAAACCTCCTCAGCTCAAGGCAAATACAGGAAGAGGACCTCCTAGAAGTACTTGAAAGATGCAGGAGAATCTGTAGATAGGAAGAGAGGTAACCTTAACATTACTTTCCGATAGAATGGACCTGCTGGGATCAATCACATTGTTGAAGAGACAGATAATGATGAGATAGCAAGGCTTTCATTGCTGGTCCAGGCCAGGTTGGTGTGACTAGTCCTCACTATCTCTGTCTGATGACTTACATGAAAAGAGTCACTGGGCACATCTACACATGCATTAATGTGTCATTTCTATGGTGCATTAAGTTTAGTACCTCTAAAATGAGATACTCATGGTCTTTTTGTGATGCTTAATGTTCGATAGACTAATTCTACTGCGCATTAGCACAGCCTTTTCCATGACATGCTAATGCTCAGTAGAATTAGTCTACTGCTTATTAAGCATCTTGTGTAGACGTATCCAGTGGGTCCCAGCCTACTTTGCAGTGGACTAACTTAACTTATAACTGTACTGAGAAGTAAGATGTGTAAGGCTTTTCTCCAGTCAGAGAGCCAGCTGTCATATCTCAGCTGGCTCTTTGCTCTGGTTATCCTTGTGTGCTTGTTAAGTAACTTACCCTTTCAAATCTTGCCTGTAGGTTTTCAGCCCATTTCTCAAACTAGTAAAGCCACTTGGGGAGAGCATGATGAGGCACTTGAGGAGTAGTGGCTTGAGTATTCAAACTCCATCTGCTTTCTCAATAGCTCCTCAAATTGCCTTCAGTCCCAGGCTGGAGTTCAGAGTCATTTGTGCAGAGCTTTCCTGTGTGGAGGTTGTGCTGGGTCTTCCCGACAGCTGCTTTTACTTTCCTGGACAGGCTCTTAGAGAAGAGATGTGACAATCTACAGATACTAGCTCCAATCTGTGATCAGCCAACATGACCAGAGCTCCACCCTGAAGAAAGCCAGCAGGCCTCAGCATCTATCTGAATTTGATCCATTTGTGGGGTAGGTGATGCTATTATTTATAAAACTGTAGCACTGAATTGAAGAGTTAAGTCTGCTCTTCAGCTGAGACAGCTTTGCTTGTTTTCTCAGTAGTTCACAGTCTGATTCCTACTAAATCCATCACTACTTCAGGGTTCCCAGAGAACACAGGGGGTACAAAATTGGGTTCACCATCTTTGGAAGCTGTGCATTTTCTCCTCTTTCTAGTAATCTGTGTCTGATAGGATGGACCACTGCAATATGCAACCTCTATCTGTAGGCATTGACCCTGATTGGAAATTAGTGCAATGTTAGACTACCTGTCCCTTCATTGGGAGAGGACACTGTAAAAGCCTTTTATCAGTGACACTTAGTCCCTGGTGTGAAGTAGTTTTTCCCCACCTGGAAAGTCCTGGATCCTGAGTTTCATCTGCCACTTTTTCCATATGCTCAGTCTGGCAACCTCAGTGGCCTCATGGTTAGCTCTTGGCTCTAAGCAACAAGGTGCAGGACCCTAAGCTCTTCAGGCCTTCTCACATTCAGGGAAAAGGCAAACATTTCCCTTGCTCTTTTCAGGTGAGATGACCCTTGAGAGATCATATCCCCCAAGCTTAGAGCCCTGGATACAAAGGTGCTGTTTACGGGAGTGGTGCAACGTTGGTCTGCTACAAACTGGCTGAGACCCATCAACTCATATCACATATGTTGGTGAAAAAAGACAAATGGGGACTGGTCATTGCCAGTTTGGCCTGGGCCCTCTGGTGACCGAGCAGTGAAAAGTTCTGTATCTCATTGTCACCTTCCCATTTCATATTCAGGAAATGTCCCCTGGCTGCACTGCAGCTCGATTAGAAACCAGTAATCTAACTTGAAAATTAAGATTGCAAAGCTTGAGGGGTTTCTGATTTGTCTGAGCTTCCAAGTAGGACTTGGTGCTTATTGAAGTTCTCGTCGAAATGATCCCTTTGTCCTCTTCGGGTAGTGGGTGGAGAGGAGCAGAGCAGTCACAGAAAACAAGAGTGTGATTTGTACTCCTAGCCTTGCCGTGATTCCAAACAGCAGACTGCCTTAGCATCCTGTGAGCACCTAATGGGCCATAGCTCCAGCTAAGTTACGCTGGGGGAGGATGGAGGATGTAGGCTAGATTGCATAAAGAACAGTGCTCGGGACGTGCAGTGGTACTTGTCACCGATGCAGCCGTCTCCTGAAGAACGGTTGCTCCCTTGTGCTGGAGCTGCTCATCGAAGCTCGAAAACAGTGGCCTCGATGTGTTTCATTACAGGAGTCCTGGAATAATGCTTTGAGCCTCGTTCAGAGCCACATTACTAATGAATGAGTAATCTTTTCTCTTCCTCCCTCTCCAACCCCTGCCTCCTCGAGACAGATGGAGAAGGGGGAATTTATTTACCTTCCAGCTTGAGGGATGACGGAAGCATCCTTAGCACAAGGTGACAAGTTGGCCACGTAACACACAGGCCACCTGGGCAAGAAGAGAGGGACTTTGCTCCTGCTCTTCTAGGGAAGCAATTGTATTCTGCACCTGTGGGGAGAATACCACTGTAAATCATTTCCTTCATGTTCCCTCCTGGGAGTCGTTTGTGTTGAGCTGTAGAGCCGCTCCACGGATGGAGCTCAACCCCTTCCTCCGTATTCTCCTCTCGTTGCAGACAGAGGAGCTCGGGGAATTGAGTGCCTTCCAAAACAAACAGGCCTTTCTCTGTGATCTGGCCAGGTTGCAGCAGCTGCAGCTGGAGACTTGGGAGGAAGCATATTAAAGGCACAGTGTTTGTTTTTGGTTTTGTGCTGCCTGCTGCTCTCTGGGGACAAGCTGAAGGGCTTTCAGGTAGAATCGTTGATTCAGGTACTGCAGCGTAAACAGGAAATGGATCACTCCCCATTCATTTCTGCATGGGGAATCAATTAGTGTATGCACTACCAATATAGCCGTATATCCGGTAGGCTGGCTCACCCCTCAAAGGGCATCCCTAGCAGTTCTTCTGGCATAAGGTTACTGCAGTGCTCAACAGCCAATCTCCAGAGCAGGTGCAGGCAATTATTTCGGGCGGAGGGCCACTTACTGAGTTTTGGCAAGCCATTGAGGGCCACATGACAGGCAGCCAGGGGCAGATAAATATTAATTTTCTAAATTTTATAGGGGCCTCCCAGGCCGGACAGAATGGCCTGGTGGGCTGCATTTTGCCCACCCCTGCTCCAGAGGCTAGGAGAGGAACCCAATTCATTTTTTATCAGTGAACCTGATAGGGAGCTACATGAAGGAATCTGATTGCTTTCATGCCTTGAAACAACTTCGTGATAGGTCCTTCCTCAAAAAAACAAACAAACAACCCAACAAAAAATCATGTTGACAGCACAGCTGCCTTCTGCTAGCTTGAGGAGTGACTGCAATGGGGTAGCTGGGTTCTAGATGCAACCCTCTCTTTTGCCATCCTTGCTCCTGGGAGACTTCGCTGCTGTCCTGTCTGAGAACTGGGAACTTGGTCTTTGCCACTATGAGAGGAAGACCCACTAAAAGTAAAATTCTAAACGGAGGGAGGAAGGTTTTTCGGCTGAGCCACAAAATTGGGACTTGGCTGGTCTGGGTTTATCCCTAGCTTGGCTACAGGGTGCACTCTCTGGATGAGCAGGAATGTGCGTATCCGTGAGGACAGCTGGTGGTGGCACATATTTCTGGCACTGCTAATGGTCCCCAGGAAATGCCCCTGCGTGCACTCTCTGACATGCAGCAAGTTGTCCTGGGTGGGGTGGGGGAGGCTGGGGCCAGCACCTGGTCTCACATAGGGCTGGGATCCTGAGGGCCTCCTGGGGCTTCAGCAGCAGCAATCTGGGCACATGGAGCCTGGCCAGCAGCTGGAACATGACTTTTGGCCAGCCAGGCTCCCATTTCCGGCAGTGCACATTGCAGCCACACTGCTTTTGGGGTGTTTTTTTGGGGTGGGGGGAAGGAAAGGAAAAGGACGGAAGGTTTGTCACTGGGATTTCCTGGTGTCAAAAAAATCTGCCAGACTGCTATTTAGCAGTAGGGTGGTGCAAAACAGCACCATTTCATTTTGATTTCCATTTTGCCGTTTTGAAGGGACAGTGTTTTGTTTCATCGTTTCGTTTCGTTTTGAAGCACTGTTCCGGTTCATTTCGCCAAAATGGTTTCGCTTTTTTGACGCATTTCGACGTTTCACCCATCGGCTCTAATGGGGAATCATGAAAATGCCTAAAACTTTGTCATTACTTGCCTGATTCAGGTGAAAATTGCAGGGACGGTACCCTCTTCTGAGGGCATGAAGTCTGCCAAGTTTCAGAGAGATAGGTGCAGAGGTTTCTGGGAAACTGTACCTCAAACAGTTGAAAGGAACACTCGAATCACTTGCCAGCAGCAGCAGCCTCCTGTCATCCCGTGTACAGCTCAGGGGCCACGCACCCCTGGGAGGAGTCCGGCACAGCCCTACAGCCCTGCAGCCCTCTCGGGGGTGCAGGCCCCCAGATCTGCACACAGAATGACAGGAGGCTGCTGCCTGGGACTGGCACAGCTTGCGCCCAGCGCTGGGAAGTTTGCTGCTATTGCTGGCCCCTGGTAGCAGTGGCAGCCTCCTGTCATCCCGTGCACAGATCCGGGGAAGTCCGGCACAGCCCCGCAAACCTCCCGGGGTTGCGGGCCCCCAGATATGTGCGTGGGATGATAGGAGGCTACCACCGCTGCCTGGGGCCAACGGCAGCAGCAGTCTTCCTGGTGCTGGGCATGGGCTGTGCCCAGCACCACCCAGGAGGCAGGCTCCTATTAACTCGCGTGCAGATCTGGGGGCCTGTGTCTCCAGGAGGGCGGGCCCCCGGATCTGCGCATGGGATGACAGCAGGCTGCCGCCGCCAGCTGGGACTGGAAACCACACGTGCGCATTTGTCTGGATGTGCCCTCTGCGACCTTGGGCTTATCTAGATAGTAGAAGTAGCAGCCTCTTTAGGATGGGGGGCTGCTTCTTTCTAAGTGTATGTATGGTACTCCATTGGGGCCTTTCCATGCAACTATAATTCAAGTAATAACCTCAGTAACACATACTCACTGTTCCTGGATAATAAACCCTTTGCTCAAGTTCAGTGCAAAATGAAACTGTCAAATGATGGGGAATCTGAAGACAGCAATGAAATATTCAACGTTAAATTGGTAAATACTTAATTTGCAAATGTTTAGAGAATTAGGGACCTGCTCTAAATCCTAATCTTGGGCTCTGTAACCTAGCAGTAATCTGTGAGCTATATCTCGCTTCATTATGCATGAATGTGTAATTTTCCGAAAACATAAATGTGGCCTCCAAGGGCATGCACATTAATAGCGTTCCAGTGAACCAATTTGTTTCCTACCCAATGTGTTTATCTTCCAGCTCCTCGTTCCAAGTGCCACTGGAAAGGTTAATGGCTCACAGTTCTCCGTCAAATGATGCGCTGTGGTAACCTCTGTGGTGCCTCAATCTTTAATTGTCTTTGGCCTGTACTGTGGTGAAAGTTAACAGCTGCATCCTGCGTGCTAGTGCTGATGGAAGACCGTACTCTTTAAATCACTGATAAAATGAGATAAAATTCTCCAGTCCCAATTCAGCACTGTCCATATGTCCATGTCTAATGCGAAGCATGTGATCTAAAAGTTAGGCACAGTTCGGCTGTTAATATGCTTAATCTAAGTACTAGTACTTCAGTTAGGCTACTGGGGTACCTATAGGCACATACTTTGCTGAATCCACCCAAATCAGGAAGAAATCCTCCAAAATCATTGGCGCTACATGGATGTGAGAGGAAAACCAGCTGTAGGTTTCTTGTGCAGTCCTGTGGCGTGCCACTTCGTAGGCCAGCCAACAAGAAAAAGCTGTAGGTTAGTGTAGTATTTTCAGTGAATTGACAAATAACATGCAAGCTCTCTCACTAAATATTGCATGTACTGAATCTTGCACCTTTTGAGGAAATCTGGGCTCAGCGCTGATAGTCCTAGGCCTGTTCATAAATGTGCATCACAAGTCAATCATGCACAATTTGCCATTTGGCTAATGTGGATCAGAAACCAACCTGACTTTGACAAGCTCAGGAGGCTTGTCAGTGAGGCCCTATGGGACCATGATCTCAGGGAGAGGGGAGTTCAGGAAGAGTGGTTGCTCCTCAAGCGAGCGATCCTCAATGCACAAACTAAGTCTATTCCATCTCAGAGGAAAGGCAGCAAGAGGACACAGCAGCCCCCTGGCTCTCTAGGGACCTAGCAGACCTCCTGAGGCTATAAAGAAAGACCTACAAAGGATGGAGGATGGGATTCACCTCCAAGGAGGATTATTCTGCACTGGTCCGGTCCTGCAGGGAGCAAACCAGGAAAGCCAAGGCTGCAACTGAACTCCAACTAGCTTTGAGCATCAAGAACAATAAAAAGTCCTTTTTTAGACATGTGGGGAGCCGGAGGAAAAGCAAGGTCAACCCTGGACCCCTGCTGAACCAGATGGGGCAACTGACAACTGACACCCAGGAAAAAGGCAACCTATTAAATGTGTACTTTGCGTCAGTCTTTCATCAGTCCCATGGGATGCCCCTGCTCGCTGTGGGACAGGGGGGTCTGGATGAGGGAGGTCCCCTGCCCTCCATTAATGCTGACCTTGTGGAGGAACACCTTGAGAAGCTGGATATCTTCAAGTCTGCTGGCCCTGACAATCTGCACCCCAGGGTACTCAAGGAGATGGTGAGCGTCATAGCCCAGCCCCTGGCACAGATCTTTGGAAACTCCTGGTGCTCTGGTGTAGTGCCCAAAGACTGGAAGAAGGCCAATGTGGTGCCGATCTTCAAGAAAGGGAGGAAACTGGATCTGGTTAACTATAGGCCCATCAGCCTGACCTCTATCCTGGGGAAGATCTTAGAAAAGTTTGTTAAAGAAGCCATCCTTAATGGACTGGCCGATGCCAACATCCTAAGGGACAGCCAGCACGGGTTTGTTGTGGGTAGGTCTTGCTTGACCAATCTCATTTCCTTCTATGACCAGGTGACCTATCACCTGGACAAGGGAGAAGAGATTGATGTCATATATCTTGACTTCAAAAAAGCCTTTGATCTGGTATCCCTTGATCACCTCTTGGCGAAACTGGCCAGTTGTGGTCTTGGGTCCACCATGATCCGCTGGTTGGGAAATTGGCTCCGTGGTCAGACCCAGAGGGTATTTATTGATGGAAGTCAATCATCATGGTGTCCTGTGACCAGTGGGGTCCCTCAAGGCTCTGTCCTTGGACCCATATTGTTCAACATCTTCATTAATGATGTGGGCATTGGAGTCAGAAGGGGACTGGCCAAGTTCGCCGATGACACCAAACTTTGGGGCAAAGCATCCGCACCAGAAGACAGGCGGGTGAACCAGGCTGACCTGGACAGGCTCAGCAAATGGGAAGATGAGAACCTGATGGTGTTTAACACTGAATAATGCAAGGTTCTCCACCTTGGGGAAAAAAACCCTGCAGCATCCTTATAGGCTCGGCAGTGCTATGCTGGCTAGCACTACGGAAGAAAGAGACTTGGGGGTCATCATTGACCACAAGATGAACATGAACCTGCAATACGATGCTGCGGCTACTAAAACGATCAAAACACTGGCTTGTATCCATAGATGCTTCTTGAACAAATCCCGGGACGTCATTCTCCCGTTGTACTCAGCCTTGGTGAGGCCGCAGCTGGAGTACTGCGTCCAGTTTTGGGCTCCACAATTCAAAAAGAATGCGGAGAAGCTTGGGAGAGTCTAGAGAAGAGCCACATGCATGATCAGAGGTCAGGAAAGCAGACCTTATGATGACAGGCTGAGAGCCATAAGGCTCTTTAGCCTGGAAAAGCGCAGGCTCAGGGGTGATCTGATGGCCACCTATAAGTTTATCAGGGGTGACCACCAGGATCTGGGGGAACATCTGTTCACCAGAGCACCCCATGGGATGACGAGGTCGAACGGTCACAAACTCCTGCAAGACCGTTTCAGGCTGGACATAAGGAAGAATTTCTTTACTGTCTGAGCCCCCAAGGTCTGGAGCAGTCTGCCAGCGGAGGTGGTTCAAGCACCTACATTGAACACCTTCAAGAGTAAATTGGATGCTTATCTTGCTGGGATCCTATGACCCCAGCTGACTTCCTGCCCTTCGGGCGGGGGGCTGGACTCGATGATCTTCTGAGATCCCTTCCAGCCCCAATGTCTATGAAATCTATGAAAACCCACTTGTTTTTACTGAAATGTTGGGTTCTTTTGAAACCACAGCTCATAACATTTCAGGACTGGGAACCCAGAGAGACCAAAAGCAAAAAACTGTTTCCCAAGGAAGAAGAGAAAATAACCATTGTACCATGAATGCCTAGGGAAGAAACTGTACAAGTGGCGGTTGTAGGGAAGACACCAGTAGGTTATGCAGCTGCAGTCTGGAAGGGCTGAGAAGATACCAGAAGTGATATAATTGTCCTCTGTCCTAACGGGGGTAAGGGGGAATGCTCCCTTGGTGGTTGATGCTTATTAAACTCAAACCTCCGATAGGCTGGTAGGGATATTGCTGCCTACTTCATACAAAATGAATCACAGGGCTGTGTTTACAAACACCATCCATGCATCAAGTCCTGCTGAAATATTTGGTTCACTTTTTGCTTCAACTACACTGAAAATTGGGAGGAACTGAATCTTGGATCACATTTGCTCACATCAGACTCATTGATCAAACTAGATCCCTCTTTAGCCTATATTTAAGAATAGCTAACATATTCATAGGAACCAGAAGGATTTGTAAAGGGGGTTTAGGATAAACTTAAAATGAATAATATTTCCAGGGAACAATGGCCAATATTTTTCAAACATGGGTTTCCAAAGTGAGGATTTAAACACTCCTGATGTTCAGAGGTATTGAAGAAGCATACCTCTCATTGCAATCAGGGGCAAGCATCTCTGAAAAATCAAAGCACTTTTTAAAGGCTTAAATATGGGTTAAAGCATGGAGTTTTTAAAAGAATCAGAGTGAATTAAGAGCACAGGTCCTTTTGAGCTTATCACTGGGTACTCAGATTCAAACACTATAGCTGACTAGACCTGTTCTGATTATTATTATTCCCATGGATTTGTGTTGCAATAGCATTTACAATCCACCAGTCAGGGTTCAGGACCCCGTCGGTGCTGATCATACACTTAACAAAAAGTTCATTCCTATTGCAATGAATTTATGATCTAAGTCAGAGCAGCAAACAGGCAATGGCAGCCGTTGTGCCCAAGGTGTCCAGCACATTTTGTCTGTCCGTGGGAATTCTTTGTGTTCGAAATCTAAATTCTGAGTTATTACAGAAGAATAAGTAGATTTAAGAGGTCAGGAATGGTAGTCAGTATGTTAAAGGGGTATTCATTTCTAAGCCTGAGTAACAATTAGCTCTGTGAACCCCATGGGAGTTCTGCAGGAACTAATTGGGGCTAGAAACTGAGATAAAAGGAGCAAAACAAAATTGGGGGGGGAGGGGAAGAAATAAAGGACAAAAAACCTCTGTCTTCCTTTCTGCTTCTGTTGCCCACTTGGTGTGTTAATCTTGGATTTGAATGAAAATTTAAGTGTGCCTAAATGTAGTCTTGCCCCTGCTAGAAGGAGTGGATATGTCATCAGTGATCTGTCAGAGTCAATAACATTGCACCGTCAGCCCAGGAGCTTTGCCTCCAGATCTAACATTTCTGTCTGAATTATCAGCTAATGCTCTGACAAATTGCCTGTGATTTTCTTTTTTTCTCCCTGAGTGGATGTGCCTGGTCTGCAGATTAGGTAAACACTGCCTGGCCCTGGCATGTAGCGGCGGCTGCTGATTTCCAGCGAGACGTTTCTGTCAGACTGTGAAAGCAGGAGGGTGTCAAGGTAACAGACAGGCGACCAATGGGAGTAGAAAAGCTGGGCTGCAGATGCTTTCCAGCTTAGGCCTGTTAAAACTACAATCCACTCTCTAAAAGCCACTCGCATGTCTTCTTTCTGTCCAGGAGGAAGGCAGCATAGATATGCACCCTATAGACTAACACATGCACAGCATAAGCTTCCATGAAGTCCAGTTGACTTCATCAGATGCATCTCTCTCCTTTCTGTTCAGCCCTCGGTCCCTTGTCTTGAAAGCACACATAAATAATAAGGTGATCCTATAGTGGATGCATTTCTTTCATCAGACGGTCTGCATCGCCCACCATACGAAGCAAGAGACACTGCTACCACTGACGTCCAAAGAACGCTGTTCCTAGCCGTAGTTACTAGTTACCCGCCCTCCCTGCAAACAGCAAAAGCACCACCCAAGCTCAAGTCACTGGCTCCAGCTACTCCCTACCTGCCAGAGGCACAAGCTGGTTTTTAAGCACTGTGGGTTATGATAATCTGTAATTGCAATCTTGGAAGAAGACCACAAGTAAGGAAGGGGAAAGGGAAACCCACATCAGCCTTGTCATCATATTGTTTTACATGGGCTGTTACAACTCTCTTCATCATGGTCCCCTATGGAAATGTTCTCTGGCTCGGGCATCTTCCTCCTGGCTCACCCATTCACGCTCTTGCTGTGATAAGAGGGGCACCTTTTTCTTCTCAGCTCCTCCACTCTCAAACAGCATTTATCTCCAGTACAAACGACTTGTCCTGTTTCAAATCTTCTCTGAAAACTTAGTTTGTTCCACCATTCCTCACGCTATAAACTATTTAGTTCCGTAGTACTGTTGTTCAAAGCCCGTCACATCTTTTGGGAGACAGTTGATGTGAAAGCTGCAGGGGGAAAAAAATACACTGGTGTTCCTTTAGGCTGGGGAGAGATGGTGTTGTAAAACCATTTTAAATTATCAGGATCTGGGTATCAACCTCCCTTTGGCTCCTTTGGAAAGGCGCCTTTCCCATCATTGTAAAAGTCCTAAAATCAAGCTGGGATGTATGAGATGATTGCATTACAAGTCTCCAAGGCACGGTTTAGAAGAAAAAAATAAGAGAGCACTGAGAAGACAACAGATGAGGCATTATGGACACGCACACCATAAAGACATCTAGATGCCTGACAGATGAGCTGTGGCAGCACAATATTCGTGTACAGTGCTGAGAAACCAAATGACGAGAGGCAGAGATATTTATAATCCTTCTCAGGTATCTGAATAAACACACGCAGCAGCCAGTAAAAGAAATGCAGTATTGGAGGCTTTTTATTTTTTTTTGAGCAATCTTAAGATTGTTCCTTTATTATATGTGCTGTGCATAGCTATTGAAGAAGGGGAAAAACAACGAGGCTTTGCAATCTACAACATCGCCCTTATAAGTAATTATTAATTATAAGTAATTAAAGCAATGGATGGAGGAAGATAAAAGAGGGATTTAGGCAGCTTTACCACTCAATGCACCAGCTATAAATATTTGGAAATTGATATGGAACATGCATAAGTAAACTTATTATGATGGAAATTAGCAGATATTAGTGCAAATCATTGCTTATTAAATATTAATTTTTCACCTTAAATTCCAAGTGGATTTAATGTAGTGTTTGAAATGCACGCACAAAAAAATCAAAAGCAAATCCCTTTGGTCTTAAGTAGCAATATATCCGAGAGCCAGGAAGATAATATCTTTGAAGCAGCCAGGGAAGATGGATTGTAGTTAGGATAGACTGGATACTCGGTGCTTCTTATGTACATCAAGGACAACCAGGAACAGAGACAGGCAGATGAAGGGTAGGATTTTCAAGAGCCACACCTTGTGGATATGTTTAGGCAAAGGCTGAACCAGGGTGAGACTTTCCTCCAACAGCAGAACAATTGGGAGCTCATCTACAACCCCTAGATTTGAGTTTTTCAGATAGACCATGAGAGCCTGTTTAACTTAAATATGCCTACCTGCTATGGGAAGTTTTATAGAAAGGGAGCTGAATATATAAAAGAATGCATAGCAAGTTAACATAACAAGCATTACCCACTGGTGTGTAAGAATATATAGCCTTGCTGTGGGGCCAATGAAAGTATTTTGTCTGGGTTTTGAAAGGGGCTTCCTGACTGGAAAACTTTTCAACTCTCCCTAATGTTCTTCTCTGCAGTTTGCATGTGCATGGAGAGCAAGTTGCCCGCAGTATCTCTTGAAGGAACATCGCAGGTAAGGGCTAAGATTTCAGTCAAGCCATATGAGACCTGTGTGTTGTCTCTGCTTGTGCCAGACCTCATGTGTATGGAGTTGGAGGAAAAGCTTTACTCTGCAAGGTTCGTGATTGCCTGGTTTCTTTCACAAGTATTAACATTCACTTAAATGATTGCTTAAAATATCCATCCATCTTTCCACTCATGGATTTACATTTTCTCGGAATTTACATTCCAAATCAAGAAACAAATAACAATAGGCTAATGTTTCCAGTGCTATCGGGGCTTGTTATGCACGGTCATTCTTATGATATTTGCAGTTTTTCTGAAAGCCTCAGCTCCCTGATTCAGAGTTAAGTGCAAACCTCAGCTTTTGTTTAAACAAAAAGGTTTCTTCATGATTGCAGAGAAAAGCTTTAAAATGTAACCCCTATCCAGGCTTGGCTTTTAGAGACCAGCATTCTGGGCCCTGTAGATCCTTGGAAAGATCATGCAACTGCAAGCCAAACGCAAACCTTTCTGGAAATGGGGAGCACGATCGTTTGAGGTGAAACCAGTGCTGACTTCAGGGAAACCAGTGTTGAAGCAAGATATAGGTTGTCTGTTAAGGGAGTCAAGCAGGGGCAGCTGTTGTGCGAAGGGAATCTGAAGATGGGCTTGCTTAGCCCAGGAGAGATGAACCGTGAAGAGAAACTCAGGCAAAGCAATCAGAAGTGGCTTGCGAGGCGGTTGGAGGAAGGCCTGAAGGAGACTGGTCATGCAGGAGGTGGTGCTGGGAAACAGAGAAAGAGGGTGGAGGTAGCTCCTTTGGATTTAGGATCCTCAGGCTGGACCTTTGGACAATGTCACTGGAGAAGACGGGGTGGAAATGTCTGAAAATGTTCAGTGTGAGCTCGGCCACTGTTTGGCCTGGGGAGGGTGAAGGTTGTCTGCTCTCATCCTGCACCAGGGGAGATGTCAATAGCACAAAATGTATCACAGGCAGCTGATACCTTGTCAAAGACTTTCGTTTCCTCCGGGAAGTCAAAACTCCATGACTTTGATGAAAGGCTCCAACAACCCAAGAGCAAGGGGAAGCTAAGCACAGAGATTGGAGGGGGAAACTGAGGCGATAGTTGCTTAGTGCTGATGCTGCATACCAGTTTCCTGGTTTTGGCAAAGGGGCTTCACAGTGGCAAGGGACACTGGCTGGGTTCTTTGCTGAAGGGTGCTTTGCTGAACCAAAGTCTGAAACCATATACACCTTTTCGTCTTATCTGTCTAAGGTACTGAAATGCTATTTCCACCCTGAGACTGTGTAGGAAGGATATGTTGCAGAGAATTTGCCAAGCGTGGGTACATTAATGCTATTTCTCTTACCATTAATATTTCATGTAAATGTATCATAGACAGTTCTTGCTTCCTGTTTATAGGTATCTTTCTTACTGCCATCAACAAAATTATTAAACTCTTTTGTTATAGAAAACTAGCCTGAAACAGAGTCAACCTGGTAAATAACACATATGCCTGTTTTCTCACCCATACTTATCTTTAGACAGTAGATATCTGTTTGAACAAAGATTCTCCATATATCTGTGTCAGCACATTATTGCAAGGCCTCGTTAAGCAGAAACACCATTGAGAAGGTGTCCTGAACACTGACTTTTCCATTGGTACTGTGTTGAGAGCAAGGCAGGGCTTGCAGGACCCATGGTCCTCCTGACCTCAAAATCTAGGGAGGAATAAGGGGGCCCTTATTCTTTACTATCTAAGGGTCATGATAGCTCTCATGATATTACTGCTGTTTCACCACTTCAAGAAAATCAACCTTCTATCTGCTGTAGGAAAGCACGCTACAGGGAAAAAGGACTTCAGATGCCTACTAATTATTTTGTTAATCAAGGTTTTCTGCTCCATATTATTAATGAGGCAAATTAAAGCAAGAATCTGTGGTGCCCAGGAAACATCTGCTTGGCAAAAACAAAATGCTAAACAAAGTGGAATGCCCTTGATGGCTCATTGTCATCCAGATGTGTCTGATTGTACGGGAAGGGTCTGAGGAGGTGATCCTTTTTCTTCCGCTGCAGGACGAGTGTGGAGGGTAGGCCCTAGGTCTACATTAATCAGTTCTCACAGATTAGTGCCTCTTCCTAGATTAAGGGCAATTGTGCCCTACCCTAGACGGTGGGCTATCAATTTATGCACATCTGTGCAACCCCACAGATGCTGAGTGCAGCGGGCGGGCTAGAGACAGTAAAGCTTCCGTCAGGGCAAATCCTACTCTGAATTTACAGTTTGTTTCAAGGCTTCAGTTTGGTTTTTTTTCCCTCTTCTTGAAAGCCCTCATAAAAGCTGGCTTTTATACTCCCTGTGACAGCGAGCAGACAGTTGACACTGAGATGGCAGTAAGCCACCTAGGCTAAGTGCAGACAGTCAAAAGGCCTGAGGCTGAATCGATTCAGTCTTTGCAGATTAGCTTACTCTAAGCCGTGTAGATTGAACTGATAAGCAAGTGAACAGACATCCACTTCTGATTCCCGAAACACAGCCACTTGCCTGCAGCGGCCCAGGCCAGAAGCTGGGGGGCTGTTAGAGCACACCTCCCTGGTCAGCTGGAGCGTGTAGCTTGGGCCACAGCTAGCCTGCCCACCCTGTATAGGAGAGGTGCAAAGCATCCTGGGTTGCTGGGGGACTTTGAGTTAACTTGAAGCTGGAGGGGATCTGGGACAGAAGTTCTATAAACTGATTTAACCTAAATCAGTTAAGTTTGATACTACAGCCATGGTATGTCTTACACCTGTTTTGGCCATTTTGAAAGCTGTTTATGTGCACTGAACCTTTGTTGTATTACAGATTTTAACTGGTTTCTGAACACTTATACTGGTTTATGTGTATTTTTATCCCTAGCCCTAGTGTTGTTCATCTCTACAGCTTAATTCCTTAACATGTGGGGGGTTTTTTAAATGGAGGCAGCACTGTCTGGCAGTCAGGAGAGTTGGGGTCCATTCTTGGCTCTTCTCCCACTTCAGTATATGACTTCTGCAAGTTAGTTTACCTTTTTGAGCGCTACCTTCTTCCCTAGTTCTCTGTCTTGTCTACTTGCATGTTCAACATGGAGCTGTGGAGCTGATCTCTTACTACACATTTGTGCAGCACCCAGGTTTTTGATATTGTTTGGGGTCTACAGGATGCTCAATGAAATAGGAATAGTAGCCACTCATTTCACAAACTTTTGTGAAAATAAGCATATAGATGTTTCTGAAGTACTTGGATATTATAGTGACAAGTGACCCAGAAAAGTCTACAAAGAAACTAATAATTCTGTCTTCAGAGGAGTTGTTGGAAAAGGTGCTGTAAATAAAGCATGGAGCTGCGTGTGTGAATGGTGAAGCGAGTGCAAAGACTGAATAAGTGCCTACTAAGTGAGTACAATCCCTCCTGTAAACTGAATGAGGCAGGGGACTTATGAGGTTAAAAAAGTGTCATCTTGTACTTAAGGCAGACAAGGTTTTTTGGGTGAATCTGATATCTTTTATTAGACTCACTTAAATAGTTGGAAATTTTTCCCCCAACTATTTAAGTGGGTCTAATAAAAGCTATCAGATTCACCCAAAGAACCTTGTCTGCCTATGTCCTTAGACCAACACGGCTACAACCTACACATCTTGTTCTTAAAGCCGGTAGTGGGATGTGTATGCACAAAGGAAGCCAGTTAGGGTTGTTTGTAAAACTGCACTACCGGCATTTCCCCCTTCTGATGTGGGTTTTTATAGACTATAAATTATAAGAAGCTAATAAAAAGTATAACTAACTTGAAAAGGCAAAGATTTCTAGGGCGGTGTCTTTTACTGGACCAGCTGCACAGTTGGGATAGAGTTAGACAAGCTTTTGAATGCAAGACGTTCTTTTCCAGGTCTGAGGAGTAAAAGCCAGCACA